>NC_134646.1:69792678-70095709 GCF_030463565.1 Pelecanus crispus | reverse complement strand
ACCAAATGGAAATAGTTAAATATGAAAAACTGATTATCTCTACTTAATAAAGACAGCTGATATTTCCTCTTACTGTCTTTCTGCAAGACAACAATTTTAGACATGTTAAAACAACACATAGCAATACAGAACCAGGTGCACGACATACCTGCAAATATTGAACCATACCTATTAACTAGAAAATAAGTTCTTGGGACAACATAAGTAAACCTAGATTTGGGATCATTTCCTGACTTCGTTAATTAAGAGTTCTAAACATAAAGATACTGAAGAGAGAGAAGTCATATACTTTAACTTCTTCAACAAACATTTACTGAAGTTCCCTAAAATATGAAGGCTGAATTAAAACAAATTTTTTACTGGATGTCTCAAGTAAACCGCACTATATGCTACTCTTTAAGCATCACCTATGAAATAAAATGAACAAACCCACAAGCTGATGAATTATCATAAATCTGAAGTTCAAAAAACCCATCAATTTGAGAGATATTTACAGTGGTATTGTTTTCGGCTTTTAAATTTTGTAAATTAAGGTGGTCTGCATTATTTGGTTCCTGCTCATTGTGATGACCCATTGAGTAATTACACCTGGTGTAGTAACACCAGCTACAGAACACTTAGAATTTGGTAAGTTTTTGTTCACAATATTGTGAGGGTTTTAATAGAGAAAATGGCGGCTTCGCTTTCCTTTTTATTTAAGCAGTTCTTGTTTCTTAGCTGACAGGATAGAAAATATTAAAACCCACCACACAATATTGTTACTTGCTCTTCCAAATACGACTTACCTAAACCCTACATGCCGGCTCCAGGCTCCAGCAGAATTCCATGGTGAGTGCTGTCACCAGCATAACGCACACTGGGGCTTCACAAGGAGCAGGAGCCGGTGGGTCTGAATCTAAAAAAGAAAAGTGTCATTTAAGGCAAATGTGCCGAATGCTCCCCTTAGGCTGTCTATCTGGAGCATTCAGCACATAATTTGAAGATTTTGCATTCCTCATGTCTGTCCAGGACAATATTCCCTGGACTTGTCAACAGCCGAAAACATTAGGACATTGTAAACATCTCTGTTGCTCAGTGATTTAACTACATTAAAAAGATCTTCCTATTTTGAAAACTTGTGAAAATGTGAAGTTTATTACTTAAAAAAAGTGTATTTAACGGTTCCTTAAAAAGCATTGCTTGCATTAGTAGCAAAGACTTGTAACAAAATTCACTGAAGTAGTCTAAGCAAGCCAATATTCAAACTGTTGAAAGCTGACTATTAGCCAAGTCTTTCAGTGGGATCCCATGACATTTTCCACAAATACTGTGGCTGCAACCTACCACGGTAAAAAAGCCCCTTAAAAAACATGCCCCCTGCTTGGCATGTTGGGTTTCATGAGACACCATGGAAATGAAATACCATTTCCAACTTCAAAGTCTAACGTAATTTTTCTAGTAACTATGAGTGGCAACAGACTTCCCCCTTTCCCCCCCAAAAAAAGAAACTCAGGAAGCACTTCTTAGTTGAGACACACAATTCTGTTTCTGCCAAATGTAGCAAAGAAACTCAACTCTTCATTCAAAATGGAATGGCACGTGGCTTCCAATTCACAGCAAACACTGCAGTCTCTCTTCAAATTACGTGGTAAGCACACAGTGCTGTACTTTCTCAGCTTTAAGAGAAGTGACTTGAAGTAGTCTTGAAATAAAGAGAAATTACTGTTTTGAGCACATGGATTTATTTAGTAAGTTATAATCACTCACAGATTATGGAACTATATATGGATAAATATTTCCCACCACAACTAAAATCCACACAACTCAGTGCCAATTTAATATTTATGCATGTTTTTCAGCAAATCTAAAATCAAAGCAAACAAAGCCCTATGAATAAACAACTGAGATGGTTTGTATGATATTTATTTCACTTAGGATAGTGAAATGCGTTCCTTATGCAATATTTTCATATTTTATGAAGAACAAATGTCATTAGACAAAACATTCAGATTTTGCACAAAGCGCCGCTCCGTTTTAGCAGTCTTCAAACAAAGGTACAACAGACGTTCAAACAAGGATTAATATGTTATTCAGGGATCCCAGAATCCTAACAGAGTAACTTGTGTGTGCAAAGGTCTGATTGAGTCCTTTTAAGAGGTTGTATTCCTAGTATGTCCTATATTTGCAGGATGGAGATAAGATTGTAGCTATGAAAACATTATTTACTTTGTGAATCATTGATCACAGAAGTGCAATTAAAAATCTCATGTATTACATTAACAACAAAACAGAAACATTTTTTCCCCCAGGATTTCTCTTTATCTTACCTCCCAAACCAGAATTTTCTTGTTTCACTATATTCATTCAACTTATTGTTTACGTACTCGGGCTTTTGTCTGCTAGCCAGGACTGAGACAGGTTAAGCAGTAGTAACATGTGCCCTTGCATACAGTGAAAGCTATACTTCTATAATGAAGAATTAAAAGCCAAATTCTCTGCTCTCTCTCAGGATCTTAGCACTATTTCAAATCAATAGTTTCTACTTTTCTCAATGAGTTCAAAACCTCATTCATTCCTTCTTGCATTTCAGTTTAAGACACTTCTTCCATTTCCAGTTCTCAATTTTCATTCAACTAAATTAATAAGCTCCAGGAACAAGGCAATATGAAACAGTATCTACAGAACTTATTTTTCATGAACTTGTCTGTTTCACTGCAGCTAGGCTTCTTATCATGGGTGTGCGCACATTTGCAAGAATACGAGATGTGCCATATTCTAAGTACAAATACCGTAATACAACAATATTTTAGATAGTCTGAAAAAAGCATGCTTGATATTCTGATGCCAACATTCTTACCTCAAGCATGTTATAGATGATGTAGAGCTTTATGACAGACTGTCCCCTTATCAGATGATACATCATAGAGTAGTCAACATAGTGCATCATGAAGTAGCAGATGACCAATATAACTCCTTTGAGAATGTCACATACCTGAGCAGGTTGTAGCAAACGTCTATCACTGAAATACAAAGGGCAAAGAGTTCCACTAAATGTCATATATCCACAAAATACAAATGTTATCAAGTCAATAGGAATTTACAGAAGCTGTTAATCAAGGGTATATTTTAACGTAGTGTATTACTGCCCCTTCCCCTGCCCCTCAATCCAACACATAAGGAACACCATGACCGTGATACACATTTATAGATCACACACCTGAACAGGATCACATTCTCTTAACTGCCACAACCATTTAGTCAAAATACTGTTATTTGTTGGGTAAGAGCTCCCACTTGTTAAGATTCTTCCACATGCATGCCCTTTGGTTTTTAATTTACCTTCCCTCTTGCAGCCAATTCTACTTATCATTTTGACTTCCTCAGTTACAGAAATTGTATTTGCTATAACCAAAAGAAAAATAAACGAAGCAGTCATCTTCAATTTCAGTATAATGAACCAGATGCTGAGGAACAGGTTCTAAACACAATTCCCTATCTTTTAGCTCTAAGCTCTGCAGCAGTAAATGCAAACAATTTGACATCAGAGCTTGAGGCTGACTGAATCAATGCAGAAGTCTTCTATCTATAGTCCCACAAGTAACCCCGAAGACTAAATGAATCATTACACAATTTCATCCTACAAACTAAAAATACAGGAAGAAAATAACTTTACCTTAATTGTCACAATAGCAGCCATAAGCATAATAAAATTGCAAGGCAGTAACTACATGTCTGTTTACTTAGTTTAGTATTAATAGGATGCAAAGCATTTAAAGAGACTTCAAATTAAATCAAAAGCTTGAGAATTGAATATAAAAAAATAGAGAAATAATTTCTATTACATGTATTTATTTTTAATATACACTGAAAGGCTTTTGCAGAAGTTAGCGTTTCACGAAAGTCAGAACCAATTAGCAGAATGCAAGTTATGAATTTTCATTTTCTGTATTCTTAAATCACTAGGTTATCCAGGGATTAGACAATGTTGCCATAAACTGGTAACATGTTTAGAAAAAAAATTAGAGTAAGTTGATAAAAATTCATGCTGGTTTTAAAAAACATCCCAACAGTTACTTATGACATCTAGGAATCAAGACATTCTACAGACAAGTTAAAAATCCCAGCTACCCGACTCATTCTATTTAAATACAACATCAGAGCTAGAGTGTTACACTCTGGGTTTCTTTGTTGTCTTCCATCTAAAAGAAAAAAAACAAACCCTGAAGACAGCATTCATGCATTGTAACACTCATAGAACCACACAGCGTCATTCTACAACGGGCAAATAGATCATGCTCATCCTATGAGTACGAGTGAGAAAGTTTCCAGAACTCTCAGATTTCTACTACTACACTTTGAACAGGCAGTAACTGTTCCTTTTAGGATATACTTCTTACTGCATAATCTGTATTAAAATTAATTATATTCTGAAGAATAGAATTCAACCTGGTCCAGCATACTAGAACTACTTAAAGTGGCATTCTCACCCTAAGAGACATTTTCTTGCTCTCAGAAGTCACCCAGTAACAGTAATCACACCACATTTTATTTCAGACTAAGTCCTTGACAACATGTCTCAGTGAATTTTCTTCCTTTTTTCCCCAAATTGAGTTTTAACTGAAAACACCAATTAAAAAACTTAAAGAAAACTGAAAGTGTCCACATTCCAGCACATCCATTATTTGCCTGCTGCTTAAAGAACCTGTGACTATGCCTTTGCATGACACACAAAAAAACTGCACCCTCTCCAACCTGCAAAATTACATTTTGAAAGTTTATTGCCCTATTTAACTACATCTGACTTAAATGATTATACTTATTTAAATACATTAGCATACATTGAAACATTTATAGGATTTAAGCAAGCCCATGATTATGATTACCACTCATATGCTGAGTAACATAGCATGTTCCTTTTTCTCCAACCTACTTCAATTTTGGAAATATACTCAGAGACATTTCAGTCCAAGTTCCCCAGCCAACACTCATACTCCGCAATACAGATTGGGATGAAGTGGTAAAGGTATTATTACTCCACAACAGTAATGCCAGGTCTTAGCATTAGAAAAAAAGAATCAGATTTTGTAACTCAGAAAATTAGCATCTTCATTCTTCCAGCCAACACCTACCTTATCATTAGAGAAGTAGGAAGTACCTAGCAGAAAAAAACTGCCTAGCAAGAGAGACACCCACTTCAAAAGTCTATGTTTTAAAAGTTTGGCGAGGTACCAATTTTTATGATGGGATGGTCTCTTGTTGAAATGCAGAAGCTGTTTATGAAGTTTCTGAAGCAGCCCAGAAAGATTCTCACAGGAAAATGCTTTGATGTCCACAATCAATAGACTGAAAATTATCATATTAAAGGCTTACAAATAACATCAAAGAAGTTCAACCACCAGTACAGTCATAAGTCACAGTTATTCTGTACTGTTAACCCTATCATTCTTCTGCTTGTGTTAATTTTCATCAGTATGACTACACTCACTTGAGTAAAACCAACTCAGGAGGAGCCAATGTAAAAGCAGATAGCATCCATCACAGGGGAATACAAACTCTAAGAACAGACTACACACAATCAAGAGCACAATTGCTCCTCTAAAGGTGGTCTCAACTCTGAAAACTAAGTCAGGAAAATAATGCCATATGAAGGTGCATCCAAACGTGCACACAGCATCCTATGCACTGGAAAGATGAAGATATTTTGAGAACGTGCCATGTACAGAACAAACTCAGTATTACTACGATTCAATTCAAAGGCCGCCCAAAAGGGTCAGATCAACCACACGACTGCTGTGTCTTACAGGAATTAAGCTTTTGTAGAACAGAGTATTTTCAAATTCAAATATTCAAACATTGAAATAATGTTTTTAGAGAATTTTACCTCCCGAAGTGACTTGGATTTAGTTTTTCAGTAGTCTGTATATCTAGAAAAAAACTGCAGTAAACACTCCATTCATACTTTTTCTGATTTTTTAACTAAAAATACACTCTATTAATGTTCTGTTCAAAGTTGTGCAATAACTTCGTGTGCTTCTCGTCCACATGAGAAGCAGAACCAACAATGCTGTGACAACTTCTTCAAAACACATCTTTTACAAGCTGTCGCAACAATATCCTCACAGTTTCCATCTACTCAGTTTGATGACTTAAGAGCTGTCAGCATCTCTAACCCCTTGACAGTACAAGGAATTATTGCAAAGGGTGAGTACAGAAAACTGCTTTCTAGAAAGTGAAAGAGTAAAAAGATCCTGGCATTTAAAAATATATGCCAGTGTTCTTTCATTGTACACTAAGACAGACCCCTTCATATTGACTAGGCAAGTAACGTATGGTATACACCTAATGTGTTTCCAATTGAGAGAGATTAACCATGACTACTGCATAAATCCACAAAAGCACTTTTATTGCAGCAGAAACCTTTTCTGCTCTGGCTAATAACATTTACAAAAGGATTTTGAGGTGTGGCTCTGAATATAATATAGGACAGGGATAATTATTTCCTACAAAGACAAGGAAATCAAGTAAATGGATTAAGTCTAATGATTTGTCACCTTTTCATAAATACACAAAACTAACTGCAAAGCCTGCAGTTATGAAATGCTGTAGCCAATGTTCAAGGAGAACTGAACATTGCAGTTTTAGTATATGATCCAGCTCACATTGGTTCAATCTGCATTTGTCACAAATCATTCCTATCCTTCGCATTAAACTGTTTAATATCTATAGACACACACAGGCTGATGTGATTTTATGCCTGTCATAAAAAGTCTTAGCCCACCCATTACACACATTACATTTTCAGCATTCATTTTTCTCAATATATGTTTCTATTTGTCGTCTCCAGTAACTACTCAGTGCCAACACTGGAAAGTACTTTCAGAACAATCTTGAGCACTAAGTTATCAGACCTCATGATTAACATCACATACAAATTCATAATGCTGTATTTACCCACACCATGAGTACTACAAAATCTCAAAAAAATGAAGAAAAAAGCCGGTATCAGCCAAGCTATGACAACTATACAAAGGTCAAGTAACAAACAAGAAATATATAGCACAGGGCTGATAACCCTTTCAGTATCTCATTCGAAACTATGGAGCCAAAAGGTAGGAACTAGACAATGCTGAGCCACTGTACAACTCTAGAAACCACTTAACAGAGATATGAAGTTGAAACAGCTTAGCTCATTTCAAAAGAGTTTGTATTTTTATAGTTGTGCATGAAGTGTGGCAGAATACAGAGGGAAAGATTTCACATGAAAATTAGTTATGGGTGTTTTTTCTCATGAGTGAGAAAAGGAGAACAATAGAGAGCACAACAACTATCTTATTTTATATTTAATCATTCTGGTTACAAAACAGCAAGCAGTAGAATCTTTCTATAGAAATCAGTTGGTCTCCTCCTTCAAAGCTATCCCACGCATACAGTGATGCTGCAGAAATTAATTAAATATTAACACTTTCCCGGCTTTAGTGAACTCTGCTCTTAAAAGACAGTATCATATGAGAGCCTTTGTGCAAGATGCAGTTCCTCTAATATCCTACTGCATTCCAGAAATAATGTTACACAAATTGTTTCACAGTTTGGCTGATTACACAGCTGAATATAATTTAAATTATAACTTTCATATCTCATAAACCAGCAAATAGATGGATTCAGTGCATTTGGACTGTCCTTCAAATGCGCATTAAGATACATGATTTCTGTCTTTTCACCTAATTATTTTCTGCCATCATTCCATTATTACTTCTAATATTTTTGCTATAAGTCATGCTCTCCAAGATGCTCTTCACAGAATTTTACAAGTGGTTTCATCATGCTAAGCCTCAAGTTCCCGTGTTTAGCTGTACAGACTAGACTACCAAGGAATCAAATCTTTAATTAAATTTCTTCAAACATCAAAATACCTTAATAGCAAAGAGTAAGGCTTATCCATCCTTTCTATTATCTGCTACCTAGAATACTGTATTGCTTTACTATTACTACTGCTGAATACACTGAGCTGTTTAAACATGAGATGATCCGTCATTCTGCATGAATTCTGAGTGAAAATCCAAGCATTCCTCCACAGATAAACTCTCTCACACTGTAACACTAACTAGCAAATTAAGACAACACAGAAAAAAACCACGCAGGGACTTCAATATCCCATAGCGTGTACTCAACAGGATGTTCAAACTCCTCAGCCTTTGGGCACATTTACCATTACATCTACCAACTGACAGAAAATCTCCACTGAAACAAAGCCTTATGTCTCCAAATAATATAATTATATACATGCATGCTTAAGAGGATATATAAGCTTATTATTCATTTTAATATGAGACAGTGATGTGCAAGCCTTCCTACTACCTCCCTATTCCACTACAGCATGCTTCTGTTTCAGCCCAGTCAATTAACAAAAGGAGAAGCATGCCAAGCTTAATGCTTATCAGGCAGTGTTTGAGGCAGTTGAAAGTGAAGCTATGGCAAAATCTATACAGTGCACTGACTGACATCAACCAAGAACTAGGAATTCAGAAAACCGGTCTGTTACAGAAGAAAATTACTTTTTTCAAGACAATTCATAAGCTCAAGGTTTAATACTCATTCTTCAAACTTTCCAGTTTATTGTTTGTCCACCTTGAGACACATTTAGAAAGTGTGAATCCAAGTCTTTCCTCTGTTCAGATTCTGGATCTGTGTATGTCCTCCCCCTTTAGAAAGCTCAAACCAAGCAACTTCCCTTATAAACAGTTAGGAAGAATTACTTCGCTGTTCTATAAAATTAAATTAAAATACTATCAAATTAGAATACTACCAAATATTCTGGCTACCCACAAATTTGTTCTATACATTTTAGGAACAAAAACAAAAAAAATCTGAACTTTTTTCATGATTACTTGTGACATTTGTAAGAAAATCCAGCCTAAGTGTTCCAAAATTAAGAGTCAAACTTATTTGAAGATATACATAAAACGGCTACCCAGTAAAGAAAAATTTGGTGTGAAAAACAATCTCCTTAGACAAGTGGAAGTTTAAGGAACTAGTAACCTGACCGTCATTTTCAAAGCACGTCTATTTGATACCATACTCAAAAGGCCGTGAGCCACATTTCATATAGTAATAAGACTTCTGTCTCCATCTCCTGGCTGAAAAACATTAGGTTCAATCATTCATAAGGGCCGTGATGATACAAATGGTCATACTACTGATATATAATGTTTGTGACTCTTTCAACTGAACAGCATGTTGGATTTCACGGTATTTTTCCCTTAAGTTATTAAAAAAGCAAAACAGCTCAAGGCTTTCAGCATATTGGCATCTACCCCACCAGTTCCTTTTTTGTTCCAACAGCCGTACAGTTAAAGTTGCTTAGCATTAAGTGGAGCATTATTAAAAAAAAAAAAAAAAAAAATCACAGTTTATTGATACTTGGCTTTAATATGTTACAAATCACAAGTAGCTAAAGCACAAGTTTGCGTAAGTGACTGACTACCAAAAAAACCCAATGATCGGGTGTTAAGTGTTTTAATAAGCCTGCCTTACCGAATTTAAAGCAGTTAAACCATTTGGAACATAAAGTACACCCCAGGACAAACGGGAATTTGTTGTTACTGTATAAAAAAGTCTAAAAATCTCACTACAGTCATCTATGGCATGCTTTTCAGCAACTGTCATTGTAAAATGCACGATCTTTTCACTATATTGTATACAAAGTATAATTGTGTAATTGTCCGAGTATTTAATTATGTTAGCATCCAATGAATAAACACTCTGCATGTATTATTTTAAACTTAACTTTGCACAGACTGTCATACACTATCATACATCGACTTTACTTCTGTTTTTCAGCCTTTCTGGTGTTCCTCAAATCTTCACTAGTCTGATTAGATCTGTTTTTCCAGTCACCTTGTAGAGTTGTTTGGTTTTTGGTTGTTGGTTTTGTTTTTTTTTTTAAAACCAACAGGAATTCAACACATTTTTCTTGTTTAATTGTACAATTTAAAGATGTCTAACAGGATGACTGCATTTTTAACTGGTTCCTTTAGTATAGTCTCATCCAAATAATTCAGATTACTCTGAACAATTACTCCTTCATAGTGAGTGCAGACAAAATTTCCAATACTGATGTCATAGTGTCCTGGTTTCGGCTGGGATAGAGTTAATTTTCTTCCTAGCAGCAGGCATAGTGCTGTGTTTTGGATTTAGTAGGAGAAGAATGCCGATAAGATGCTGATGTTTTTAGTTGTTGCTAAGTACTGCTTATGCTAGTCAAGGACTTTTCAGCTTCCCATGCTCTGCCAGGTGCACAAGAAGCTGGGAGGGGGCACAGCCAGAATAGTTGATCCAAACTGACCAAAGGGCTATTCCATACCATGTGGCGTCATGCTCAGTATAGAAACTGGGGGGAGTTGGCCGGGGGGCAGCGATCGCTGCTCGGTAACTGTCTGGGTATCAGTCGGCGGGTGGTGAGCAATTGCATCATGCATCACTTGCTTTGTATATTATCAATATTATCATTATTATATTGTTATTATTATCATTACTATTTTACTTTATTTCACTTATTAAACTGTTCTTATCTCAACCCAGGAGTGTTTCTCACTCTTACTCCTCTGATCCTATCCTCCATCCCACCGGGACAGGGGGAGTGAGCGAGCGGCTGCATGATGCTTAGTTGCTGGATGGGGCTAAACCACGACACACAGCTACAGTAATTTAAAGATATGAATACACTATCATTGCAATAATGGGTATTTTAACCTTAATAATTAACTTAACCATCTGCATACATTCATAAGCTCTTAAGATAATAGTATTATTTCTATAAATGTTATTGTACTTTATTAAAAACCTTTTCATTTATACAGGTTTATTGTTTGGCTAGTAATACACTTAAGTATTTTAGCACTGAGGTTACAAGTTTGAGCAAGTATTTTATGGGAAACCTTGTCTAACTATTATTCATTTGATACTAACACTTTGAAGAAGTTAGACAACCACTGAGGTTTATATTAATTAATAATTTATTTCAGTTATTGAAATGGTGGTCTAGTTGAAGTTTTGTTTAGATATCTTTTCCTTCTCCATTTTTACATCACAAATACTTGCATGAAAAATGAACTGTGGGATTTTGTCTTACATGTAGATATTTAGTCTTGATCAAAGTTTTAATCCTTCAGTGTATCCTTCGTTAATGAACTGTGGTATCATAAGTTTCTAATCTTACATGAAGCATTAACAAGAATGATTAGATTAACACATAAGGGGATATTTTCCTGTTAGCATACTAAGGAAAGATGTCAAGGAAAAGAAAACCCAAGCAAGCTTTTCTTAATGGCATACTTGCTTGTATAGTTACACGCTAAGAATCTTCAAAATGTGCAAAGTGAACTATTGGAAATATTTTCCTACAATTATGCTCAAGTTTGGAATTAAGTTTGGCTTCAGGAAGAAAAGCCACTTTGATCAAATCTAATATCCCGTTCGAGACTTTAAAAAGAGATACAGTTTACAGTATGCAGGACTTCACTGTTGTAAAATTGTGAGATATAAATATTAAGTGCTGACAAAAAGATGTCCCAAATGACGAATTCTAAGATACGGAGAGCTGAGGTTGCCAAGATTAAATGGCATTTCATTTCTCAAGCAATAAAAAGCCTCTACATGCACACAACACAGCACGACACCATGCTAAGAATGAAATGAAACCAACCTTGCTGTTAGGCCCCGATGAGAGCTGTCTCAAAATAAATAAAAAAAATGACGTTTCAAATAAGTGACAACTAGAATTAGCTTTCATTAAGCTTTTACGTTTTTAATAACAGAATCAACTATAACTGAAGTTTAGCAAATGAACATATGCTGAAATGCTGTATTTTATTATGCAACCAACTTCAAGTCTAATACTAAGATACCTGGCAATGAACTTTCAGAACCGCCCAAAATTTACATTAAACATTACAAAAAACTGCTTTTAGTACACACAAAAATACAGCTATGAACCTGACTGAAGCATTACTTAGGATAAATGCAAAAAAGCTTAAGGCACTATAAACTAAGTACAGCAGGGGCTACAGTTTTTCCAAGATATCCTGTTTTAAATTGGGCCGAACTGTTCCACAGGCACTCTATGTAAAAAATGTTTTAAATCTATTAAGATCACAACCTGTTTCCACAATGATGTGAAGCTACATATGAAAACATACCTACTATAAACCGCACTGAATCAATTTCATGTGTTGGTTATCAAAACTAAGTGTTGGTCTCTCCTTTGAAGTATGTTGGTTAATTTAGCTACACTACTCATTTGTAATCAGTCTGTTTGCTGATTACATGTAGATGTGTGAATTTGGTTGACAGCATAGAAGTAAAAAGAAAATCAGGATTTACTCACCAAGGAGGAATCCCTGTGACACCACATTCCATCCTATAAAGGAAGTGAAAGTGCTCTTCCCTTCGGTCTGATTTACAAGAAAGAAAGAAAGAGAAGGTTGTAATGTTGCTACACTATGCACTGTTATGGAAAGGAGAAAGGAGTACTTGATCTGAGAGTTTACTACAGAAAACACTGAATGCACCTGCCTTCTTTTTAGTTGGTAGAAAGCCACATATTTTGGTGGACAGGTGCACTACTTTCTCAATTAACTTAACCAGACAATAGGAAGTTTATGTATTTAACTGCTATAGCTCTTAGCAAAAAAACCTAGGCTTTGGAATAAGTGTGCAACAGAGGTTCAGATTTATTTAATAACCTGGTAATATGAACAAAGAAATAATGTCCATAATAAGAATGCCAGTGTATTTGTTTGTTTTGGTTTGTTTGGGTTTTTTTTCCTGAGATGCCTTCTTTCTTGAAGTAATGCTGTTCTATTGATTTCCTACTGAAAAGTGTACATCTGTGATTTCAGAGGAGGGCAATGGGAATTTTAAGAGGTACATATAATACAACTGAAGTTAACGATGTTATTGCTGACAGGACCTGAATTCACTTATTTCAGGGAGAAGAGAGCAGAGTAAAAGAAAAACACAGAACATATTTATGATCTATATCTATTTCCACATGGAAGAGATGTAAAGATCTTGTCTATCGATCTTCACATACAAGAAAATTCGTAATCTACTTCTGTACTTTCTTGAGAAAACTAGAATTTGGAGCGGGGGGAAGGGGGAAAGTCTCACTTTCTGTAATAAGTCCTTACTTGCTTTGTGAAAAAGATGTAAAATGCCTTTAAGCATAATTAAATTGGGAGTTCCATCAGAGTTTCACTAACATACAATTTAGGTTTCATGTCATGGTCTTTTTCAAATAATACAGAAGAGCTTTTCCACATTCCCATAAGAGCTTTTATTGGTGTGCAACATATTTTCAAGAAAAACAAAAATCTGGCTCTATAAAAGTGTTTCAAAGCAAGCAGAGATATTAATCTGCCCAGAATCTCTGGGTCTGACGTATTAATAAAAAACTGTGTCTGAATTGTAAAAGGAAACCGTACCTTTCAACCACAAGTAGAGTTAGTTTTAGCAACCTATCATCAAGGACCATAATTCTGAAGAGAACTCCACCAGGTCCACTTCTCTCTCTACCTTAGATTTGTTGTTCCAGCAAAGTATGTGCTTTCATGTTGTCAAAGAATATTTTGATAAAATGAGAGTAGTTTATAAGATTCCAAGATAATTATTTAGCAAACTTCCTTCCATTACTTGGAAGAAAACACAGCAGAGCTGGGTGCTTTGGGGTTTTTTTTTTTGTAATTTCAGAAGACATAATTTAATTTTTTGAAGTGTTTGTTAATTTTTTAAGAGCACCCTACTATTTACAGAGTACAGCAGTAATGAAATTGCACCTGCCAAAACCACCATAACCTGATGATTCAGCCTCTGCCAGTTTGACCACAGCAATTTAACCAGCAGTTTAGTTTATTTAATGACAGAATCTTGGATTCTTCTGACTGAAGATTTCAAAGTTTCAGAGTCTCTCTAAAACAGCTATGTTAACACAAATATAGCTCTGACAAAAACACAGAACTAAATTTACTCAAAAGGAAAGATCAAGTGATAAGGAATGATGACTCGGCACTCAAACTGAAGCACTTACACTATCTAGGCAGAAAAAGGAAACAAATTTAAGATACATTACTCTCTGTTCCCTTTCAGAGCTCTGTAAAATGGGATATTAAAACATGTGGAAGAGGCTATAAAGCGCTCCCCCTACAATTAAGCACTGCACACAATACCATATACAGGAATTAGCCCATCTTACATAGGATGTGGTTTTATTGTTTTAAAGAAATAATGGGTAATATAATCTTTTTCTACACTGAAAAGAGCAGAAAGAGTTATGAGGAAATAAATGAACTGAAGAGTAAACTGGGAGGGAGACAGAACACTCACTGCTCAATCACTTCACTGAGATGTTGAGGAAAAAGTCAAGATGAAGGGAGGAGCACTTTTATTTACTACACAGAATGGAATATGATGTGGCAGGTTCAAATAACAACTAGTCATGTCTCTCAACACTTACTTGACATTTGTGAGGAAGAGAAAGCTGAAAAATAAAAAGCCACCTGCTTTGTAAGTACCTTTCATAATGACAGATGTGTTTTACCTATTGAACTCTATTTTGTTACAAACACATAAAAATATATTTCCTGAGATGGAAGAAAATCACGAATCTTTTTTGCCATTACAAATCAAATCAGCATAACTAGAGAAACAAGAAAAACCCCAAAGACCAAAGTACAGGCTCTGAATATTTGGAAATAAGAATCATTACATCTGAAAAAGTTCCATTACATACTAGAAACATGAATTGTGAACCAGTTGCTAAAAAAACAACTTTAAAACATTAATGAATTAGATAAAGCCTCAAGTAGTGAACAAGTAAAGAGATTCTAGGGAAATGAGTTCCACAAACATCTGAAGAAACTGTGAGAAAAGAAATTGCTTCAGGAGTTGTTACAAAAACAAAGCCGCCTTCACTCAAGATAATCTCAGTTTCAGTGCATCTTACCTGGTAACACTTTAGAGTTTACATAGTCAAGTTGAATAAACTGGATTCTGTCCTGCCTTACACACTAAAAATACTGTCAAGCAAGTAGACTAAGTTTTAACATTGCAGGTGTGTGTACATATATATACACACATACACATGTGTGAGTGCATATGGTATTTTCAATGCTGCTTTCTTCACTATATTGAACAATACCCAAAACCAGCAACTGGTCTTTCAAATTTTTGATCATAATTCCAGAAGAGCAGAAAACTTGTCAAAAGCAAAGCTGAGTTTATAAGCAAGGAATAACACTTTTTAAACAGAAAATAGTAGTAAGATCCAAATGATAGATTAAAAACCATTACATTTACCTGAATTTTCATATTTTAGCAATAGCATCTGTACAGATATTTACAAATAGGCACAGAATTTGACTACTCATCAGGGTAAATCTAAATAGCTGTCACTTTTTTTACACAGCAAATTTTAGCATAATGAAAGTCTGAGATTCAGCTCAAAATTAACAGCACAATAAAATATTAGACACTGCCACCTAGTGCCTATGTTAAGCATCACCCAAGAACAAACATTTCAGCTCAAGATTACAAAACATTTTCTTACACAACTAGACTAGCATTTGCTCTAATCAGAACACGCATTCTAAACTATGCATCTAAAAGCATTTCACATATAAAAGACTATGAATAATGCAAATGTAAGCAACTCAATTTAAAAAAATAAATCAGCTACCATAAATTAAATTAAAGTTTGGGGAAATCCACAATGAAAACCCTGAAGTTTTTATTTATTCAAGGAAAAATTGCAACATCAATACAAATACTCCTTTGCTTTTAGGCTATGCTTAAGACTTACATAATCAGCTTTACCATGAAGTCGCAACTTTTATCAAGGAAATTAATTCTATCCAACTTTTGGATAGTTTGCCGGAAAGGCAAAGTCCTATGTATTCACAACTTCTTCTTAGTATTGATCTGAACAAAAAGGCAAGGGGTTAAGATCTAAAATTTCTTAATATTAGTCTGATTAGTTAGTCCCATCTAATTACTCTCTAAGATTCTTTGAAGGAAAGAAAATAACACATTTTACACAGGGATCCTTTGGGCAAAGTTTACCCTGGAAATAAGGAAAAGTTTTGTTGTAGAAAAAATGAAACGTTTGTTTCAATATCAAAGAGTCTATGAGAAGACACAAGCCAAGTCATTAACTAAAGCCTAAGAAATCTTAAAACACTGTTCAAATAGATGTTAGAAGAACAAAACTACAGGGTGAGGTTACATCTCTGTCCTCTGCTAACCTGAATATACCTAAGTGGTGCTGTTATCAAACTGTTGTGTCTGAAGGAAACAACGATGACAGTGAATGCTGGCAAAGCTTAAAGGTCCCATGCACACCTTTGCTTTGGCTAATTTGGACCAAAACTTCTGTTTTACAGCAGCAGAAGTAATTCGTAGTTCAAATGGCACTGAAAGGCCATAAAATTAAGCACACACATAAATAGAGAAACATTGTTTAAGGGTATCAACACCTTTCTCTTGAATTAACTTACCGTAAGCCATAGCAAGGCAAAGTGATGAACCGGAACATTGCCAGAAAAACTCTCAAAGGAAGCAGGGTGAACACATACAGAAAAGCATCCAGGCACAAAAAGATTCCAAAAAACATCAACTAAATTACAAAAATAAAACAGAAGTATGTTAGTAGTTTATAGAGTTACAAAAAGTTTATAAAGAATTGTATTATTTTATGAAAAATACATTTACATAAGACTAATTAACCAAATAAGCACAACACTCTCACTTGTTCAATCAGCTGAACTGTAACATGCTATGCACTTGGAAGACTATTCATCACAAATTCTGCACCACAAAATCCAAGCAGCAAGGCTTTTGCAGACTTCCACGGCTCACCGAACTCAGTCTTTACTGAATAGATCAACTGCAATTGGATATAACTGTAGCTCATTTTCCAATGGTGACTTTCCTCTAAGGTTACAAAAGTTAATGTTGTTAACCTTAGGAAAAAAAAAAATGTAGAGCTGTGTGT
Source organism: Pelecanus crispus (assembly GCF_030463565.1). Classification (NCBI taxonomy): domain Eukaryota; kingdom Metazoa; phylum Chordata; class Aves; order Pelecaniformes; family Pelecanidae; genus Pelecanus; species Pelecanus crispus. The sequence continues at coordinate 70,078,686 of NC_134646.1, read as the reverse complement.
ACATGTGCACAGCCATTTTCCACCTACATCCTTTCTAGTCTGCTTCTCCTGCCCGCCCCCCCCCCCCCCCCCCGATATTTTTTTTTACCTTTTTAGTTTTCTATTGCACAGCTAATTACAGCTGTGGTAGTTCTCCTTCAGAGAATATCCACCTTCTTCATACAGAGAAGAATATAAAATACAAAGAGGTAAACTTCCAGTTGTCCTCAGTTTAAATGCTCTATCCTTAATTTACAGAAACAGTTAAAGCCATTTCATTATAGCCACAAGCCAAGCAACTCTATGATAATTAAACTAGACCTCAACTCTGCAATTAGAAGGCTCTTATATACCAGACACTCCTCACATGACATTCCTTCCTTAGCTGCTCTTTGAATGTATCTACGATTTACCTGAATGGGACTCTACACATACGCTTTTATGCCTCTGTCAGACCAGGAGCTAGGGTTTTTTTCTGCAAGGAAAACCACGTAAAAAGGCAAGCTTAACTGTCTACACAGTTAAGACTAGCAACATCTAAGCAGGCCTAGATATCCATGACAGGCATTTACATGTGAAAGTAGTATATATTGCTGATGGGAAAGGAAGACACTGGTTTGGGGGGAAAAAAAAGTAAACCAAAGGCACAAGTAAATTACTTTTATCTCCCACAAGCTCTTTGCCTTTCAAAACACTTTCTTTGCTTTTAAACCAGGTGCTGAATATCCAAGCGCTGAGGATGACGAGAGCTGAACATGCATCATTTTTTTTTTTTAAAACTCCTTAATCCAAGCAAAATCAAAAGATAGCCTGTTGTTTTGCCCCTGTATTCTTTAAGACATCTTTATAATCTAGAAAACAATTCTGCATTTTCTTCTTGACTCAGACAGACTTTTTCTCTGCCTGTGTAATCACACTTTTTCCCTTTCTATAAGCTCGTATTAATATTTGCAATTACTGTTTAATATCATTTTCCTAATTTTTCACAACATTGCATTTGCACACTTACATGCACTTGTTGAAACATAATCAGCACTGAACCTTCCACTCATTTCTGTAAACCTTGTTTGCTGCTACATTCCAGATACTGAGGAGCTTATAGAGCTTTTCCATCAACATATTTTAGCAAAAGAGCACAAAGTTTAATTTTGAGATCAATTGACAAGTGTTCCCTCAAGACGACAGAAATAGAGACCACCTTCTCATTTAGTATAAATAATCTATTATAATGAAGAGCTTCCACTGAAACTGCACAAAAAGCTCGAGTGGAAGCAGCGTTTATATTACAAATCATCTAGCTTCTCTAAATAAAGGAGTATTCAGAACAACAACAACAAAAATACTACCCTTTTACAACCACACCCCACTCTCAAATTATGTACATGTAGTAAGTGCATGTTAAATATCTCCTGAGATTAGGCCCTGATAAATTTATTCCGGTTTATTCTCACCCTACCTGATTATGATTTCCATTCCTAGTCTGTAATTATACTATTAGGTAGTAAACAATACAAACCATTAAGAAAATTCTTTTCTTCCTTTCCTAGTGTCTCACATGCTTTATTTCAATTAAGCAGTGTTTTGAATCACACAGTCAAGTGATTCCTGCAATAGGTGATGATGTGCACACTATTAAGTTTGCTTTCTCAGTGCTCATCATCATACTTTTCCAATTTTTTCAACACGTATGATTCAATTTGATATAGCTAGTAGGTATACTAACCTGGACTAAGCCCATGCAAAGAAGTAACAAATTTATTAAATAATCTCTCTGTAAAAAGGTAACTATCACTTTTTAAATCTATCTATTACTCAGTTTCATATTCTTTCATATTCAAAGTACAGACTGAAGTCTGATTTACCATGCAAAAACATTCAATTTCACCACTTACAGCATCAACCTTATTCTTAAAAGACTGTTGGCCTTCACTTGTTCTTACATACTGAAAGTTTTATTGAGAATCTATGGTGATGATCCTTCAGAATAATTTCTGTGGCTTGGAGACTGCATGTAATAGCCTACATAATTACAATGGAGATGATGTAGAACTGCTATATTGTTCAGCTGAGACTCTACCATAACTGGAATATTCTACTGTAAACTGGAATGCATAAACAGCGAGGATGTGAAGACACCATCCCTGGAGATGTTCAAAGCCCAACTGGATCTGGTCCTGAGCAACCTGTTGTAGGTGACGCAGCTTTAAGCAAGGGCTTGGACTCCATCATCTGCAGAGGTCCATGCCAGTCTCATCTATACTGTGATTTTCTACAGTAACTGACTTGGAATTTAGTTTTGTAAAACTAGGTCTCATCATGGTCCAAGGATTAATTTAATGATATTGAAGGGGGAAACCGAGTGCTGCTGACAAAGGGTATCCTACTCTCTCTCCCTCCCTCCTCCACTGCTCCTTCATCTTTCTACTCCAAGCTATACAGTTCCCCTTCCACCCTTCTGTAGGCTCTGGATTCTCAAGAATATTGGCTGAGCAATTCAGCTCACTATCCTGGCAAAGAACAGAGCAAGAAAAGTGAAGCATTCATTGCCAAATTATGAGCTGATTTAAGTCTGAGAACAGTCCTACAAGCACCACAGCTCATGCAAAACAGGCAGCATGAATAAGGCAGAAGACTGAAGCGGGAAGAACAGCAAAACAAGACTCTTCCTTCAACGTAAGTCAGAGTTAAATTGATTTAGCCCTATCGTGTAACTTCATCCCTAGAGGTTTTGAGAATTTTAGCAACATTACTTGTAATGTTGTCGTTACACTGCAGCCTAGCCAAACCTTGTTACCAATGTTGCCTTACTCCTCATCCTTGAGCATACTCCTGCTGCCTCCCAAATCTGACTCACTCTCCTACAGGGTTTGAAAATAGTTAAACCAGAATAAAACTCTCTTCTACATTACAGCACTGGAATTGGCTCACTGCAGGGCCAGAATTGTAGCTAAGCTGACATAAAGGAGGTGGTAGGAACACCTCAGGAAGAGCCATAGCACTGGGATAGAGAGGGAAGATGCGGTAAACAGTAGTAAGAAGCAAAATAGAAGGCTATGAAAATTAAGTCAAAAACCTTAGACAGAAACTCATCCATCACCATATTTTTAAAGGACTGAAATCTTCCCACCCTCACAACATTTTAGACCGGAAAGATGTTTAAAACAATTTTTTTAAAAATGTAAAATTACATTTTGCTGTAAAAAGTTTTCTTTTGTTTGACTAAGGATCAGTGACATCTTTATATTTGAATTAATTTGTCATCATCTGGACTTGAAAGTTAGTCATGTCCATCTCTGCTAATAACATCAAGTGGCCACAAGACGCCAGCAGCAACAAGCACAGACAAAAAGAACTGAAACACAAATGTTTAAGTTACTGACACTGAAAATTAATCATTATAAATGTTTAAATCTTTTTTAGTACCAAATGTGTTTGAAAAATAAATATTTATTTAAATAATTTAATGCAACAGACTTAATCTCTAAATTAAAACAAATCTTAAAGAATACTTCACCTTTTCCAGTTCTTTTGGTATCCGCATGCATGTGTATACTCTCTCTCTCCGCTCTGTGTATTTTGCTTCATTGTGTTCAAGGAAGTAACCTCTTGTTAGCTCAGCACTGATGAATCTCAGCAATGAAAGATCTACATTCAGGAACACACATAAGCAGAAGACACTTCAGGCATGACTTCCAAAGAGTGAGAAGGCTGCGATGTTTTTGTTACTTGCTATGTGCTTCATTCACATCACATCTAACCCAGAAGGCTTCTGCTGATAGTAACCAGAATGCCAAATAACTTGGTATGGAAGGAGCTATGAGAAGCAAGTCCTATGCTCTCCCATTCCCCTGTTGCCTCCCAACAAACAAAACATGCGACTTTTCCCAGCCAATCATTTTCATCAGACATCCCACTTCTCCAAAACGTTACTCAAAGCAGCTACACTGAACACAATATGCCGAGTGGATCTAATCCTTAACATACTGACAGTCCTCCCAAATTTACTAAGCTCTATTTTAGACTTGAAAAGCTATTTTCTCTCTCAGCAACACTAGCAACTTGTTCTTTCTTTTAAAGAACAACTTTCTGTAAGATCAAAACGTTCATGGGTACATGATCCGAAATGATTCGGTGCACAAACAGTACAAGCATGCTGACCATTTGATGATCAGATCGAAGTCTTTCAAGACCAAAAAGCCATCAAGCACATACAGGTCTCCTGCATTTTAATAGCCGCAGGTAAATAAGCCGAAGGCTGACTGACCTATGTTTAGTCAACTCACATGGCTTCTAAAAAAAACACTTTGTGCAGCGACTTTTGTCTTGCAAAAGGAAAGAAAATACAAAATTATAATTATGAAAATTCAGGTTGTCAGCACAAGGAGGTTGAGCTTAAGCTTTGACACTCACTGACAAGGTCTGACATTGCTACCTCCTGGTAACACTTCAGAAGTGACAGAACACTACAATAAAGTTCATCATTTCTGGTTATTATTGGCATTTAAAAACAGAAACTCTTAGTGTTCATGCAACATCCAAAAGATGGAAATTGCTTGTCTAGACAGATAACTGAAAAGCTACAGTGCATTTATCATGACATAAGCACATGCTCACAAACAGTAAATTCAGGTTTTAGCCGAAGTCTTAGTGACTACTGGCAGGGGTGACGGGGAGTGGACCTTGCCTGGTACAATGCTCCACATTTTTGGTGGGGAGGAAGAAGCTGCATAACACACCCGTAGTAAAACAGCCTAGATAACAGCTGTTAAGAGAGGAATGCAGGTATAGATGCTACATGTGAAGAGTTCACCCAAAACTAAGATAGTGGCTTCTCAATATTCATCACATTGAAGATGATGATGACCATTAGCTGGAAGAGTAGCCAGATACAAAGTTTCAAAGCAAAGAAGGAATCAGCTCAAACAGAAGTACAAAAGAAGAAGAGGAGGCAGGGTATGCTTATAACCTACACTGCCTTGGGTGGGGGGCACGTGTATTGAGTGCGATTAGAACTTGTGGGCATTATATATGGGCATTTTGAAGTTTATTTTGGTGTATTAACATTCTGTGTATGTCTAGAATTGTGATTTATCATGTTGCTGATACTGATCACAGCTATATCATTCACTGACTGCTGGTTAATTATGTATTGTTAATAAATCATTTAAATCATGATTTGCTTCCAACTATATGAACTGAACAGTTTTTCCCTGTATGAGCTTGTTTGGACAGCGATTTTGATGATTTATATATTACTGATCTACTTCTAGTAAGTAGGCCAAATCTACTGTAAGCCTGAAAGGTATTTATTTTAAAAAAAAACCAACATGTTGTTTAATAAGTAGTAGAAAACTAATATTGACATGTAAAGTTTCAATCAAAGTTCATTCCAGTGAAATAAGGCAGAAGTTCATACCACTAAATAATTGTTCAGATCTCTTGCAAACTTGTTTTCTGGAATCTTCCTTTGTAAGACTATCACTTGCAACTTTTTTGTTTTTCCCAATTCTTTCTTGTTTAAAAAGTTAAAAGTAAAAAGAGATAACCTTTGGTATAAACACACAAATTAACTACTCTGTTAACTGCCTGGGTGTATTTTCTTCCACCTCAGATAACAGACCTTCTCTAACTTGAAGATAACGCATCTCAAGTGGCTGATGTTTCCTGCGGATATATACACATGGGCAACCACCATGGAGTAACTTATGGGTCCCTTATGGGTCGCCTCCAACTTGAGATACTCTACGATTCTAACTAATGAGCTACTTGCTCCCCACTCCTCCTTACCTCGCACAAACTGGTTCATGGCCCTATTGCTGAAAAAGAAATGATTTTAAGTTTCCCCCACCTGGCTAGACTTTCATGCCCTAGGTATTAAGAGATAATCACTCCTCATGACTGAGGCTGATCAACACACAAGCTCCAGACTGTGACTGCAAAACAATCCCTCCAGTGACAGGGGATGAACTGAAGCACACAGTCACTCAGCCACCTCTTTTCTGAGCACTACTGCTACCGAGCATCAGCCCTAGTTCTGTGCCAGCTGTGAAAGAGATCAGTGGCTGACCCTGCAGGAAAAACACAGTAAGCAAAAGAACAGGATGAGACACCAAGGCAGGACAGAGTAATAAGTCACCTGAAACACTGCTTAATTCTGCTACCAAAGCATCATTTTCTTTTTAAAAATAAGTCAACACACTAATTCCTACTTCAAATTCCTTCCTTACTTCAAATTTCCCTCCTTTGCAGTCAGAAAGTTTTAGACGGTGGCCTAAGTTTAAACTGTTCAGACAGCATACTCTTAGTTCTTAAAGTATTCTCATTTATCTCCCCACCTCAGGACAGAAAAGCACAAGCATCTTCAAAACATAAAAGGCCACTAGTTCCTTCAAGGTAAACGGATAATGATTTACCTAAGTTATACTTCAATGCATAGCTACACAAAGGATAACCATTAACCAGAAATGAAGAGGAAAATTTGCGCAAATGCGAAATGCACTGCGCCTCAATAATTTTCTGTTGTTATATAATTGTAACTTTAATCCTAAATGCAACAACTCCAGGCACTCGCTTCACTTCCATCAATCCTAAATACACAATTCTTCCATAAACACTCAAATAAATCAATCAAGACTAAAACAGCACAATATTTTTTTTTTTAATAAGTATTTCCTTCTCCTCCAAACAACTCCTCTGTACAGTACAGGTCCCGCTTTACCATCCTCAAAAAAACCTGCTTCTACCTACCATTTCACATATTGCTACCGTTAGATGAGTTAGAATTTTTAATTGCTCTATCAACTAATGTTTTCTTGTCCTGAAGAGTGAGAGAGCACCAATGATTTTTAACTATTTTTTAATTTAAAATCAGTTGCTGGAAGATAAGTTAGGAAATCACACACACAAAACCCCAACAATTTCCTTACTTTTCGCAATTATTTGGTCAGTTCTCTTTCAGGCACATCAGTATGTATCTTGACCATTCTTTTTTTCACCACAAAGCACCTAATAATACTACAATCAAGCCAATTCCTTACGGCTATGGAAATTACATCAGCTTCATTAATACCACAGAAGTGCAGTCAGCGATGCTGCATATCCTATGACATAACACATGTCAGAAATGGACATAGCACCTGTCAAGCTCAGAAGGAAAGCACTGAATTGTTGGCAGATTATTTCAAGTTAAATCCTATTTTTCCTATTTGATAAGACCTGCAGTATCACATTCAAGCCAACACTGAGGCAGAAAGCCTGGAAATTTGAACACCGCTTTGAGCACTTTCCAGATTTTTCAGCAAGCCACTCAACAATATGGTGCTAATAACGTTATTTATAATCTTACCAACAATAAATCAACCCTGCCACACCGAGTGACAATTTTTACAAAAAAGGCAGGGCTATTTTCAAAAACTACTCTGTAGACACTTGAAACAACCAGTTCAAGTGTAAATGTGAATATAGCTGCAGATTGATAGCAAAGGCCATGACATTTTCCCTTATTTTTCCCTATAAGATCCTCAGTTAGTAAACTACATGTAGTTTAAAAGACTTCTAATAATCTTGCATACTAACTTCAAGGCTCTACCAGCACCGTTACTCTCAGCAGTAGAGGCAAAGACTACTGGACTCATCGCTATGTGTACGTAACAAGACACGTTAAGCAGATGAAGCATTTCTCGAACTCCAGCAAGAAAGTTAAGGCAGCGCGCAGCCCTCCCGGCCCGCGGGGCTCAGCAAACCCAGGGGCCAGCTCCGCACCGCTCGCTGCAGCCGCTCCTTGGCAGGTACGGAGCCTCACAGCCCGAGTTCCAACGCCGGTGTCTACCACTTCGACAGACGATGCCCTCGCTGTCTAGCAGCCTCCTGACGATTCCCGGGCGACACGCTGCCTGCCAGCGCACAGGGACCGCGCTGCCCCCGTTCCCCCTCCTCAACGCGCTCGCGTGGAAAGCAGGGGCACACCCAGTCACGCCGAGGGGCTTTATTTCAGCGACACGGGCGAGCTCGCCGACGAGACTTCGGAACAGGAAGCGAAGAGGCAGCGCAGCCGGCGGGGAAGCTCCCCGCCCGCCCGGCCCCGGAGCGGGGCGGCCGCGCCGCGCCCCGCCGCTCCCCAGGCCCGCGAGGTCCCGGCGCACTTTCTGAAGTCGCTCGCCGAAGTTCGCCCAGGCGGGCGGCCGCCGCGCCCTCAGCCCCGCCTCAGGCACCCACCCCGGCCCCGGCCCCTCAGGCGGGCCGGGCCGGGCGGCGCTGAGCGGAGCCGGCGCTGGCGACGCGCCCCGGAGGCGCCGCCCGCCCCGGGCAACACCGCTACGGCCACCCCGGCCTCCCGTGGGGGGCACCCCGGCCCGGGGCCCCTCGCTGCCCGCCACGGCCTGCGGGAGGAGGCCTCCCGCCCCGCCGCCGCCCCTCACCCGAGAAGCTCCGCTTCTTCTTCCTGCCCCGGTCGCTCTCGTAGAAGCCCAGCGTCTCCGTTCGCTGCTGCGGGGACGACTGCCCCGAGCCGGCGGCAGGCGGCCGCGGCTCGCTGCTCCCCCAGAGAGTTTTCGGCTCCCCCCGGCCGCTATCCTGCTGCTCCGGGCCGCCGCCACCGCGCCGGCCGTCCCCGCCGCTGCCCGGCGCGGCGGCGGAGGCAGCGGCAGCGGCGTCGGCAAGGGCGGCCATCTTCGCCGCCAGCAGCGCCGCCCGCCCCGCGCCCGCCGCCCCCGAGCCGCGCGCCACGCCGCGCCCCTGGCGGTGACTCATCACCGCGCGACAGCGGCGAGGCCCGGCCGCCGCGCGAGTGCCCGGCGCGCGGGGGGGGGGGTGGGGGTGGGGGGTGCGGGGGCGGAGCCGGCGCGGCGCCATCTTGGCGCGGGGCCGCCGCCGTTAACCGCTGCGGTGCCGGGAGCCCCGCGCGGCAGCCTCGCCGCCCCTCGGCGCCTGCCTCTGACCGGCCTCGATGCTGCCTCTGGTGTTACAGGCGCGGCCGGGCGCAAATACGTGTGCGTCTGTTCGGGGAGCGCTCCAGCGGGCTCTGCCGTTGTCGTAACAAGCGTGCGGTGCTCACGGTGTCAGCCGCCGCGCAGGCGGGGCGACGGGAGTTCAAAACACTTGCAAACAACGCGATTAAGCCACCCCGCCGCCATGCCGATGAAGGCCTTGTTCGAAAAGGGAAAGCGAGAGGTGTGGACTTGGTAGTGTAGGTTAATGGTTGGACTGGAAGATCTTAAAGGTCGTTTCCAACCTAAACGAGTCTATGATTCTAATTATTAACTCTAATGCCAACAGGATTTCCATGAAGTGTGTTAACACCTGTTGGGCTAGGCCGGCGCTCGCGGTCGCAGCCACGCGCTCCCTGGCCTCGGGTGGCTCTTCCCGCAAGAGGCCTCTGGCAGGAGTCGCGGCTGCGAGCCCGCCTGGGCGAGCCAGCGTGCCGTGGTAGCCACCTGGCTCGCACGGAGCTGGCAACGCCCCACCGGGCACAGGAGGGCTGGCGGCAGTGCTCCGAAATCTCGTCCTTCACGAAATGCTGAGGCGGGAAATACTGCTCGTTGCTGGCAGCGTGATACTGGCAGTGATAAGGCTTGTCAGAGGCTATATTAATGAAAAATAATTGTTCCTGTCTCAAAGTGCTTATAATTTATACAAGAATAAACATGCATATAAGAAGCAGGGAGTTCAAGGTAACAGTGAAGCGCTTGTTTGCAGAGGGAATTCAGTGGGCACGAGGACAAAATACCTGGCCTGAATTTCAAGTACGAGATCTCCTTCACATTCGGTTCTCGTGTTCTTATCACGCATTCAGAGCCCAGATTCAGTCAGCTTAATATTTAGCCAGTCGTCCTGGGAAAACAAAGAGTGCTTTATTCTCTCTTTGGAAGGCCATAGTAGTCTATAACTCTACATTAATTGTACAGTTGTCTCAAAGAGCATTTCCGGCGTTGGATAGACTAGAGGTGCCCATTGCCATTAGTGGTTCTAAATGCCTGAAATCCAGTAAGATTAATCCAAGTCTTGGTATTTTCAGGCAGTGGAGCGCTTTTTACAGGCACTTGTAATGTGTAATAAGAGTATCATACCAGGAGCTAACAGTGATACCTACTATACATTATCAGTTTGGGCTTTCTTCTCCCATCTTTTCTCTGCGGAAGTAAAAAGCAGTTGGAAAAATAAGACGCGGAACAAAGAGCTCCAAAAAGAGCTGAAAAATTCCCTCAGCAGAAGTGCTGCTGCAGTCCATGCAAAGTTACATGACACCCTGAGAGATATTCTGCTTCTCTCCTTCCAGCTGTGTATAAAAGCTTTATCCATCCATAAGATACATTAAGGACAACAAATCGTCACAACCTTGTTATCAGTCTTACCAAAATGAAGGCGTTTGCAGCATCAAGCATCATCCAACAACCAGCTATGTTCTTCCATCAGGCCCACTGAGAAGCTGTCTAAGGAATTGCCGACACCGGTTGTGTCAGCACATACAATAGAAATTCAGGGGTTGACCCAGGATAACTTTGCTTAGTTTACAAGATCTTCCAGTTTTCTGCTTGAACTCATTTAGCTGAAGGCATGATAATAGTGCGACTGCAATACGGTTCAGCTAAGAATTGGCTCGTATTTTTGATGCATTGAGCAGCTACCCTCAATTTTCTACCCCCAGAGTCTTTCTGTATGTTTTTCCTGTACATTACATCCAGTCTGTAACCCAATATTGCCCAGAAGTTTAATATGTTCTTTCCCACATGCAAAGAGATATGTATTTCAACTATTATATATGATATTTTGGCACGGTGGCCACTTCCAGAAGGTCAACTCAACTGCAGCAAAATCCAGTCTTCAGATAGAGTTCTTGCACTAGCCCAGTTAGAGGGGAAAAAAGTTGTTTAGTGAAAAATGTTAGCAGTGTTGATATAGGAAGTAGTGGTTCATTACGATATCTGCTGTTGGGAGTTATCTGGGACCATCTGCTGTTTGGGCATAAGAAGCTGTATTTTGTTGCTTTCCATAGCTTATCTGCTATGAGACATGCTACGGAGTGACTCTGCAGCAGGTCAGAATCCACTCTGCAGTTTCATAACCATTCACAAACCTTTTTCCTGAAGTGATTGTCTTAGAACAAGACACAGCCCTGTCTATGTTCCCACAGCTGGAGTTTCACTTTCACAAGAGATAATTATGTGGGGGGGAAAGGGAGGATTTTTTCAAAATAATCACTGTCTTGAAGGAGAAAAAGCAGTTTCATTCATACAACAGCAAAAACCATTAGGATAGTCACACAGTGACTACAGACTGGGAATTAAGAGTTACTTGAATTTTATTAGAAATGTCAGCACTGCTGATTTTTGGGGCTTTGCACAAGCTACTTCATTTTTTGCTTTAAATTTTTCCATACGTATACTAGAGTAATGTTTATCTACCTATAATATATCTTATACATAATCATCACAGAGGGATTTTTGTTAATTTGATATCAGGAAAGTTTATTCTGGTGCCATCAAGTATTAAAACTTTTATAGTGTGTCCAGCTCAATAGTGCTTTAGAATGGTCTTTTTCCAGAGAACATTTTTACATGGTCTAAAACTCCTCCTTTTTTGTAGTGTTTTTTTTTTTTTTTTTTTCCCTACAAGACCCAACAAAAGGTCATTAAGAAGACGACTCAGAAAATAGATAATAATTTTTTGTAGTGCTTTTTGCTGGCAGAACTTTGTTGTCTTTTCATACCTTGCCATCTATGTCATTTACCCCCACCAACTCAGATATCCCCTCTTAACATAGATGATCTGTCAGTGAAGTGTGCTAAAAAGAGGTCAAGTAAGATCTTCTTTTTAGAGAGCAATACAAACATGGAAGAAAGTCTGTCAACAAAATTATATCTCATATGAGAAATAAACTGTGGACATAGGTTAGGAAATACAACGGAATTCTAGAGAGAAGTGTGGAAACTCAGTGTACTGTACCAAGCAGAGGTAAGTGAAACTGGACAATACAATTAACTAGCAATAAAGAAGAGGCAGGTGTTAAAATGATAACTATGCAATACTCATAGCTGTATGAAAGTTACGAGTGACTGCAATACTCATGAAAACATTTGGTATCTATCTTTGTAAGCTTTTTGTCAGTGAGGCTCAAACTTCTTTAGACTTTGTAATACCATGCAAGAAAGACTAGATACTAAAAATGCATGGTTTAGTTTCTTGAGTCTCCTGCAAGAATTATATTGAGTTATAGTCTTCAATGTGATCTTCAATCATTCTTCATTTTTAAAAATGTCATCACTGAGTACACTTTCTGTGAGGAGGCAAGTCAACAAAACTGATGATGAATTCAAAGTGCAATAATGCTGATTTTTTTTCCACAATAAAATATTTTCAGGCCCTTTTGTAATACAAACAAGTTATTTTGTATTGGGTTTGTGACTTTTAGTTCATCGATCCACTTAGTATGTGGGTGCATATTCATTCTTCTACTAAAGGCAATGCATCTCTTAGCAACAACTGATATTAACAAACTTAGTTCTAAATCTTTCAGAATTGCAGCTGTCATATATTTTCAAGGTACAAAAGTATTGGTTGGAAGTGTAATCTAATTCTGTCTCAGTCAGTTCTGTTTGGTAGCTGAAGTTAAAAATATCTGTTTACGCCCACAGGAGAAAAATCATGTAAAGATTCTTCCCTTCATTTTATGTTCAACATCTAAGCAGCACATGAATTTTTGCATGGGATAATCTTCACATATGAAAAATAATCAGTATAAGAAATTGTTGTATAGATACTAGCACCCTGCGTGTTTTACTCATTAATTTTTTTTTTTCTTGTCTCAATATAAAATTTACAATGCTAGAGTTCACCATATTTTTCCCGGAGTTGTAGGCTCACTAAAGATTAGGTTGGCTCTTAGGTAAGCTAAGGGCATTACTCAACATCAGCATGTCCTTGAATAATGCAAGTACAAATCATGTTATGCAATACTACAGTACCTGAAAGTCGGGTTTGACTTCTCACTGGTACATTTCCATTATTTGTTTGCTTTAGATACTGTCTTACATAGCACAGGAGCTACTGCACAGTTAAAATCAGGGGTGCTTTCCAGTGACAGCCTGATTTTCCACACCTGCCATCTTTGAAATTTTTGGAAGAAATAATTCTTTTGAGATACTTTTATGTGGCATCTTACCCTGGGACCATAGTTCAAGGAGGACTGAAGGGCAGAGGTACAGAAAGTTAGTTCAATATTACATGCTCGCATTATCTGAAAAATAAATTTCATAATATTCTTTGATTTTTGTTAAGACTTCTAGGAGTTCCCTAGTGTAATATTTTTATAGCTCTTTCCCTGTCAGATATCTTGAATGTTTTTATCAAGGCAATATTTTTTCTGTGACCGTCAGTGACAGTTTTTTTCCTGCCCATGGTCTGATCTCCATTTCTCAGTGTCAAGATTTCTTCAGGATTAATATCTTGAGCAAAATGCCACAACTAATAGATAAACTGCTGCCTCTATTGGAGCGCAGATACCTGAACCTCTGGCACCTATTATGTAAGAAAAGCAGCAAATGGTCTTTTCGACATCAACATAGCTGAACTCGGTGATATATGGGGCATTCCCCTGTGAGGTTCACACATTTGAAAGTAAAGTAGCAGGGAGATACCTAGATCTCTTCAATTCCAAGTTGCTTTGTCACAATCTTCATCCTGAAGTGCTGGAGGAAAGGTTTTGTAATCTCTTCTTTCCTCTTTTTTTCTTGTTACATATCTGTAGCTATACTACATAACATTTGAAGATGGCTCTATACATGACAAGATGGGTTTAAGTGTTACAAAGTAAGAGTGCAGCTGCCTTTGACTCCATCCTCAGCTGCTTCCTCAGCAGAACTAAGCCAGACATGAGGTGTGAGGGGAATAGGTGGGAGGAAATTGGTGGAGAAAATGCAGATGGAGAAATGGTAGAGAGCTCCAAAAGTCATGAACCGGGAGGAGAAGAGCACCTGGGGAAGAGGGTCTCAGCACCTAAACACGAGTTTCCTCTACCTAAGAATGAAATTCCCAGCATCAGACAGAAAGTGGTTGGTGTTTTGTTTAGGTATCAGAAAACAAGTTACCTCTAAAAATTGGTTTCCTAATGTGTAATTTTCAGTCTATCATTTCTTTGTATTTTTCAGGTCCAGGGAGCAGAGGTGAAATCCCAAATTTACAGTGGCCTGGGTTTTGTGCCTGAATTTACAATATGAGCTTTTAGTCATGCCAAACCCAAGTGGAGATGGAAAACTCTGTATAAGAATCATTAGCAATCAGAGTTGCTGTAAACAGTCCTATTGATTTTAATAAGTTGAAAATCTCAGCTCAGCAAGAGCATTTCTATTATGATAAAGTATGCAGATATATACATACACACAAAATTTGTGCCTAAAATTAGATTGTGAGATCTCTAGATAGGATCTTAAGTCTCTCACTTCTGGAAAGCATCTCTACTCAGGAGAGAATTCAAATGTGTTAGATTTAAACATAAGGGTAAGTGCTTTTCTGATTTTAGGCAGTAAAAACGTGTTCTTCAAAAATGTTGAGCCTCCTGTAGGACCAGCTGGATCAGTTAAGAGGTTCTGGGACCCCTAGTTTAGATTCCTATTTCTGAAAATCATGGCTCATTTTGTAATTGTAGTTGCACATGAAAAACATGAACCATAGCATACATAGAAAAGGAAATGTGTTGCTTACAAATGTATAACAAATGGCTCTGAGACCAAACCTTCAGTCATGGTAAGTCAAAATAAAGTCATGACCTTCAGTGGACTCCTACAGTTTTCATGAGTTTGGGACTGGTTTTGAAATATTTGAAGTTTGAAAGAAGAAATGTTTTATTGGTTAATTTAATTGTTATTTGCTATTTAAACAATGTTGTAATAGATACAGATCGCCTTAATCCACTGTGCACAATATAATGAAGGTGAAAAACCTTTTTCAGAACTGCTCTTCGTGAACGCAGATGTTGTTTTTATATATATAAACACATGCAAATGTTTATTTACATATACATGACAACACAATACTGAAATCAAGATCAACTTTAGGAGCTCAGTATTGTTTTAACATTAGAAATGTTCTAAAATCAGCCAGTCTTTCAGGTAACGATTCAGTGCTACATTTTTTAATAATTGTCTTTCCTCAAGATTTGTTTTTGCTTTAGTTATTGTTTTTGTTATTAACTCTTACAATGCAATTGTCAAATGTGACGGCAGCGTTTGGATCAAATTCAACTCTGATTTAATTCTGGTAATGCCAACGTAGTCTGCATGATCTTTTATACGTTAGTGTGCAGATGTAGATTTTTGATGTATTCACAAACTGTGTCTATCAATATATCAAATTGTGTCTATCGATAGCACAGTTACAGCATCAAGGGAGTGATTTCTTATGTCATACACCAAAGACCCTCTAAAGTAGCATGATGAGATAAGAATACATTGTCAACTGGAACTCAAAATTTCCCACCCTCCTTTTGCTCAAGTTTTATATTTTGAAGCAGGCCATTTTAATTTGGCAGGCCCCATACAAATCCAATTAGCATTTGGAACTCTGGGACGATTGCTCTATCTTGATGAGTAACAAGATGCGCTGGAATGGGTTTGGGATTGCTCTTTCAGCCCTGGCAGATCATAAAGAAAGGCACTTACACTGAAAATGCTTGATATTCTGCAAAGTAACCCTACCTGCCCTACATTTGCATCAACTAGCAGAGCATTAACTAAACATGTTTTTCCTTTCCATTTTCAAGTTATTATTGTTGTGAGATCCTGTAATTTACAACAAGTTATGTGCACCACAGCCACATTAAGAGCTGACAGAACTCACGGAGGGACATCAAGGGTAAAAGCTGAGATTCCATCTGTCAGCCACCGAGTTCGCATTTGGAGTATCAGAACACAGGTGTTGGGGAAAACATCAACTGGTTAAAGAATCCAGCAATTTAATTGAAACAATATGAAATAGATTCCTTTCTGGAAAATCTTATGAAAGCACATTTTCAAACACAGGCAGCTGACTATGAAAAAAGTCCTGTAAATGATGTCTCTTAACACTATTACGTTTGAAGTACAGTCAGCATTTCTGTTACCAGGATTTACTGTGGCCTACTAGATTAACTTCTAACTCAGCCTTAAGAATATATGCTTCTTTACAATCTAATGCCTTGTTTTGGCCTAGAAAACTTGCACGGGCATGCACTGATGTTCACACGTTTGTTTAGAGACCTGCACACAGAAATGTGTGTTCACATAACCAAGTACCCATAAATTCTATAGAGATGTTTATAAGCAAAAAGAACCCTAGACAAGCAATTACCCAACCAGCTTGCACAAAGATGACTCCCATGCATATGGATATTTTTGTGGGCATTAGTCAGCTGCTTGGTTATGATAACTTGATCCGAAGTCTGACTCTGGAGTTATTTTAGTGACCAGGATGCACTATTTTAGTTCTGTATTATAAATCCCTATAATATAATTGCTGACAGAACCTTTATCACAGCATTGCTAACAGATCATTTATGATCATTATGATCTGCTAGCAGATCATTTATTCATTCAACCCAGAAGTAAATGCTTGATACATAAATTTTAATAATTGCAGTCCTGCCCAGTCAGGACGACCCCTTTCCGAATGACTGGAAGTTGCATGACTCATTCCCTCCTTTGTATATTCCCAGCTGGCACATTCAGTTCCCTCCCGGTACTCCTATATTTCACAATCCATAACAATTATTCTCCCCTTTCCTTAAGTGAGATTGTTTGAAATTAAATCAGGAGAATTATCAATTAAAATAAGAACAGTTGAATGTCTGAGCGTTGCCCCTTGGATGGATGCAGAACTATCATCTTAATTGCAAGCAGCATACTTCATGGTAATATACAAAGCACACCTTGTTTAATAGAAGTATTTCACACTTCCAGTAAGATGGTTAAATTATATGTCCTGATGTGTTTGCAGAGCACAAGCATACATTTAAATTGGAGTCCATGATACAGACAAGCAAGACTAATAAAGCAATACCTGAGACTTAACAGAAAAGAGAAAATAATGTTCACAGAACTACTGTGTCTTCTGAGTTACTCTTTCCTACTCCCAGTATGTTCCTGGCTCCTGATGCTGTGAGTTAAGATTGCTCATGGTGCCAATTCACCCTTTTTTCCTGCAGCGTGTCTCCATGGCAGATCTTGTTCTCACCTCCTTAGCTGTGTTTGGCTCGTGTCCTCAGTAGTCAAGTTTTTAAAACTTTGCCTGAATATTGTGATTGACCTTTTAGACCTCTAGCCCACTTGAGTGAGTGGGTGTAATGCCTGGCTGAATCAGCTGCACGATCAGCACCATAGCGTCCGGAAGGCAGAGCCCAGAGTTGAGTGTTTCAGTCCGAAAGTAACTGGTATCCTGGGAGAGAGGAACACCCTCCCGTTCCTTTGCAACGACCACTCAAACACTGTCATGCTAGAAGCTGCCTGTTCTAGGAAGTTAAGAAATAGACTGATCCTGAGCCAGCTCTTTCTGTGCAACAAAGGCTGTTTTCTGTGGGCTTTCAAGGAAGTAATTGAGCAGATAATTCGGCACTGAGAAAGTGAGAGCACTGACAAGTTTTATTGGGTTAGAGGCAGTTGGAGGTGACAAGAGTTTTGTAAGGGAGCCTCTTGTATTTAGAGTTTTAGATCTGCGTTGAGGAGTGTCATTTTAGACACACAGGCTTAAAAATTGTAACTTAAATTCAGCAGTGGGTTAACAACTGATTTCTCTTGTGGGAAATGAATTTCCAGGTTGAGAACAGCTCTAACACTTAGGCAGTTTTCCCATTTACTAAGTATAGCTATTCATTTTAATTTGCATAAAGAACATAGATATGTAAGTCCCCAATTACTTTAAAAGCAATATTTCAACTGATACAGTGAAGTAATTAGTTCAATGAGGAAATGACATTACATAGTGGAAAGCTTGGTTTGCCAAGGATCAATTTGTTGACATTTGAATCCAACTAGAAATGAAATGCACAGAACAAAAAGATGGCTATTTTAGTAAAAAGCCATCTCATCAATTTGGAACAACTGAAAAGCATGCCTGCTTCTCAGCTGGAGGGGCTAAGGAGGCGTTTCTCTGCAGTAGAAGACTTACAAATGACCATTTAAAACATGAGGAGTATAGAACAGTTTATGATTAAAGCATAGGGAATCAACATGTTTCCTTCATTATTCCGGAAGCAGAATCGTTATTTCTATAGCACTTTTTTCCTATATATAAAATGAGGATACTACGCCTTTTCCCAGAACTGTGATGCTTGGTTCAGCAACATGTTAATATCTCTGAAATCCTCAAACAGGAAATAAACAGGAAGGCAAATACTGTAACTTTGATTTACTTCTGGATTTCCTTTGCTTGATGGTTGCAGTTGTTTATGTACTGTCATAGAAATTCATAGCAGCTCCCCTACAGACAAAGCACAACAAGATTTTGTTCCAAGAATTTTCCTGTCTAAACTGGAGATTATAATAATAACAAATCAAGTGATTAACATGAAAAATGAGTGAGCTACAAGGGAATGAAGATCATAGCTGTGAGAGGTAACAAAACAGTTACTATTATATACATACTTTGTTAGTTCATCCAAGTAACAAAGGGAAAGGACAAGGTGCTTTTTACAAGCAAGGAGTTTTTCTTTCTCAGTACAAGATGGGCATGAAGGGCACTGGTGTAACAGGTAAATGTAGGATTATTTAAATTGTCCAAAGCACAATGACTTTCAGTTATTCTTGAAAATTATAGTGGTTTTTAATCTTTTTATCAACACAAGCTTATATTTAAAATATATAGGCCCCACATGAAAATTTTATTTCTGTGTTTTCCTAGAACCATATAAATAGCTACAGTAAGAACCGTCAATTCCTATTCTAATTAAAGAGAATGTGATATCTAAGATAATTCATATCAGTGTTGGATAAACACTCAGAAATAAGCTAGTAAGGGTTCACTTTGTTCTCCAGAGATTGTAATCATGCCTACCAGCAATAACTATATAAAAAAAAAATCTGCTGAAAAGCATAGGGACTATCTCCACAACTGAAATTCAGTCAATATAGGGGTAAAGAAAAGTTCTTTTAACAGCACATAGCTATGGTACACAACAGCTTCAAGTAGAAAATGAAGATATAATATTCAGAATTGCATTGGTAATGATTCAGTTCCATGGTAAGGATTAATCTTCATTCTTTTGGACATGAACCAAATTCTAACTGATGGGAGTTAGAAAAATCTGCCTGTAGGAACACTTTTCATTCCAGCCTGGTATGCTTCAGGATTTCTTGCTCTTTCCTCCTAAGACATCAATTGGGGTTGAAGATAGGATGCGGGAGACAGGATACTGCCTCATAGTAAGTAGAGCTCTCATCAGCTGTGGCCATGCTTATCTGTTTGTCCAAAACATGCATAGATTTTATGAATTCCAAGATGATAGGTCTTTTAAGGACCACACAATGAGCAATTACCAGTAATTGAGAAGAATGCTCCACTGAAAAGGGGCCCCAGAGTGGCTGTGTGCTGCCTTTCCATGTTTGCACTCCCATGAATGAGCTAGGTCAAGTGGAGGACTAGCTCTGGCACACCTCGGCCCTCTGCTATATTCCGCTTTCACACCCTTTTGCAGGTTTGACAAAATTGGCACAAAAGGATTTCAAGCTGACAGAGGCCATTCATGTCTCGCTCATCGGCAGACACCAGACTCTACCTTGTGCTGCCACTGTAATCTGGACCAAACTGGAGGCAGTACCATGGCATCTGACTTCACCTGGGCTTCTGCTTCCATGTGGTATCAGTGACTTTCTTTGCATCAGCAGTCAGAAAGGGAAGGTTGCTTCTGGGTCTCTCACCCAGCCACTCCTTCCTAATTTGTAAGTTCTGAATTTATGCCGTTTTGAAGGAGAAAGAAGTGCAGAGACTGATCACTTCTGTGATGAAGAAATTCCATTAAGTCTGAGTATATGTTCTTTATATGGGTATTATGGAAACATTAGTGACCTAGCCTAGTGAATCTGCATACCTGTAAAAATGATAACAAGCCAGCAATCTATGTTGACATTAAGTGATTAATATCTTTAGTAATAATGCAAAACATTGTGAACTGTGGAAACGATCAGCAATTAAATATATTTTATATTATGAAGACTTGCCCCAGCTAGGTTAACAAAGAATTTCAGCAAGGCAAAACCAAAAGACTCCCCCAAGTACCTGGGTGCAGCTAGTCATATTGACAGACTAGTCTGTCCATCACTTGCAGAGGTCATTGCAAGACGTGTTGTCCAATGGGTAGTCTATCATCCCACCTATGGCTTGGCTCCTCCAAGTTCTGGGGGGACAATGAGCAGACAGGACAAGTGATGGGAGACATTTAGACTAGGCCAGTGTACTCCAGGGGCTGCACTCACCTGTGGTAGGATATATCCTTTTTAATTATGGCATTTCTTAGCTCTCTGTTGACTTCAGGGACCTTCAGATCAGAACTCTGTTCACTACTCTGTCTTACTGGTGCATCCAAGCTTGTATTTATGAGTAATCCCTTGCTTTTTAAAAATGCATCTTTCACTTCACTGTAATTGTTATTTTTAATGTGGACTTCTGTCAGATCTATATAGTTGCCAGTGAAGAGTCCTTGCCAGCAGCTGAATTATCACACTCTGTGCTGTAATTCTGATGTGGATATAAATTGTCTGCTTATAGGTACAATTTCTCTTTGAAAGACTCACTATGAAGAAAATCCAAAGATAACCAGATTTTTAAAGAAAGGCCTGCCTGGAATTCTGTAGGAAAATGTGAAATAAAAAGGTGACTATGCTTCTGGAAAATGCTTAATAAATCTAGCACCAAAGGTAAATGGTTTTGGCACTGCAGAACTCAACATTTATAGTATAGAATCAAACTGAAATTCAACTGATACACATAAGCGACAAGTATAACATACCGGTAATTTTTTATTCTATGCTGCCATCTTGTGACTGTAAATGTGACCTGCTGGCATATAATACCGAGAATACGGAGCCCTTTAAATATGACCTGTACAGCTCAGTGAAGGCATTTTATTGAAATACTCTTTCTGTTCTTACCTAGTCAGTCCATACTGAATCAATAGCAGGGAAAGAACAGAGAAAATACTTTGGCAATATTTCTGCTAATGCAATCATCAGTGAGGAGTCCCAAGCTTAGCCATTGTGGATAGGATGGTTACACAGTGAAGTCATTGTCCATTAACATTTCTGAGAAGGAAACTTCTGTAAGCATCCGTTAAATCAATTCCTGCCTGTGGGTAAACAGATCCACCAGGTAGCCCTTCTTCAAAACTCCCTAGGGAAAAATACCAAGTTAGCTTTTCTGTCACTATGGGAAAGCAACATGAAATAACAGCCAGACTGTGAGTTCCCTCTCCTCTCTGTAACATAAAGGAACAGACATTTAGCTTGGGATGAAATTCAGGGTTGAGTAAGTGGATGTTACAGAGCATTATATCCTGCTGTTCCTGCAGCTTGGCTTTGAGGAGCCTGTTGAAGACGAGTGAATGAGAGCCAGTAGAGAAGATGGCTCTTAGCTGCTAAACACACAGTAAGATAGGCTATACCATGCACTGTATCACTAGCACAAAGCAGAGCCAATGTGGAATGCCTCAGATTTTCGTGATGCCACTCATGATGAAGTTTTGCACATGAATGCACAGCAGCTTTACAGTAATAGGTAGATCGTAGAGTAGATGTTCATGTCCAATGCACCATAGTGTAGAAACCGACTTTCAAAGCTGGAGGACATATTGAATAACAACAACTCAAAAAGATCTGAGGCTGGAAGAACTAATTTGTTATGCAAATATCATCCAATAGAGTAAAGGGCATAAATTGTCCAAGCATAAATTTAGCCTAGAATTTAGAGAACAAATTCTAACCACTAAATCAGTGAGGCTCTGAAATGGCCATGTAGGAGAGAAAAGGAAACCTGGCTAGTAATAGGATGACTCTTGTTGTTGAAAATGTTTTTAAGACAGGTTGCTGGCTAGAATTCAGGAGATTGCTTCTATTCTAGTCCAGTGGTTGCTGCAGTTAACGAGACACCAACTTTTGAAAGCTCAGGTAAGATTTGCATGAACAAATGGAAAGCACTGCATCTTAACAAAATATATAGATAAAAAAAATCCCAACAAAAAAACCCCAAAACTTGGGAGATTTAGATGTAGCCTGAATTGGAATAGAGGAGAGCTTGAAGGACATACAGTTACTGCACAGAGAGGAAACCACTTCCTATCAGGAAAGGAAATGGAAGAGAAATGGAAGACCTGAATAGAAAACAGAGACTTCAGTTTTACCCATGCTGAGTGAAACTGGCAGATTCAAAGGTTATTTCAAGACCATTGGGCCTAAGTGTGCCTAAATTAATCTCTAACACTGATGAAACCTGGCAGATTCACTCTTTCCCAGGGAAGTGTGCCTGCAGTGAGGAGGAGGCATTGGTGGTCGAAAGAATTTGTGGTGAAATTTCCTCCAGTTTGGAAGTTTGCATAGGGAAGGGTGAAAAGCCCAGCTGAGACTACTCCACATTATTGAAATGCTTTAAGTATTTTCTATTTTGATTTGTTGTTCACCTTCAGTTTTGTTGAAAGAGTACACGATCATGGTGAATTAAGAAATAACATTATTTAGAAACTAGGTGGAGCTGTTTGTTTAGCACATGCAGCAGGTTTGATATGTTGCACTCTGTGTGCAGAATAAACTGCATGGTTTATGTACACAGATGGTGCATGTATCACCCTATTTCATGATGCATACATTTGATAAAATTCAATGGATGCAATGATACATTTCATGATGGATCTGAGAGCTGATGTACTGTGCACATCATGTACATTGACAGAGTGGCAGTTCTTTTTATGTTATAAGGTATTTTCAGACAGCTTGAAGAAGGCAGTGGCAACTAGTTAAGTGAGTAGCAGAGATGGAGACTGCATTGGAGGTTGACGGGTGTGGAAAGTCTTAAAAGGAGCCAGACGTTGCAATAACAGATATTTTGAAATTATTGAGTTGTAGCACAGGAATACATAAGATTAGTGTAGGAGAGGTGTGGCATTTAGCAGATCTTTTGAATATTCCACTGGATGTAACAAAGTAAAAATAAATACACTGCCATTTACAGGTGCTCAGAAAGAAAACAGCAGGGTGGATATTGAAGAGGGGTGTCAGAGACAGGAAATTAATCTCTTGAACCTGTATATGCCACGATGTTCCTGCTTTCTCAGGGTTTGCTTTGACAAATGCTGCCAGTGTAACCTGCTTTCTCTGAACAGCATCAAGCTAGCGGTGAAATACACAAGACCGTATATCATCTACATTTACATCCTTTAACAAGGCCGTTTAACAAGGCCTCATGGCCCTAAAACCTCTCCTTCGCCCCGTGCTGTTCCCTAGGGAGCTCTGCACACCTCCTTTGTTCTACACCTTGTAGATACCTCAAGAGTCCAGTCATGCTGAAAGGTGACATGCAAGTTGCAGCCATCTCCAGAATCCCAACTTCTCTACATCTGCCCCTGGAGTTCCCTGCATCTTTGGCAAAACAAGGCTGTGCTGTTGCTGGATGTGCTACACCCTGGAAGAACTGGGAAGCTTCTACCTCTGCTACTTCCACAACAGCTTGAACTTGCAGTAGAAAAGCTGGCCTGTGTTTGACTTACTCAGTGCAACTGCTGGCTTCAGAGAAATAAATAAAATCATGTAGGGCTGATTTTTGGCTGTGGGACTTTGTGACTAATTCAGTCACCAAAACAGGGCAGCCTTGGCAAAGTCCCTTCATCAGCCATGAGGTTGCAAATAAATTGAGGGTTTTCTAATGTATTACAATCTATTGTTAGAGTGGAGCGGTTAAGCTTATTCCTGTTTTTAAAGACCACAGATGTTAATGATATTGCTTAATAGCTGGTTAAATACTCATAGTTAAGGCTGATAACATTCTGGGAAAAGACCTGAGAATTCAATCAGAATTATATGATTGGGTCATACAGTCTTTTCTGTCCCACTCTTTCCATTCTCTTGACTTTGCAAAATGAGTATTGTGTGTTAAAATTATCTTTTCTCTCAAGTTTTCTGAAAGTTTGCAATGCTTGCGATACTGATCAGCAGCACATTTAACAGAGGAGTCTGCTCTGCTTTTTGTACCTCTCTCAAGTTAAAAACTTGGTAGGGGTTTCCATTCCTGCTTGTGTTTGCCTTTCCATAAAGCTTACTTCCATAACCTGAAGTTTGCCTAAAGTCTTCTATTACTTCTTACTCCAACTCCCTCCTCCATAGCTCAGAGCTTTCATCCTCTTTTTATAAGTGTAGCCAGTCTATATTTTCTTCCCCTTTCTAAAGTAATCTTTTAAAGTCAGTTATCACTTTCCTTTCTCCTTTGCTGCCTTAATGCTGCTTCGTTTATGTTCTCTTTGCCATATCAGTTTGCAAGAGGCAAATAATGTTATTTTTTTTACTCCATACAATCCATCACACACTATCTCCTCTGCACAGATTCAGGGAGGTCAGCAAATAAATACTTCTTGTGAGATTCCCATCTTCTGCTCAACTTTCATTAAAACTAAAGAGGTAATGCTCTCAACATTAGGGTTAAGAAGAATACATGAATATGAATGAAGTCCAAGGACTTTTCTCTGATGAGAAAATGACCAACTAAGTATGCTCATATAGTAAGCATGTTGATACAGTAATACTATATGAACATGTTTTCATCCACCCAGAATTAGAGTGTTCTTCCCCAGTTCAGATTGTGTTGCCTGAATACAACATATGCAGATCAGACATAATGCAGCAATGTTTCCATAAATCGTTTCCAAAAGGTGTTAGCTATCCTGCAACGTGTGTAAAAAAAAAAAGACAAGCGTGTTACAAAGTTTTGCATCACCCACTGTAAGTGATCTTTCCTTAGGACCACTGGTGAGAGAGACTTTTTCTTTTGCCAGTGGGAATTATATGAAGAAACCAGAGCAGACAAGGGCAGCTTTTGAGTTCAACCCACAATACCCAGGAGGAGAGCCACTTTCCAGGATAAAAAAGCAGAAATGAAGGAAAATACCGTGGGTTGCCAGCATGGAACCTATTGGCAAGTCTCTCTAAACAGAAGTAAATATCTAGTTGGAGTGGCAGTGCTCCAGCAACAGGTGGGGAGGAGAGCCTTCTCACTGTAGAACCATAATAGCTCCTGACCACTAATGAGTGGTCAAGAGATTGGTTTTCAGGGCTGGCTGAAAAAAAGGTATTTGAGCATGTCTGCTCTGAGAAGTTGGGAAAGGTGTGCCATCCATCACTGTTGACTAAGTGTCTGAAATGCAATTTATAGAAAACCTAATTTTTCAACTACAGAAAAAAGGATGAAGGGAATGAACCTATTCTATGTCAAAGATACAGGCAGGTAGGTAGAGAATCAAGCAGTATGGAAACAGTTTAAAGGGAAACATATCTTGTCGAAGTAAGCTGCAGTGAGGCTAATTCATCACTATACCAAGGTACCTACTGTACTCAGAGAGGGAAAACGTCACCAGGAACGTTTTGAACCAGTCAACTACTTGGTAAATTCTCCAAGCCTCCAAGGATCATATATATTTTGTCATTTTAGGTGGTGCTGGAACATGGACTAAATATGGAGAAATACTTGGTTGCATACAACAACGTGTTACATCCTATCACTATTATAGCCTGCACTAATGTAGGATGTTGAGTTTAAATACAGTCAAATAATGCGCCTAACAGAATATTCAGTAGATTCAGATAATTCCAGAACTACCATGCCTTTAGCTTTATTAACAACCCAACTTAAGGAAGGGCCATCTAGCCTCAGAGCCGGGTTTTGCTATGCCCAATGATCAAAAATAATGAATTCTAATTTAACAGTATGGCCAAGCACGAGTATCAAACTTGAACAGCCCTGTTTCATTTGTTCCCCTCAGGTAGAGGAGGAGGATTTGCTCTCGTTTTCTCATCTAGTTAAGACACAAAGACCATATCTCTCAAGTACCATTTTATTCCTCTGACGGGACATAAACCTGCATGTGAGGTTAAAAATATTTTTCAAGTGAAATAGGAAGCGATTCTTTCAAATAAAATTAGATATAGCCTAAGTGTTTAGAAAATACATCCAATACCAGTTTGATCTGGCCCTGGAGCAGGTAGTAGGTTACTGTCAGATACTCTGCTGCATTAAGCATCAGGAGCAGCAAGCCTTCGAGCTCCAGAGCTGCGAGTACCAGCCAGGCGGCAGGGTAGGGGCCTCGCCAGCGTGGGCTCCGTCCCACTACCCCAGAGCTTAGATACAGATGACAGACCATGGGCAGAGGGTACATAGGGCATATCCCAGGCAAGGCTCGTTGCAGCTCTTTCTCACAGGTACCTGTTTTCACAGCAGCTTGAGCCATGGGCACACAGCTGTGCCCCATCCGGGCTGACCTGGGACACAGGATCTGAACCTCTTGCATGAACTGCTGGTGCACGCAGGCTCTGATGCTAGGCATATTAGAGGTTAAATCGGTGTGATCAAGAGGTACTTCACTACCAAGGAAAAATATTTTGAGAAATTCAGGAGCCTTGAATAACATGGAGTCATTAATCTTGATGAACAAATAAGTTTGTTTTAATAATCACAGTGATCAAGGACAAACAACTGATGCCCCAATTATTTCAGTGAAGTAACTCACTGCAGAGGTAGCAACTGATGTAGGTACAGAGTTAGAAAAAAGCGAGCCACATGGTGAAGAGCAGGGCAGAATTAAGCATTAGAAGTAAAAAAGCACAAGCTACAGACTTTGAATTCATCAGAACTACAGCAGGAAGCAGGTTCCTGCAGGAACCTGCAGTACCCTGGCAGGCAAGGATGGGCCGGGCTCCCAATCCAGAGCTTTGCTGGTTCATAGAGTAATTTGGGGGGCAATTACAGCATTGCTTGCCTGGATCTCTTGCCTCTGCCTTGACAGAAGGCTATTCCTCATCTTTCTAAGCTGGAAGGGTCACATCTGCACTCCTGATGAGGGCTAACAAGTTGAAGGTGACTCTCACAACCCACTCTTCAGCAATACATTATATCTAACTCCCAATATACTAAACATAGGCAGAAATCATCACTGCACAACTACATTTTAAATCTCTCTATTATCTACTATTGTATCTAATTTTAGCATTTCAAATAGGATAAGACTAATTTATTAACCTCCCAATTCAAGCCCTATCACACCGTAGTGTTCTACAGTCTTAATATCAAACTAGTTCATTCAGTACCACCATACTCACTTTTCTTCTTATGTCTGGATTTACAAAGGCTTGAAAAATGCATTGTGTCACTTAAAGAATCCCTTTTTGTGCATACACAGGCAAAACAGTTGACTGGCAAACACACATCTCTACTGCATAGTCACAATGTGCGAGATCAGTTTGATGCTTTACTAGAGAACTACAGCAAAACTACTTTGGTTACCTGCTACAGGACTGGCCAGTCTCTCTCCCAGCCTCCTTCATACTCTAAATATTGTTCCTGGTAATTGAAGAACTGAAAGACCTGAGATTATGATACCTTTAAAGAGAATTTATTAAAACCTCAGAAGGTCTATGTACAGGAGAAAAACTTCCGAAGCTAAGACTCAAGTTAGCACTTTAGTAAAGAGTGAAGTGCCTGAATACATTGGTGGTCCCACAGGTGCTGAGCATCTGCCACTAATGTTAACTTCCATAAGAGCAGAAACCAGGCAGCACATATGAAAAATAAGCTCTTTATGTAGGTACTTGAACATGCCAAGACCCAAGACTGTGCCCCACACTTCCTGTCCCTTTGACTGACCTCAGTTTGGCTGACCTGCTTTCAATACACTCAGTTAGTGTACAGCCGTTCATTACAGCCACCCAAGATCAGGGATGGACATTCACACAGCTATGCCCATTGGAAATACTCTCCCTCCCCCAGCTGTATGCTGCTTGCTTATGCTGGAGATTACTGTCCCCAGGAGGAATCTTGTCAGCATTTGCTAATCTGCTTCAGACAACCACAACTGGGTTAATTTAAACAGCTGATGAAAGTGGTTTGCGCTGGCGGGGCTAACTTTGCCTGAAGTGTTTTAGCAAATCCACCCAAGGTCCCTTCAAGGAGCAGAGCCATGGGGACAGCTTCCAGCTGCTGGCTGTGCAAACAGCTCGGGGTAGAATCATTGAACAGGCACTTGGGATCTTGAGGAGGACATCTGTCCATAGCCTAACATGGAGTTATCTGAGACACTGGGAAAACAAAAATGAGTCACAAGAGCAAGACCGAGTAAGGATAGAGTCCAAATCAAGGGTTTGTCTCTGATTTTTTTTACCATGGGT
This sequence comes from Pelecanus crispus, assembly GCF_030463565.1. Taxonomy (NCBI): domain Eukaryota; kingdom Metazoa; phylum Chordata; class Aves; order Pelecaniformes; family Pelecanidae; genus Pelecanus; species Pelecanus crispus. Next base: position 70,050,337 of record NC_134646.1, on the reverse strand, counting down.
GGAGATTTCAACTAGAATTCACTACTGTTGTCCAAACATCCTTCAGTATCACGAGGAGACTAGTCCCTCATGAAAAAGTCTTTAATGCTCCTAAAATTACCAACGGTGCCTGGGTGTCCAGCTTTGTAACCCAAGTATCTTCTTCTGCTTTATGATTTCAGAAGACAAAAGAAAATGAGGACAAGCAAATAAAATGTAATCTCTCTTCAGTAAAAAATCATCTGTATTAAAGTTCATAAATACATCTGTTAGCTTTCAGGCTTTATTCACAGCAACAATGTCTGCCTTTTATCCTTTCCTCTCAACAGGAAAATGAAAAGCTGAAAAACAAGTGTTCTGTTACCTCTCCCTAACATTTAATATTTTCACCTCCTTAGTCAAGTATATAACTCAGTCCTCGCACCCATATTTTCACAGTTGTGGTAATCCAGCATTCTCTGGGCTGCCTTTTGCTTTTTTCCAAGATATATTATTGCCTCCTGTATGTTATGCTCTCTTCCTTCCCACCACATTTCTGGCACATTGCATGCCCCATGTGCTGGATGAGAACATTATCTGATTCCATGGTTGTAAATAACTCTGTTAATAGATTTAGATTAATGCCAGATTTAGAATAATGCTACTTCTACAGCTATCTTTCAAGTGTGTGAACACAGACTGGCCTCGTCTGGGCTGGTTTTGACTGCCACAGTGCTTTATCCTCCACATTGTAAGAAGGATCCTATGGCCAGCTTCTGAAGACTTAACCCTTCAAAGACAGGAAAATTTTATCTAAGAAGCAATAAAAATCAGTAAGCTTCACCATGAATCCTCCCTAGCCACTCATTCACACACCTCTGGATAGCGAGTAACATCCTGCTTGATAGGATGTTTTTACATGTTATCTCCATTTCGTATTGTATTAGACACCGAAGTTAGTACTTAACATCTTTACATGGTCTGATGTGTTTTGCTAGGGATAAGCTCACTGGGTATTAACTGGATAAAACCTGATATTAGCTTGGCTTTGTTTAATTTCTAATGTTATTTACTCTGTGGTGACTGACTAACCTCAGTTAATATTGTGAATTGTTTGCCCTGTAATGACCAGATATTCCATTACATTATGTAAATTATTTGCATAGTGATTATGATTTAATGTTATTGGTAATTAGAATTATTTGCCTGCTGGCAATGCCATATAAATGATCTGTCATTAATCACAGGGCACACCTTACCAAGAGCTCTAATGAGGAAAGCTGCAGTGTAATGTCACTAAACTATCGGTCTCCTCTGGGCCGTTGTTTCACATCATGGGGAACTGTTTTTTGTATTTATTGACCATTCACCAATCATTTTCATAAAGACCTGGGGCTTTGTAAATGTCTTTATTCTTTGATGTAAGATATCACCAGACTTTGAGTCACAATAATCAAAATGTGTAGCTGCTAAAATTTGCTCGTCAGATTTTCACACTTGCAGTTTTAAACCACATCAGAAGTTCATCCTCTTGGAAGGAACAGGATCCATAGTCCACACCCCTCATATTAGTAGCCATAGAATGAAGGGCACATCTTTGCCAAAGGAAAATTAAAAAAGGCAAAGGCCAATGAGACCCCAGCCAGCAGAGCACCGTCTTTAATTCAGGAAAAGAAGCTTCCAAGGGAAAGCTCCTTTTCCCCTGGATGAAGCCAACTGAGAAATGTTATTGTTCATTTTTTTACACTCACTAATTCATACCCATCACTTTTTTAGGAACCACTTTTATTCACTGTGTATTCTCCTTGCAATAAACCACTAGTAAACTAGTTTGTGAGAAGAACAACAAAAATACACTCAATGTCCTTCCTACCCCTATTTAGTGTTTGCTGTGCCTACTTTGATGAACTGACTGTTCAGTTTAATCTTCCAAGGTTAAACAGATCATTAAATATCATTAAAAATCATAAACCATCATTAAACCATGAACGGACTGAACAGATGACTGTTACTGTATAAGCAGAGAATCCCATACACTTGGAAAGATGAGTGTCCATTTAAAGCCATGCCATATAGACAGACCTCCGAGCTCTGCAGCAATGAGCCAGTGGGTAACAGCCTGCCATATCCACAGTCTGCAGATGTATACTGACACTTTCTGAGTATCGAAAACAGGACAGAACCATTGATTACCAGGATTTCTAAGGTAGGAATTAGAGCTTAAGGATCCCAAGCACAATGCTAAGATCCAGAAAAGCAGGATTTCAGGCACAGTCCAGAACCTTGCACCTCTATGCACCCTTGCAGGCCATGAACAGGTACTTCAAGGTCATAGGAGAAGTCTGAGGCAGATTTTCACACATTCACAGTCAGTGCAAAACCTGAATCTTTTGTCTTCTCAGGCTCTGAAGTTACCTAAAATCAGACCTATCTGATTAAATAATGTAAGATGATAGAGTTATTCCCAAATGAGAGACATTGTGAAATGAGACTCATGGCTAGTAAAGAGCCTTTACTATGACTTAACTGCAAGGCGTTTAGTACAAATACTTTTTCTGAGTGTCTGAAAGAGCTAGAACTGTATATGAAGAATGAAAATACTTGTCACAACACTTTCCGTAATTTTTGTGGAATAGAGAACTGTTTACCTATATAGCAATTCAGTCAAATTGCAATACCTGTTTATCATGCTAAAAGATTTGAATAGTCTGAAAGAAATATTTGTACTGAAAAGCTTTATTAAGAGTCAAAAGGAAAATAGCTGAAACCTACTGAACCAGAAAATACATGCAAAGGAAGATCAATGTGAATAAAATATCTCTTTTAATATTTTACTGGGGGAAAAACCAGAATCATTAATGTTGTTTTTAATTTTGAACCTCTCTAACATTATGAACTGTCTTGGTTTTGCCTTGGAAGGTTAAACAAAGAGACTAGTCAGTTGTATAAAGGAGAAATGGATAAAAGAGGGACATGGAGAAGAATTTCATACATGTAAAAGGCTAATTGGTGATTGATCAATGCAAATAAATATAGAATATGAATTACTTTGACGAGCCTTTCTCATGGAACCTGTGTGCATCATAATATCTGAACTATGAAAGTCTAGTAAAAGACATGGAAGACAAGTGTCCGTGCATTCTTAATGAATAATGAAGAAAAGAAAGGGGTGAACACATTTCAAAGTATTTGGTGATGTGTCCTGTGCACCAGTCTGTACCCTTCATAAAATATCTACTGACAGAATTAAACAGGCAAATAGTGAGATGTGCATACAGCAACATATTGGAAATATGGCGGGTGTCTTTGGTTGATCAAAATACAACAGTTACCTTTTTTGTGAAGCCAAATAAAATCAAGTGAACAGTTTGTCCACTAACATTACGTTTTTCTCAGACAAGAACACTACGTTTCTCTAAGTCCTTTGATAAACATGGAACAATTGCCCTATAATAACAAGAAACTGAGGAAATGTGTTGTATGAGTTCTATTCAGGAGCATTTTGCTAAAATAGCAGCAAATGACTTTTTCTATGAATGTAGGGATGTGTTTTGCATTTTGGCTCATTTAATTTAACTTATTTCTTTCATTGGCAAATGAAACCATAGAGGAGTACATTTTTTAATTTAGAGTTAGATATTTTTCCTAACAGTGATTCCAACAAATATATTTCAATTTAGGTTAGAATACTGCCATCCCTCAGACAGTACATTCAGCTAAAAACACTGGAGTCACACAAGCATGAGTGTTACAGATGCTATACTTCGCAACAGAATAGCCAGTGCTGCAGATCAGCTGTATAAGAAAACTAAAAACATAGGTCTGATTTAAAATGTGGGAGTCCAGAGACACATATTAGCGTTATCAGTGTCTGTGACTTTTTTTTTCCACACTTGGTCAATTAATGAGATTAGGAAATCCCGTTAATGAATCCTCAGAGTCTTTGCACATAAGCAGAGAAAATAGCAGGGAGCATAGAAAGGCATTGGAGAGGTGGGGTTCTTACAGACCTTACAGTTCCTTGAAGTTTTTCAGAACATATCAGTCGTGGAAAAACAGTCCAGCTACACCCATGTATTCCCTGTCCAAGAGCTGAGCTAATCTGAGTTTACTACTAGCAGGAATTTGTATATGAGAGGAATATGAGAGGAGAGTGCCTTATGGTCTAGAGGGGACAGACGATGTGGGACAGATGTGTGTGCAATACCCACCATGTCCCAGATCCCTCCTGATCCTCCTGGCAGTGGAGGATCTGGGTTCGTGCAGACTGGGGCACCACGATTCTTCCTATTGAGAGTCTTCAGACCCTCTTTTTCTTGTTCTTCCTGATGAATTTGGGGGATTTCTAGCGATTCCTTTCTTCTCCAGGCTGAGGAGATGTGCTGGTTTTGGCTGGGATAGAGTTAATTTTCTTCGTAGTAGCTAGTGTGGTGCTATGTTTTGGATTTGTGCTGGGAACAGTGTGGACAACACAGGGATGTTTTAGTTCTTGCTGAGCAGCGCTTACACAGACTCAAGGCCTTTTCTGCTCCTCACCCCACCCCACCAGCGAGCAGGCTGGGGGTGCACAAGAACTTGGGAGGGGACACGGCTGGGACAGCTGACCCCAACTGACCAAAGGGATATTCCACACCATGCGACATCATGCTCAGCATATAAAGCTGGGGGAAGAAGAAGGAAGGGGGGGACATTTGGAGTGATGGCGTTTGTCTTCCCAAGTCACCGTTACATGTGATGGAGCCCTGCATCCCTGGAGATGGCTGAACACCTGCCTGCCGATGGGCAGTAGTGAATACATTCCTTGTTTTGCTTTGCTTATGTGTGCAGCTTTTGCTTTACTTACTAAATTATCTTTATCTCAACCCACAAGTTTTCTCACTTTTATTCTTCTGATTCTCTCCCCCATCCCACCGGGGGGGAGTGAGTGAGCGGCTGTGTGGGGCTTAGTTGCCAGCTGGGGTTAAACCACAACAGGAGACTAGTTGATTTGTAGACACTGGGTTGATGCCACACTGCAGAGACTGGAAACCCACCTCAGCAAAGGAAAGAGAATGACAGGTACATATATGCTAAAATACAGCCTTTACAGAAACTTACATAGCACAAAATAGGGAAATAAATGTAAGAAAATACTGATAAAGTTACTTATCTTTACTTCAACGTAAAGTTATTTACGAAGAAATTCAAAAAGCCACTTGAAAGGACACACATGCGCATGTTATAAAATAAAACATACGACACTCTCTTAGCAGTTTAATTCTGAGTAATATTGACTAAAATTTGCTTGGCCTTCAGCTGAGAAGTAAAAAAAAGGTAGCATCTCAGAGTTAAATATAATATTACCTCAGTGCCTCCCTAATCCATAACGGAAGCATTAATCACTGTGTCTTTGTCATGGCAGCAAGGCAGTTTGCAGTCTGTCTGTGTACTTGATTTATGAACAGCTGATGGCCATTGAACTGCAGCAATCCACCAAACAGTATTTTGTACTTCCTTCTGCTTTGAGTATAAATGTTACAGAACACCGACATTATATTCCATCTAATATATACAAGGTTAATTTTGTAAGCTCCCTCTTTTTCGCCTCTCTTTGGTCTGGTTTTCATGTCTCACTCTTTCCTCCTCTATCACAACATGTACTGCTGATCTCAGACCCCCAGCTCACCACCTTGCCTATAAGTCTGGGCTTTGCTGGAGCAGGATCAGCACACTTCTACCTTCCAGCACTATTAAGGTGAGCTCCTGTCCCAGCTGACCAAGAAATGGCACGGTGCTCAAGCCTATTTTCCATCTTCTCTCAGTAGCTTTCCTATTGTCCCATGAATTTCATGTGAAATTTGGAGTTTCAAGATCTGATGCACATCCTTTTGGGCATGAGTCCCCAGTATGGCCAAACTCTACTTCACCTAGTTGCTTTGGAAGGAAAAGGAAGGGGACTAGATTTGCATTTTGTTCTTTTGCGGACGCCTAAGGGATGGGATACTCAGCTTGAGCCACCGTTTAGAAACACCTGGGGGTCAAAGAGAGGCCCCTTCTCAACCCCCCCCTTACAAACAAGGAGCGAGTCTTGAGCCCAAAAGCACCAGGCTCCAGTCTCACCGGTGTGCGGCGGGAAGTGGCTCCCTACTGGTACGTGCCTGAGGTGGCATGGCGGCTATGGAAACCTGCACAATTCACGAATGTGCTCACTCTGTGTGGGTTTTCTGTTGCGGCTTGCCCTCAGAACAGGGGGAGTTCTGTCCATTTTTGATGAAATATCTGTGTCCTCCCTTTCTCGATGTTGTCTCATTCCTCAGGCCCCGTCTGTGCTCCAGTCTGCAACTTTTAAAAGCCAAGGCTACATCCAAATTTCTATTAATCACAAACCTATGACAGTGCAGCAGATTGCTGCATTCGGTAGCGTTTAGGAGGATATTGCCTTGCAAACTGTACCACACTATTCACCATTGCCTGTAACAAAGCACTCTTTGTTGGTTAATGGTGTCTAGAAAATAATGGTTAAATTTAAAGCATCTCAAATTCTGAAGAGTGTGTTAAGAAAAAAAAAAAAAAAGGAAAAGCCAACCTCTAGAAAAGCTAGGGTTTTTAATGCTTTATCTCACGTCTCTTGGTAAGAAAATGAGGGATGCATTCACAAATATTTGAAGGGTGGCTAGAAGAGATAGTGCTGCCCTACAGGAACTCTTGGCACCAAAGGGTGTATAACAAGGCATAATGGGATGAAATTAGGCAATAATGCTAACCAGGTAAGTAGTCTTTCATCCTGGAAGTACATTCCAAAAGTTCGTAAGTGCAATAGTGACTGCAAATGTTTTTGTGGGAGGATTCCTACCAGCGAGATCTGCCAGGTATGGGCTGGGTAGGTGGGGAGGGGAAGGAGGAAGGGGAGGCTGAGCGGCACCCTCACCCCGGCCGGCACAGCCACGGCGCTGGCTCCCACGCAGCCCTCTGTGACCCCAGAGCCGGTCAGGCTGTGTGCCACGGGGGGTCACTCCCCAGGGAACCGGCTGGAAGCCCTGACCCCTGTAAAGCTCAACCAAAAAGCTACTACAAGGCTCAACCTCGCACTAGGAAATCTAGGGTGGGACCAGGAAGAGGGTTTGGCCCAGATGTCTCCATGAAGGCGTTGGCCCGAGGCCCGGCTGGATCCGTGGGAGCCTCTCAGCGCTCCCGCGGGCACCGCGCCAGCGGCAGGGAGGGCAGGGGAGGCACCCCACGCTGCCCCTGCCGCGCGCGGGGGGCAGCGCTCGGCGCGCCGGCGGGCACGCAAAGCAGGTCGCGGATGCCAGCGTACGTTAATTGTTTAGCTTATAACCACCGTAAGTGATGGGAACAAATTACTGCCCATTTCTAATGACAGTGCGGGAGAAAACGTGAAATGAAGCAGAGCGGCAGAGGGTGGTCGTGCTGGTTTGCTTTGCCTCTTCGGGTTTGCTGTTATTTGTCAATAGAGAGCTTATATGATCTTAATTTTTTTTTTTTAATTAGTGGAAATTTTTAAAAAAATAATATTGTGATAAGCAGAAAGCGACTCCGCATCCACCATCACCCACAAGATGGAGCTCTCAGCTCAGGAGCAGGGAGGATTTTCTTTGTGTTACCCAAAAAATGAAACGTTTTTACTCTCACCCTTTTCTAATTTTTATCTTTTGTTAATATAATGCAGATTGGTTTAGTACATTATTTATGGAGCCCAGAACTGGTGTAGGGAATGCTGTCACTCATTTTAATGATGTAGATATGTTTTTTATTATTATTGTACTGTATGGAGTTTGGAAAACCTTCATTTGGATCCCATTTAGAATACAGGAAGTTGCCCAAAGCTTGGATGTGAACCTTAATTTACTGAAATCCTTGTAAGGCTGAGAATATTTACTGCTGGCATTTATTGCTCCTGTGAGAGTCAGAGCGAGGGTGAGTGGGGGAGGGAGAGAAAGCGAGGAAAGGAAAGACAAGCGTAACTTCAGCCAAAAAAGCAAAGAACATATGTTGGAGTCGTGCTCGGCTGTACGAGTGCAGCAGCAGGGTAATCTGCCTCTGAGCCGCTCTGCTGGGACGAGGAGGTGCCTTACTGCCTCGGAGATTCAGGAGAACGCTAACAGGACTCGTCCTCCGGAGAGCTGAGTCCGCTTTTCTAAAGCTTCTTTTTATGGAGTGGGTTTCACTACCAGTTAGGACACTTGCCTTGATGTACCCCATAAAGGATTGGGCCCTTTTTCTGAAGCAGCAGAAGTCCCTTTGGACTTCTCACTGTGCTCTGCAAGTAAAGACCGCAGGGATTTTAGCAGTGCGGAGCTGCAGTGGTTCCAGGGGTGCCCGAGGGAAACCTGACGCGAGACCCCAGGCAGCGCTGGCTGGGGTGGGGGAGTGCTGCAAACCCACCACTGTGTTGCAGGGGGCTGGAGAAGGTGACCCAGCAGCCAGCAGTAATGGAAGCAGGAAAAGATCTCTTATTTTTCCTCCTCCTTTCAGTTACTTTGTGCCTGCACAATAATAACAAGCCTGTACAAGCTTTGGTTGTTAAAACTTGTAGAGAAAAATATTCCTAGGACAGGGGTCAGTCTTTGCTCGGGCTACAAGTGCAGGTGATTTCATCCGTCTCCAGCCTTTTGGAAAATCAGAGTTCTGCACTTCAGGAAAAAGAACAAGTGCCTCAGTAATTCTCACAGTGTTTTTTACTTTAAAGAAAAGCAGAGCAAAATGTTTAAAATATTTTTTTTAGGTATTTGCTTTATGCTCCCCTGTTCCTCCAGCCCCCTTTCATTCAGCTGCTTAACCTGCCTTTCAGTCAGTCTCTCTGGTGGCTTGTTTGTCCTGCACCACAACAGTTAAAAAGGCTAATAAAGCAGCTGGCAGGAGGATGAATGAAGGGACCATGCCAGCCATTGCCCCTATTGTGGAAAAAGACAACAATGGTGAAACTTTGATATGTCTACGTTGAAATTTCCTCAGAAACCTGTATATTATGGACCTGAGATTTCTTAAATGGAAACACTGTTTTGTGAATCTCTGAAGTAATGCAATATGTTTTCTGAAGAGCAGTTTAATTTAAGAGATTGCCTATTTACATGAAATACCACCACTGTTTGTTACTATTATTACTGAAGCAGCTTTTGATGATATACTGTCATTATGTTGAATTTACTTATGCTCTGTTAGTATTTATTACCAGCACTGTGAAAGGATCAAGGCGTTGCTCAGTAAGGCATACCAATGCGTGGTGAGAAGACAGTTTTTCTCTAGGAGCTCACAGTCAGAGTATGGTCATACAGGAAAGATGGCAAAAAGCAGACAAAGTCAGCCTATGGAAAGCTGTCCCTCTCTTACGAGCTATATACTGCATGCAAGAGCGGAGTGAGTCCCAGATACAAAAGATTACTGCTAGGGTCTCAAAACTCAAATATAGCTCAGTTAGAGAACATGATTGAAACAGCAAGTACATAAAATTGGAAGATCTGTGTTCATGATACGCTATCTAGATGCTTACAGTATAATTGTAATCATAGCACCAGATTGTCTCCGGTATAAACACCTAACATCTCTGCAGTAAAGACCTTCTGAAGTACCTCAAAAGATGTGCGGGTAGTTCAGATATGCAATGTCTGCTCCTAGATTAGGAAAACTGAAATGAAGAGAAGGGATTTGCAATTGCTTGTAGAGCTGGAAGGTTAGTGATCATTCTTTATCTCTTATTGTGTGAGTGGGAGGGCACCCATCTTCAACAAACCGCTAGACACAGTTGTTCATTTTTACATTAAGATGTCATTTCACATTAATTTAAAGGACTCCACTGCAAAATGTGGTGGCATAGTTTCATTCTTAATGATTTCATAATTATTTCAATTTGAGAAGATATTTAAGCATTGGAATAGATAAGGAGAACGTGGAAATTCGATCGTTAGAGCTGTTTAGAACAAGTTAGACAAATATCTGTCAGGGATGACATAGGTCTAGTGGATTCTCCCTTGAGGCAGAGGAATAGACGAGATGACCTATTTATTCTGTTTTCTAGGACTTATGTGAGACTAGCTATAGGTGCTTAAATGCAGAAAATATTCTGTGTCAAAATAAAGAAAAAGACCAACTGCGTTTAAATAAAGTTCAACTTAACCTGAAGCTAAACAAGAAATTTGTAGGAATCATGTGATTATCCACAATCAAACATAAATAATATCTAAAATTCCAAAGGAAGGTGAAATTTTAAGAAAATCTGTAGTTGATAGCATGAGAAATGCTCAGAAATGGCATCCAAGAAACCTCAGCTCTGCTGCATAACATTACCAAATAAAATTATTCCAATGAGGGGCATTTTTGTGTTTCTAGTTCTAGATTCAAATGTTTGCCTAAAAATAGAAATTACCTTTTTTTTCTCTTTGTGTCATCATAGTGTTCCCATTAATAATGTAGCCAGCAGCTGCTTTCTTTAAGAGAAACCTGTGATCTCAGCTGCAGGAGGAACAGTGGAAACACGCTGTTCTTCTCAAAATGCCCCTGTGTATATAGGCTTCTTCTCCTCTGCTTTCTCATCATAAACTCTCTTCACACTGGCACCGCAAGCCTCAAAGCAGCCAGGGAAGAGGGGTCAGACTGGTTTTCTGGGTACCTCCGTCACTTGGCACGGGCTGGGTATATGCTGGCGGTGTCCGCAGGTTGAGCTGCAGGATGACTAGGCTGCCGTTCTGCATTGCTTTTGCCATCCGGGTGCCATGGTCTGGCTGACAGCCCGTAAACCAGATTTCTTGGCATCTTTCCTAGAAGGCCACTCATCCCATATCTCAGACCATACAAAGGTAGCTGGAACTGATGGGCAGCCTGAGTTTTGCATATTGTGGACACTGGGAGCTCAGTTGTAATCATCCTGTCTCCATAAATATGTCCTCAGAGAGCCAGGTCAGGGAGTATGGTGGGCTGTATCCTGCTTGTATGACCACTTATTCAAGCAGAGTATAGATGCAGCATTGTACTGGGACCTCACTTCTACTTAGGAGAAAGTAACCATTTTGAAAGACAAGCTTCCCACACTCTCCATGAGATTTTCTGCAAAAGAAATTTTAACAATTTTTAAAAAAAATTAATTTAAAAAAAATTTAAAAATATTTAAGTGGGAAAATGGTTGTTAATCCTACAACACTGTCTCAAAGTGTAGGACACAAAGACTTCCATAGTTTTAACTACTTGAAGAGTGTAAAGGATCACCTATTTTACTAAGATCACATAACTGGAGGAACAGAGTGCTACTTTTGTTCAAGATACCCTTTTTAATTAAAAGTAACTCCCAAACTGACTACCTTGGTTTATTTATAAAACCCTAAAAATGTATAGCTATTTTGTGCTTTCACTGTTTACAAAGTGGTTATATTTGGCAAGGCTGTGACCTTCTATGATCATTTGTTTGAGGTCTTCATTGATTGTTTGATGGATGTGCTGAAGAAGAACCAGGACCTTTGAGTTGACACCATTTTACTTCAGGATATCAAATGCTAGAAAGACAGTCTTGTTGGCTCCATTTGATGAATTCCTGCAGGTGGGATTCAATCGAATGTGTAACAAGCAGTGTACAGTGACCTGATTATTTATCTTGTCAAATGGAGTCCCTGGATGTAACTATCAAGCTGCCGTTGACACTGGAGTATAACCAGCTCTGTATTAAACTGTCCAGCTGAGATGCGGAGACTGCAGCAATTATTTACTTAAGAAGCATAACACACAGTGCTGAGGATGTTTGAAAGGCGTGAGAGCCTGTATAGCAGTAACTGCTGCCTCAGTAGCCTTTCTGAAAGTGCCCCAATCTCAAATTTTCACAAGACTGCTCTAAAAGGTCATGTTTGTATCAGCTTTAGTGCAAATTAATGGAACATGCCCAGAATTGGAGGGGTTTTATTCTTAATATTTTCATCAGCTACTTCATTCAACATAGCAGGGTATGATCAGCTAATGAAATTTCTAGATCTTGCCAACCAACGGGCCCCTTTAGACTTTGTTAGCACAGTTGTGGTGCCACTGCAACTGAGGGGGTCTCCTTGTGCTGGTGCCTCAGCTTCCCTGATAAGGCTTTTTCAATATGACGTTGAGGCAACCATGACGTGACCTCAGTCATTTATGCCAGCTTCAGCCAGTGATATTTGTGCCAAAAAATGTACTGGGGACTCTTGACATGTCCAGTGTACCTCCTACCACTGAATCACTGTCATATCTAGCAGACTTATTTGGGGAAGACAGCTGTGGAGGAGGATGGTGACTGGCTACGTCTCTGATGTAGCTCCACTTCAGAGTTAACTGAACTATCGACCTGACCCTCTTTGGATCCTGTATAATTACAACAATTAGATAACACAAGAATTAGTAACTTACCTTAATTACAACCTGTTTTTATAAAGTACAGCTTGTGCACAAGTTTTCAATTAATTTTAGCTACATGGAGAGTTGAGTCTGTTGTTTTAAGATTATTCAGGACAAAGAACAGATGCTAAATTTCTTTAAATGACCAGTTTAATTTTAGCACAAATTAACAGATTTGTTTATTAATGCTCAGAACACTCATCCTGTTTTTAAAGGATGAGAACTGTAAGTTTGGAGAAGGTGTGCTCATTTTTCATACATAATAAAAATGATGAATCACTGCTTTAGAAGCAAGAGAGAAGTCTCCCTAAACTGTAGGGTTGTGACCGGGGCCTCCATACCAGAATGGAGAACCTGATAACTTTGTGCTGAGGTGGGGGAAGTGAGACTTTTTACAAAAGATTTGCTGCAAATTGGACCCAATGCAGGGTGTCCTTGCAGTTGTGCTTTGCCTAATCTCCATCATACTTCCTCCGACAGGCAGCCCCAAGAGCAGGAGCGGCTACGCATCTCTCTAGTGCCACACTTCATCCCTGTGTTACCTGCACGGATTGTTTTTTGCTTATTCTTTAAGTACTCTGGTCCTTGTAAACTCATGTACAATCCCAAGCTATGAAACCATACTGCATTTTAGACACAAGAACCAGCTTTGAGAGGTCCCCTATGTTTGCAGAAAATCTGAGCATCAAAAAATGCTGTATATCAACACCTATCAGAGTCCATGACTCCTGGTATTCATGGGAATTAATTGGCTGTGCAAAATTTGAGAATTATACAGGTTCACTGCTAGAACTAAGTCACAATTAGTGCCAAGTGCTTTTACCACTAAAAAAGCCCCATGGATTAGGCCTTTCAGAATAAAGAAAACGTGCTTCTGAACTTTTTGCCGCAGTTGGATACTCAGTCATAGAATAGTCTACATACTGCCAGTACATTTACAATGTAAACGCTTTCTTTTCAAGGTCAGGGTTTTAAAGCACTAGACTGCTATTGAAACTGCAGGGGCAGAGCCTGAACAATTCTGCTGGTTTTCTAAAAATAAGGAGCTTTATAGCTAAACTGCAGGATGTATTTTAAAAGAAAGAGTCTCAACATTTTTCTTTTTACTGCTACTTGTATCCCATCTCTACCAATTTTTACTGCTTTACACAAAGGCACATCTATCGCAAGGCATGGCATGAAATCAACACTCTTCCATTCTAGTAGTTAAGCCCAGTCTTAGAATATTTGTGATGTGCCACAATATTCAAATGCATTAACAATAAACCTGAACCACCAAAGGAAATACAGCTTTACAAATAAAATGACAGAAAGTGAGAATGCTGACTTGCCTAATTCAGACTTCTTAGCTGCAACCACTATGTTGAATTTTACATTTTAAAATGTCGTATTTTCATTTAAAACCTGCATCCCTCAAATACCTCATGAAATCCTGCAAGACGCTGAGGCATGAATGAAGCAATTGCTTCTGTATTATAAATGGTTAATTCTAATCAATCAGGGCTTAGTATTCCCAAACCTTTAGAGCTATCTTGTTTAGCTTCTGCAGCGCTTGAAAATGTTTATTGACCAAAGGGTGAAAATGTTTTTTCTTGTTATTGGAAAAGATTTGCTCTTAACTGTGATGCCTTAAAATACTGAGGACTAAATTCTGCTCAGTGAGGAGTCGGTGCACTTGTAAGGTTACCAAAAGATGCTGCGGTGTTGCAAGTGAAAGATCCATACTTCCCTGGAGGCTGTGACAAATGGTCGTGTGTTTTCAGGTTTAGAGGACAGGTCAGCCTGTACCTGGCTGTTCCTGCTTCAGATTTCAGGGTAAGCTACTTTGCCCGTAGTCTAGCTGACTGTTTTGCCCGGCACAGCTGCTGTGCACAGCACAGTCCCAGCGCAAAGCCCCATGAGTGAGTGCAAGTACTGCTCGTCTTGCTCTCCTGGTCCTCACTGAGCACCAGGACTGAAGGAAAAGCCGATGATGGTGAAAACCCACCCACGTGGATAACAGTGACTTATCTCTCATTTTCTTATGCAAGATTTTGTCCTTAGCTTTTGGTACCAGATTTAAAGGTGAAATGCTTAACCTCTTTTTTATACAGATCCAAAGATCTTGTTCTTCAATTCCAAGCAAGTCTAATACTGATGGTCTGTTACCCATCATGAGCCAACGTGGGTAAAAGGACATTTTTTACATACAAACTCTTTTTTTTTTTTTCCCTAATTCGGTCATTTAATATTACAATGGAGATACATATGTAGATACTGTACATGAACAGTTACTTTTAAATGGTATCACACCGTTGATAAAGTATCTGGTTGAGTAAGTATGAAAAACTAAACAAATGAAATGTGTTCTTTTGTTCCAAAATTTATAGTTCTAAACGTAAAGCTTTCCTTTTCCACTTATCCTAGCTTTTGTCCTGAAGAACAACTTTTTTGAAGTCAGACAAAGTGTGGCAATTTAATTATCCCAGTCCAAGTATGTCTTAGCTGAATTTAGGTACTGGACTGTAAAACTTCATTTTTCTTCTCTAAATATTTTCAGTTCCATCTAAATATTTCAATTTTTTTTCTAAGATTTGCAAACATATTATGGGGAAACTCCAGCAATTCTTTTAGAAATAGCAGAATTGTATTTGATGAAATTGTACAGTTTTTAGGACTAGACTCAACTATTAGTAGTTTTGGGGTGCAAATTGTATCATAGAGCTATATTCAATGTATTCTGATTTCATTCCTTTTTGAACCAGGTACACTAAGAAGAAAATGTTTCCATTCTTTACCATGTAGAAACTTGCATACAGTTTGCTATTACTGCTGCCCAGAGCCAAAGCCAACATCTCAATCTGTGCAAAGAAGCAGGAGGACAGCCAGCGGGTGGGCTCTAAGCATGAAGCAGAAACATTTTGGGAAATGGAGGGAGACAGAGTGAGTGGGGGAGAGACTGTGTGCATATGTCCAGAGGAGTTAAGTAGTTAGAACACCTGTTAGGGAGATGAAGGACCAGACTCAAATTCTTCTTCTGGATGTTATGAGAAATTTGCTTAAACTCAGCTCTACCAGATCCCCAGTGGCCAAGTTATTTGGTTAGTCTGTCTTTCCAAATGTCTCTTCTTAGAGATATTCTATTATGAATAAATAAAAGATATCCCTTGGAGCAGGGATAAAAAAGTTCTTTCTGTCCATCTTCATTAACCAGTATTCTGTATGTTCTGCCTCTTCGCGTTCCTGTGGTAACTATAAGAAGCAGAACACCACCAGTGGGACAGATGCAAAGTTTCATCATAAAATGACCAAGGGGATGGAAAATGTTGGTTAAAGTTCTTGCTGTGAATGAGAGCAGAGCATGGGTGCAGGAGCCTGCTGGAGGTGCACACCTGACAGAGTTAGGTGCCCAAATCCAGGCGGGTCAGCCGCTTTGGCTCCTGGGGCTTGTCCTCTCCTCCGAACTGCAATTGCATCTGGTAAAGCAGCTCTTTCTTCTTCCAGAAGTGCTCTCTGCTCCCACAGGCTCCTAAATCAGGAATGGACATGGTGTTAGATGGCAATCATCTATGAGTAAGATATTTCAGTGACTAAGTTACTTTGAGGATTTATTCACAGCTTTTACTGAAATCAGTGGGAAATGCACATCTAGATTCCTCTGCCAGTCAGCCCTTAGGAGTTTCAATGGGAAAGGAATGTCTAGGCATCATCTGTGTTATTAAATTTTATTTTTGATGCCTCCATAGATTTTATAGTTTTGCAAAAACACGTAGCAAACATGGAATTTATTGCTTATAGTTCATCCAGGAAATGTGTCATAGTACAAGATGGACTGAACATAAAAGATAGCTGTTTTGGTTTTGCTTTTCAAATGTTAACAAGTATATGGCAATGGTCTGTAAAACTGTTAAATAGATCAATAAATAATTCCAGTGATAGCATATTGAATTTCAATAGTCAGTGAAAACCCGCACTTTGAAAATGCTGAATTTTGCTTTTCTAATGGCTAAGTCTGTGTCACTTTCCCATAAATACTCAACTTTAGCAATTATCATCAAGGCCTTATTCAACAAGTTTCTAATTTTAACAAATGTAATTTACTGCAATAGTGAATTGTTGATACGATACCTATTCTTTATTTCTTGATGATTTTGACCCATACATTGATTATATAAGTAAAAATGTGTGCAGAGGATCTTTTAGTAAGCCTGAGGGATAGGAGGGGAAAAAAAAGCAGAATTTGTTACACTATTGCGATGTAGAACCGAAGGTCCCCTGATGTTTGAGTTATCTGACATCCAGAAAGCTGGCAGTATCCAGTCTTTAGGGACACCCTCAGCTATTCCAGCTTACCTGCATAGTAGGATTTGTTCAATGACCTTTGCTGTGCTTAGTCAGTGTTTGCATGGCGAGACCTTCAGTACTGTAGTGCTGAAGGTTGCAGCACCTAACCTTGCCACCCTGCCATCTCAGAGACCTGAGGTACAGGATTATGAACTGGAAGAGTCAGACACTAAACACATATTCCCAGAAGGGACAGAAGACTTCCAGACCTGATCTGGGAATCACAGACAGCTTTCCAGGGACCAGTGCCTGAAACAATAAAGTATTGCAAAGCACTGATTTTAGACAAGTTAACTGAAAATATTAATAATGGACTGCTGTAAATCAGTTTGTGTAACAAAAATACTAAATAAAAGAGATAAAAGAGCAGCATAATTTTATAAATGTAACAGAAAGAAACCTAACACCAAAATTCTTCTTAAAGCACATAAACCCCATTAATAGATGGCTAGCCAATTGGCACTAAATCTTGTCCAAGCTTTTGCTGTTAAGGTATGAGAAAATTAGGACCTTTCTGCCCTGCAGGTGAGGACCTCGACAATCACAGATGTTCAACTGCAGAGGACTGCTGCTGTAGGGGATGTAGGTCTTTGTTATCTAATCATT
Source organism: Pelecanus crispus (assembly GCF_030463565.1). Lineage (NCBI taxonomy): Eukaryota > Metazoa > Chordata > Aves > Pelecaniformes > Pelecanidae > Pelecanus > Pelecanus crispus. Next base: position 70,033,111 of record NC_134646.1, on the reverse strand, counting down.
AATACCTTATTATCCAAACATTAATACAGGCTGCATTGTTACAAAGAATGCAAATATATGTATTCACAGGCAGACTAGATCTAAGTACATTAGTGTGTATTCTTGAATTAGCTAAACCAGCCTGATCTTGTTCTGCAGTCAGTCCTATCTGTGCCGGTTTGTTCCTTTTTTTATTTTGATTTTTCTTTTCTTGTCATCTCTTCTGACCTAACTTTGGCATACAGACTTACTTTCTAAAACACTCTAGGAGGAGGTCCTATAAAGTGCACAAACACCTGTTAGCATTACTACATCTCCTCAGGCATACTCCTTCTCCATTTCTGCCTTATTCTTTATGCTGGGATCAATCTTCTTTTTTTTTTTTTTAAACTGGTATTTGTACAGCACCTAGTCTAATAGGGTTTTGGTCTCTCAGGTGTAGCTGCACAGAGCAGTAACCCAGTAGGATGTATGAAGTAGACAGGTGTAATTTAAGGCCCTGGCCAATGAGAAATGAAAAGAGAAGCTGAGCAAAGGTAGAAAAAACACCGCTACCATCTGAGGTAGTCAGAGTTAGCTATTAGACTAGTCACTGGACGTGCAGTGAACAGGAAGCATACCCATCACGTGCTCATATTAAGCATGAAATGTATCCTGACAGTGCCAGGAAGCTTAGAGCCCTCGGTGGTACCTAACCAGGCACCAGATGAAGTTTCTGTTGGAAGGGGAGTGTTCACTGTGAGCCAAAAGGGGTTCCCACAATAGGAAAATATTTCTAGGAACAGGTTTATAGTGGAAAAAAAATCATTATAATTTGCTAATTTGGGCATAATGCTCAACAAATCTCTCATGTTTCATGTGTCTGTTGCCAGGGTGGAAATTAAAGGGTACAATTATAGCCACCAGAACACAAAAGTTACAGATATTTCATGCTTTCCTCTCTGTAACTCACTCAATAACTTCTACAGGTAAAGAACCTGGCACATGTAATAATGAGCCTAAAACTCTCTCCTATTAGGACTAAATTGTCCGATGACAACTTTTTACAGCTTCCTTCCCTTTCACAAAAAATAAATTAATTGACCATGCAATTCCTCTTCATATCATGCTGTGTTATTCCTCATTTCTGCATAACATTGTCTTCTCTGGATAAATAACATGTAGTAAGTCTGTATGGCTTATGGAATGTAGTGCAATTTGTCTGGGTTGGTCTGGTTGTTCTCACTCTGGTTCGTCCCATTCCCCACCACCCTCCCCACCCCCCAGTCTTCCTGAGTTTTACAATAACACTTCAATGATTTCGTGACCTACTAAGCATGAACACTGTGGAATGTGTCTGGGAGCTGTAGTTCACTACCTATATTTTAATCCAAATGCAGTAGTTTAATAAAAATATTGGGTTCAACTTCTAGACACATAAAGTATTTTAATGTCGTCAGTATGTTACTAAAATCACTTAAATCCTTTGGGAATTAATTATGTATGTGGAAAGTAGCAAACTCTAGAGGAACTATTTAATGTTAAGAAAAAATATACCAGCCCAATGGCTAATGCAACAACTTTTGTAATGTAACAGTAATAAATTTTCTGCTTGTGTGAGATATTCTGATAAAGCAGAAAGTTTAGTAACTTATACTGCTGAAAGTTGCTTGATCACCTGTAATCCCACTGCTTCCAGTAAGTATACTGGGTACTGAATACTTCTGAATAAATAAGTGCATGTGGACAATTATGGGTTTTGTCCCTGGCACATATATTTAAACAAGAGTATACACATTAATGGCAGTAATTTTTGCCTGTGAAAGGGCTATATGATTAGGTCTCTATAATAATAACGGGAGAACTGTTTGCTGATTTTCAGGTAAATGTTTACAGATTATGAAGTATTAATACCTAATTATATGTTTTATCAAATAATCAAGTTTTGTTTCACAGCACAAATGTTTATGCCATTCGGTTTGGCTTCATAGTTCTTCCTCATTTCTGTACATATATACATTAGAGTAGTCAGCACCAAGCAATGCAAATTGGCATGAAAGTGTTACGTCATATGCACATTAAAATGATTTATAAAATGGAATCAGTAAAAAATCCCGAAGTCAACTGAAAAAGATCGTAGTTTCTGACACTTTATTTAGTTCATTTATATACCCTGAGCCAGAACTTTAACTGAAACTAACTTTTGTTGCCTTCAGTGGAGCTGGGCTACCAGGGACAGATCATGAACCAGATCTTTGATCTTGATTCCAATTTTGGTGCCAGCTGAAACTGAGAGCTGCTTTTTCAGTTGTTCAGCTCCACACGTTGAAGCTGGGGCAGACCTTTAGGAAAGTGGAGATTTCCCTGGAGAGTCCAGGTTTCAGCTCCACTCCAGCCTATTTGTAGAAGCCTTAACAAAGGTCTCACAGTTTACTAACGTCATGATTTGTATAAATTTATGTGATTACTGTAGATCTTAAAGAGCTCAAGGGAGGTTTGGGGTTTTTTTTTTCTTTTTTTAGCTCTGTAGGTGCTCCTGTTACTGAAAGGTCTTGGCTCTTTAGGGAATAACGGTAAGCGCTAATCCAGAACATGTTCAGACTGTTCTGCTCTATTCAAAACTACCCGTAGCTGTATAAGAGCATGCCATGTTATGTCATGCAACACTGTGCAGAAATTTCTGAACTTGTGGTGGGACTTATTATTTTGTTTGTAATGTGTTATTACTGCCTTTGGTCGTGGAGCAGGCTTGGAGTGTCACTGCTTTGGGGGTTATTTGCACTGGAGTTGGCTGAGCTGTGCAGAAATGCTTGTAGCCTGGGATCAATCCAAGCCTGGATCAAATCAGGATCTGATTCTGCCGAGAGGGAAGGTTTTTTCCCATGCCCCAAATCCTTTCTTTAACTTTGCCTACTTCCCATGACAGCCTGGGTGCTGACCCTTTGGTGACAGTCTATACAAGAAAGATGTTTTTCTTGCCTCCGCATGGAGTGGTACTGCTTTCCACTCCTCATTAGAAAATTGTTACTGACCCCTCTCACACCCTGTATTGCACTCTGCCCTGAAGGTCATCTTCACCCAAGTCAAATCATCTTAGCTACTCTTCCCTTTCTAGGTCATACCCTAAAACCACCTCAGAGGCAGTTCTGTCTTTTCCGTACTGCCCTTTCAGGCATCGGGCTTGTCAAGAGGAGTCTTTTGGGTTGGTCTTCATGGGGCAGTTTGATGCAGAGGAACACAAAGTTAGGAACTGAGATTTGTGGTGGTTTTGCTGCCTGAATTTCCTGTGCTCCTGCTCTCCGAGCCCGGCTCTGACAAAATTCTTGAGGGGCAAATCCCAAAGGGAAGGTCATTCAGCAGCTGAGAATCTGTCACCCTTGTTCGGTTTAATGTCAGAGAAAAGGGGCCGTAGTGTTGCAGCACTGGGCATTGCCAGGCACGCTGGTGGCCTCAGTTACATTGGCGACAATACGTGAACTCAGCCTGCACCCCTTCTGTGGTGAAGTTTTGCTTCACCTGAGTATGTGTCTTGTTTACAGCCCTCTTTTGCTCCTTTGTTTGCTTTTTTATTTTTTTCTATGAGTGTGTAGTTAGGGCTTAGGTAAGGAAACGAACAAGTGCCCAGTCCAATCCTGCCTGCTGTCTGGATATGTCTCTTGAAGCGACACTGCTCATTCCCATAGGATGCCCCAGATAAGTCAGCAATACTCTGCTGTCAGTGCCATTAAGAGCTACACTTGCCGACGCAGCAAGGGCTCGTGTCCTCCCTCACGGATGAGGTGGACAGTGCAGAAGATACAATTCACCATTAACAGGTTACTTTACTCCGCTTTCATTCCCGTGTTCATTTAGAGTTTGTAAGGTATTGCTCACATACACGGGCATTCTCTCCTGCTTTGGGAGTTTTAACAGGCAGCTTTAAGTTTTATCAGTAGATGAGGTTTTGAACGGATCCCTTCTGCTCTGCCAAATCTCTGCTGCACCAGTATGGCCAAGCTGTGGGTTTTATTTGCTTTTAGGCACATTTGCACAGTTTGTTAACGTACTATAAAAAGCCTAAATATCGAATTTCACCATCTTCACGTTTCACTTATACACACTTTCACTTCCTACAAATAAAATTCTCAGAGTCCTTATAGTCCAAACTACCCATGCACGTGGCCTCTGTATTTGCTGTTTATTTAGGAGAAAGATTGGGGAATTTCAGACCATTTCAAATGGTGGCTTTGAAATATATTCTTGGTATAATTTTTGGATTATTCCTTTTTAGCGCATCTTAACTTTGAATATCAGAACTCCTTCTCCTGTGGATAAGGGTAGTTATTGCCAACCTAATTTCAAATGGACTTTAAAAATTCAATCTTTTTAGCTCTTTAGGTTTGATTGTGCATGGCTTGTAGGATTATAGCTTCTTAGTTTTAATGTGTATTTTTGAATGCTGGTTTGGGGTCAATGGTTAGAAACTCTCAGTATCATTTTTAGTGCTGAAATATCCTTTTGATTTACATGTCTGAAGCGACAAAACCTGTTATTGTTATCATTCTTGAAAAATTGCCAAGATGCAGCCAAATCTTTCACTGCTTGCTGCACAGAGCTGGTTCTTGCCTTCATGTCATGTACTATAGAATTCATTATTGTAATGCCTTGTTTACTTACATTTCTTTCTGGTGATAATAGGCTTTTCAGCCTTCAGCATTCAAGGCCTTTGTCCGCAGAGGAAAAGAAAAAAAAAAAATCAGGCAAAACATCAGGCTCTTTCATCACGCTTTTCAAATCTGATTTCAAAAGTTTGCTGTTAACCATTTCAGTGTCACGATAGAGGAACAAAGACCTTCACAATAAAAGATCCGGAATCAGAAATACCTCTGCAGGGAAACAGCTTTTGTTCATAAAGCTGTTTTGATGCAAAGCATATCTTCCAAGATGTATATTCCCCTTTCAGTAGTAAGGGCTGCCTACCTTCAAATGCATTCTCCAGTGTATTCCTTTCAATAAAGTCAGAAAGCAACGTGGTAGCATCCATTCTATTGACATACTGTGTATGGTCATTAACCTCACAAAGTACCAGATTTAACTACTGATCTATACCTCTCTAAATACATGAATTTTCTTGTACAATGCTTTAAGAATGGCAGCCAAGGCTAATGGGTTTCAAGAAGCTGTTGAAAAAATCTTAACCAATTTTCTTTCTTTTTAAAACCACAATATTGTCTGAAAAATTGCTGACATTGTCAAACATGTTTTGTTTTTTAATTTTTTTTTCATTTTTTTAACCAGAAATTTTTCACAAAATGTTAATTTTAGCTATAAACATATTTCATGTGCCTATTAAAACAGTAAGAAAAGCTTTCTTTACCACCAACAGCCCTGCGATACAGAAAGTGCATGTGTGCTTCTTAATAAGTAGGCTTCTGTTTTTCAGATGATTTTTAAAAGCATTTTCTTTTTTAATACTAATTTAATTGCTGTTATAGTTCCTCAGACTTTCCTATTTAATGCCTGCTTCTCGATGCCTTTAAGATTGCTGCACCTTACCAGTTTGATATCATTGATGACTGGCTAAGTAGAACGTTTTAAAAACTTCTTTTTTATGTCACTGAATAAAGGTACACCATTTCAAAGGACAAGGCAAGGAGAAAGCTTCGCTTTCTTACATTGGACTCACATATTCCCTGAGAAGATCTGCTCATTAATTGAACCCTACTCATTCTGGGCACTGGACAAGGCGGTTGTTCAACAGGAGGGAACAAGAGAAACATGTCATAAAGTGTTTAAAGACCACATAAGGCAAATTAAATTTCATCATCTAACATTAATTCCAGAGTTTTCTGACTGCTCAGTGTTTGGCTTCGCAACCATGAGTTCTTCAGGTCTGCCTCCACTATCTTTAGTGATTCACTCCTGTTATGAGATCTTCTGACTTTGCCAAATGTAAAGCAGCTAGGCTGAAATTTTCTGTGCTTCGTTTCTGTCCCAGGGTGATACTTTTTGGAGAGCTTGGGAATCAGTATTTCAGATGGTTTTTCCAGAGTTAAGACAGATTTCTGGCTTTTCCAGAGTTAAGACTCAGAAAGAAATTATTTTCTCTAGACTTTTAAAAAAAGTCTTTATCGTGCTCATATTTATAGCAGAATTTGAAATCTGGCCAAGGGGGTTGGTTTGGTGTCAATGACATTCCTTTTTTTTTCAAACTCATGAAAATTCATCTGTGTTTTCTCCTTGCCCTGTTGAGACACATCAGAGTTTTGTGGCTAATTGTCAGAAGATTTCATCTAAACTGAGCGGGCTCCATCTTCTCACAGCTCCTGTCTGCCAGTTAGACTGTTCTGTGCCTGAGCCATCCCCCAGCATGATAACCAAAATATGTCAGCTATGGGCTGCTCAGATTTTCCAGCAACGCTGCAACTCTGTTGAAAGCATTTGCCCAGCGAGAATACCAGCACTTTCAATAGCAGCAACATAGCACTTCTGGAAGACCACTTGGTCTATAGCAGTTGTGCATCTTCCAGTAGTTTGATGAGGACTGTCAACTCCGAACCTTCCTCTTGAATTTATGGTTAGTTTGGGGTTTGTTTATCTGATGCTTAAGCACTTTTAAAATATCCAAGCTATGCATATGAGTACCTACCCTTCTCCATACCGTGGAACAACATAGTCCATCTGGAAATGTGTCACAGGCCCCATCAGCATACTGAGAGAGTATTTTTACCTTTTCCCATCAGTTATGTAGCATTTCCTGATGGCTAAATACCATTACTTGAATTTCAACCATAAAAAACCAGGAGCATATGTAAATATGGAATTTGAGTGTTTTAATAAACTGCACACGTTTGAAAATGGGACAGTCAGGTTCCTATTTTACTGTAAAGATAAACAAACCTTTATAAGTTGAGGTAAGGATTCATAAAAATAAACATTATCCTGTGCTTTATAAGCATCTTATCGATGTAAAATGAACTAATTTTATTCATAATGAGCCTTGTAGTACTATAAAAAGGAGAATCTAAAATAAAATACGTTTGGAAATCTATGCTTTAATGAGTGCATGCTGCAAGCATATCCATCTGTAAAGCTGAACTTTAGCATTCAGATAATAACTGTGCTGTCAGTTTGGCATCTATCTTATGGTCAGGACTATGCCGCTAAAATAATTAAGAAATATTAAGTGTCTTAAGATCCTCCATTTGAAATGCTGCATTAGAAACAGAGTTTTCCTAAGTTATTTTTACTTGCAGCATTGGCACATGAGGATAAAATGCTTTTCCTTTAAGGCTGTCAGAGCTGGGTGAAGTCCCCACATTCTGTGCATTCCTGTGGGTTTTGAATTGCAGTTAAGGGGTGAACATATGAAGATGTAAAAATGCTTTACCGCCAGCCATAGATTATTCATACCAATAGGCCACTCCTGCTGCTCCCGCACAGGCTGGGGAAGTGGATGAACAACACATGGACAGACTGATATTCCTAAGTGCTTTAGCATGAATCATGTTGGAGAGATTTTAAGACAGCCAGCCGTTCCCTAAAGATGCAGTATTTGTGCTTTCTTCTTAGAGCGTGTGCTCATAAGAAACCCTCAACTTATTCTCAAACTAGAGTGCATTCAAAAGGATCCTTCTGAGTATATTAAGTAGAAACACTTCAGCCTTCATTAGCGGGCCTGAAGGTGAGCAAGAGCATTAAAGAAAATATTGGCACACATGTTAGTTATGATCCTGAGCCTGCAACAAGCAGGTCTCGGGGAGCATTAAAACAGGATTGAGACTGTGGCTTGCAAAACACCAAATTCATATCACAAAGAGAAAAAGAGAGGGAGAATGAACAAGTGACGGCAGGGAAGTTCATTGGTGTGAGGTGCTGCATCCCCATACTTCAGATCAGCTTAAGCATGCGGCAGAGACCTGCAGGCTATCTGGGACAGGATCGTGGCAAATGCAAGCAGAAGTGTACACGTATGGCTGCTAGTTTTCAGGTTACATATGAAAGTCTGGACTAGAGGTTTTTTCCCATGGCTAATTTTGTGATGACAGCAGCCCCCAGTTCAACAAAGTGCAACCCTCTATGGATGTCAGTGGGATTTACACAGATGCGTAAGTGCTTTGTTGAATTAGGGCCAATGGTACTGATGATAGCAGTATGTGAGAACCAGATAGCAGCAGTATAATAGACTCATGAACCAAAACCCAGTAAGCTAGTATTAAAAACTGCAAAATTAGTTGAACGCTTCATCTTGGCACCCACAGGCAAGGGAAGGTAGATATATGAGATTTTAAGTAAGGACTCTGAAGAGGGTTTTAATTACTTTAATTTTTTTTTTTTTTACTTTTATATTTTATGTCCTTGATTCCTTTTTACTCATGTATTTAACACTAATAACAGTGTTATTAAAAATAAATTTTTCTTAGCCCAGAAGATTTAAAGCTGTACAACATAAAACCAAATCAATTATTTCTCCCATTAGGAATTATTTTTTGATGAAAAAAAGCAGTATGTTAAACTTAAAAGAAAAAAGATACAGTTCTTCAAATCTTCAGTCAGAATCAGAAGAAAAGCCCTCAGAAGTAAAGATCCATTATACAGGCAGATCAATCTAATGTATAAGGTCAATGTACTTCTGTAGAATTTAAGGATTACTGTAGGCTCTGGATGTTTCCTTTTCATAGTCTCATGTTTGCTTGTCTTAAAATAAAACAGAATAAAAATGGTTGAATTTCCTTACATCTATATAATTAATATATCCTCATTAGAAATCAATTAGCTCTGGTAATTCCCATTGGTGCCATGGTTGATAAACTGAATGCCAATCAGTGTAATAAAAACAGTGAAATATAATTTCTTCTTGTTCAAAGTGATGATCAACTAATCAGCAGTAAATTTAATCAGAACATATCAACATCAATCAAACATATTAGTGTTTGTAAAATATAATAACCAGCTACATCTGACAAGTTGTGGGTGTTGAAACAATTGCACACCATGTGCACATTGGAGTATATAGTTTACACCTACATGTGCAAGCATTTTAAACATATAAGAATGTAAAGCTTCCATGAATAAAGTAGTTAGCCCTATAAATGTCCGTTGTTTGAACAGCCTATGATTTCTAAAATCTATATTGTGTTTTACTGTTAATGGCTCCAAGAGACTCTTATAATCAATGCCAGCTTTTCTGCATGTCTTATAAATGTGTCCACACTGTCCGTTCAGACAGAAAAGCTTTAGTCTCTTCCCCCTTGCTGGTGAGCAGTAAGTAGGGAGAAAAATGGGCCTAACTGATACATTTTCCCAGGTTTTCTTTCATTACTTACTCGAAACTGTAAAGTGGAGGTAAACTGGGGACCCTCGCTTGTTTAGTGTCTGCCCACCAGTGGGGACTCAACCAGATGTAGGATGTCCTTCCAGAGAAGAGCCAGGCAAGACTTCGGAGCGGGGACCCTGGCTACAATCGAAATTGAACTGTTTTCATCCCAGTCATCAAATTCAAGCTATTTAATGAAGAACTTGAGCTCAGGCATATAGGATATGTGGGAATTTATCAATTCCTATAGTGGAAATACAGACTTCTCTATTCAGGTCCGGACCTTTAAGATGCATATATTTGCAGTGTTTAATTCTGCGCTGCACATGTGTGTGGTAATGACTGAAGATCTGAATAAGCATTTTGAAGAATAGTTATTTGATATTAAGAGAAGCATTTTAATTTATCTTCAAATAGACCACAAGTGTACATCAGAGCAGTATACATCTGTTCAAGGTTAGTTTCCACAACTGAATGAGTATTTTGTAGTAAATAACCTACTTAATTGATTTAACCTTTCTCTGTTTGCATATTTTCCAAAGATACTTTATCATTTTCTTGGATTAGTTGAAATTACTCTTTCAGTAGGTTCTCTGAAGATCACCTGTAGATTGTTTATATTTGAAAGACTCACTATTCAAAATTAAAAATGTAAGATCTCTCTGAACATCACTTGCCACGTATCATTATTTCTATTCACAAATTAGGAGAGATTTCTGATGAAACTGCTCTGAGCTACAAGTTTAAATCCACTTTGTGAATAGTGTCATTATTCTTCAACACTCCTGCCTGTGAACTCATCTGCAGGAATATTCAAAGAAAGTAAATAGAAAGAAGACAAACAGCCAAGACGCATTCACTGTTTTACTTGACTAAATATTCTTAGAAAATATTTAGAAGTATTGGCTCTGTTATTAGTTATATAAATATTCATACAAATCTGTCTATCAGATTGCCTCCCTGAAATTACTCAGGCTTTTTTAGGATCTTGGAGAGAAAAGTCTCTTAAAAATATATTTCTGCACATTTTCCAGAAGTATAATAGACTGGATATGGCCTTATAAATTACAGCCTTTCCCATACTCATCCAGTCATGGGGCCAAATCTCAAAGTTAACTTTAATGGGATTTTGGCTCAGTGAGGTTGGAGGAAGGGCAGCAGAATTTAGCCTATGATTTATACTGCTTTCAGAAATTGCTCAGTGAAAAAAAAATACAGCAATGGTACTTATGTAGTACAGTTGCATGTAATTTATTTTCTGCATAACCCACATGAAATTTAATAAGATATAAAGAAGTCACATTTTTGACTGAAGTCTTACAAATTCTAGCTCTAGTGAAAATACCTACTGGCTTCTCAAATGAGTTGATCAAGTAAGGTAAAAAAAGTGGAAAACATCTATTCATTGCAATGTGTGGTTTATTTGATTATTTTTATTTTTAAAAAAGGGATTGCATTTTACAAAACACGCTAACATATGATAGAAATTAGGAAATGTGCTGTAGCTGTGTTCTCAGCAGGGATGAAAAATGAGAATGCTCTGGCAGTCTAGGGAGATAGGGTTCAAACTCCAGGGCCAGGAGTTATATTAGTCTCCAGGATAAAAAGACTGATTTTCATTAAAGACAGTGGTACCCACTGCCTTAAAAAAAAAAAAAAAAAACACAACGGTTTGTTGGATTTAGGAGCTTCCTTTGTAGAATATCATAAGTTGGAACAATCACCATAAAAAAAACTTCTGTAAACGATCAGCTTTAGTAACTTTGTCACAGGTTTTTATACACACTTGTGTGTGTGTCTGATGATCACATACCAAGATAAGGTGGCAGTCAAGTGATGATGTACTCAATTCAAACAGTTTTGTGGCAAATAAATGGAATTCAGTGAATAATATTGTTTATGGACTTACTGAGGTAAACCTATATCAAAGCAAAGCAAAACAAAAAAGCAAAGCAGAGCGCCGCATGCATCCACTGGGGATTTCATCCAGCCTGCCGCCCAAAGAATAGCTGCCAGCCACAGGGTCTTCGCTGTGCGCCTAAAGAATTAGGCATCCTTTGCAGAAGAAAATGATATAAAATAGGCAATTATATATGTAATTTTACCTAGGTCCAGTACTAATTCTTCTTATGGAACATGTATTTTGATTACAGACCCAGGGACTATAAAAACAAAACAAAAATGCCCCGAATTTTAACTGCCAGCAGTTCAGTAAAAGTTGTTCCATATAGCCCCAGGGCTAATATGTGCTTGTTGTTCTCTACAACTATGGCACAGCAGCTGGGAGACACTGGGTTTACATTTGGAGCAAGGACAACTCAGATTAGATATTGGGAATAGATTGCCTGGAGCATCGTCAATGCTGGAGGTCTGTAAGAAGGAATTAGATAAAAATTTGTCAGAAATGTAATAGATATGGCCAATCCTGCCTTGGTGCAAATGGCTGCACCCCCAGCAGCTTTCCCAGACTTATGATTTAAAAGACAAAGCTATGTATACAAAGCTACAGCTTAGGTCAAAGCTATATATTCAATAAACAATAATCAGAAAATCTTCACTATTATATTCTTTTGACACCTAAAATTAGTCCACAACAAAGATTTTAATTGTACTGTGCAGGTTTTAAATTTGACCTAAAACATATATTTCTCTGTAAGTACATACAAAGATTTTTTTTTTTTTTTTTTTTTAACAGGGATGCCATTGCCTTATGCTCAGAGGTCTACAATAAATGTTTAGAATTCCACTAAGGGCAAAATCTTTCCCTTGCATGCAGTGTTCTCAGAAATGAGGTCAGGCATTTCTCAGTCCCTGGCAAGAAAACTTTCTGACTCATTACTCCACCACAAAGCATCCAGAATGTCCCCTTGGGTCCCAGTCAAATTGTTCAAATGCTTTGGAAAAATATATGTTTGACATCCCAAGAAAGGAAATGTAGAAAAGATGTCCTCATAGCATGAAAGGATTAAAGTGCTCTTAGATTTGAAGTAGAATGTCTTGCAGTTTCCAGGCTATTATTATTTATTAATTCATGCAATGGGTTTCACAGGCACTGAAGTACTTTAGAGAATTACAAATTCTACTGCAAAAACATGGATGTGAAAGTCCTGTTGTAATAGACACTGCTGACATGTGACCAGTTTTCTTGTAGGACCCAACATCATAGAATCATAGAATCATAGAATCATAGAATCATTTAGGTTGGAAAAGACCTTTAAGATCATCCAGTCCAACCATTAACCTACACTACCAAGTCCACCACTAAACCAATCAAGGGTAGAGTAGTAATTTCATGTTTCCTGGCTTGGTGGCTGGATTATTTTTTAATGAAAGTAAAAACTAGGAATCATTAAGGTTGGAAAGGACCTCTAAGATCATCAGTCCAACCATCAACCCAACACCACCATGCCCACTAAACCATGTCCCAAAATGTTTAGTGAAATCATCACTAATTTGGTATGGGAATGACTGAGCTCCCCCTGCATGATTTCTGGGGACTTCCAACTTCCCAGAGCTTCTTGGCCCTGAGTTTAAGACATCAGGTGCTCCTGCATTTTCACTTAATGATTGATCCTATATGCTTATGTCCCGAAACTAATGCAACTCATCCAAGCCTGCCAAGCAGTACCCGGTCTTCTGGGAGGTCTGGGATCCTTTTCTGAGTCATGAAGCCTCTCATTCCTTTTCCTTATGACTAGCCAAGATCTGAGCTGGGCCTGTCCATTGCAAAAGCATGCTGATGCATTTTTCACTCCATCCCTCCTTCCACACTCAGACTCCAGCAGGTTGGACAGGACCTCTGAAGTTCCTCTGGTCCAGGCCCTGCACAGAGTGGGTCCAACCATAAGTCTTCCCTTTTATTTTTCCTGGGAGTCTGGCTTAAATACTAGCTTTGTCTACTTTGACTACTTTCATTTTTTGGTTGATAATACGTTGTTTATAAAAAGACTCCTTAAAGACTTCTTGTGGACAGAAATGGACTAGTGTGTCCCATGGTCATAACCAAGACAGAAGGTAACTCAGGTAGCTGGCACTGGTATCCACTTGTGTCTTTAGAGAGCCTATGTACTCTGAGAACGGCTTACACAAGAGGCGTCGGAAAAAAGAGTGGGAGGACTCAGGGCTGGTGGGGAGGAAAGACAAATGGCAACATTGAGTTGGTGATGAATTCATATTCCTACATAGTGTATCCATCTCAAGCAAAGGGGTAAAATGAGGTAAGCAAGGGTGTCCTGGTTTCGGCTGGGGTAGTTAATTTTCTTCCTACTAGCGGGCATAGCGCTGTGTTTTGGATTTAGTATGAGAATAATGTTGGTAACACAGTGATGTTTTAGTTGTTGCTAAGTACTGCTTATGCTAGTCAAGGACTTTTCAGCTTCCCATGCTCTGCCAGGTGCACAAGAAACTGCGAGGGAGCACAGCCAGGACAGCTGACCCAACCTGCCCAAAAGGCTATTCCATACCATATGACATCATGCTCAGTATAGAAACTGGGGGGAGTTGGCCGGGGGGCAGCGATCGCTGCTCGGGAACTGGCTGGGTATCGTTTGGCAGGTGGTGAGCAGTTGCATTGTGCATCAGTTGTTTTGTATATTATTATTACTGTTATTATTGTATTGTTATTATTACGACTACTATTTTACTTTATTTCATTTCAATTATTAAACTGTTCTTATCTCAACCCAGGAGTGTTTCTCACTCTTACTCCTCTGATTCTCTCCCCCATCCCATCGGGGTAGGGGGAGTGAGCGAGCGGCTGCGTGGTGCTGAGTTGCTGGCTGGGGTTAAACCATGACAAAGGGCCATGCTCACTGTGTTGGACTGGAGAAAAATGGAAACCTACCCCTCAATAAAATGGCAATACTAGAAAAAGTTAATAAACATGTAACATTTTAGTTAGTGAGAAAGCAGGCAAGATCTCTTGCCCTGTGAGGTGCTACAAAGCAGTCTTCAGTTAAGACAACTGGCAAGGAGGAGCTTTTCCGGAGAAGGGAAGCCCTTGTCTGTGTACATGGCTGACCACGGTCTCCCTTCTGTCTCTTCTGAATTGCTCCTATAAACTCTAACACTGACTTTGGTACTGGAAGGACAAAGATAAAATGTTTGTAAGATCCCCAAGTGGTCCCAGACACCAGACAAGCCTCTTCAGAAGCATTTGTACACCTAAATGATGATGTTTCTGTTTAAGCTTGAAGTAAGTAAATAAATAAACTAAATCAATTAGACTTAGATCAATTAAAAATGCAGAATTATGCTTACACGATTAGCTGTTTCTGAGACATTTAACAAGGCATAAACCAGAAGAAGAATAGCACTGCTTTCCTTCTTGCACAGTACTTGTCCTGGAGCTGGACAGCCTGAGGACTGGAGGGCTTCAGGGTGGCTCAACACCATTTCATACCTCTATCCCCACATGCTGCAAAGGCCAAGCCCTCTATATGTTCCCCTGCTACTGCCACCTCCATGCAATCATGTCTGGAACCACATCATGCAATCTTGTCCGGAAATTTCTGTCTCTCTGACAAAAAGAAAGCTTTTCCACCCTGTTTATTCCATACTGGAAAGCAGTAACAGAAATTCATTTGTTTAGTGCATGATTATATATCAAGGGCAAGTGGTAACAGGCTGCTTTAGAGAAGGTGAAGTGTCATGTTAACATATTATATTATAATATTAATAATTAGATTTAATATTTAATATTATTTCCTTTTTGTGTTTAGATAAGAATTCAGCAAGCTTTCTCAGTCATCTCCCACACTTCAGTTTCTTGAATATTGTGTGCACTGTCCCTCACAGCACTTATTCACATATTAGGAAAATATTGACATGGTGTCGTTATCCTATTTGTGCAAAGGTCTCATCTGCTGTTGACACGTCTGTTCCTTCAATCAGCCGTAAGAGTGCCAATGTGTCGTACAATCAGTGACAGACATTTATGAGCCTGAGCCGGTAACTCTTAAGTATGCACAGCTCCCATTGATTGAAGTGGAAGTTTTATATGTTTAAGGGCAGCAGGATCAGAGCAGTTCAAGAAAATGATCCCTGCCTGCATTCATGGAGGACAAAGTAAAAACTCTTGACTTTCAAACAGAGCTTCACTTACTGGGACTTCCTATAGCACATTTTTCATCACTTTTTGGCTTTATACAGCCAATGATTATCCTAATTAAGAAAGTGCTTGACTTTGCTTTCATTCAGCGTGGCAGAAAACCTCTTTTTTTTTTTCAGCATACTACACAGTGATTCCTGGGAGCTCAACGCCTTCCAGGTTTCCAGGATCAGGCCCTAATTGATCTCATTTCAGGTAATCTTGAGACTAGAAACACTGGCTTTCTGCCAGAAAATGAGATGCGTAGATTTTGTTGCTTAGACCAAAAAGATTAGACGCACACTCCATAGCTTCCTGATCAGTTAAAGATGTGCCTCTTCAAGACACTCATCCCAAAGCAGCATTAACGTTCCCCCCCTTTTTACTCTTCTGTGTTTGTCATTAACAAAACCTGGCATATATTTGCTTTCTTTCTCTGAAAGAGCTTGTTTCCTTATTTAAAAAAGTTTTAAAATCTGCCCGTTACCCCTCGCTAACAGAATTGCAGACTGGGCAGCCAAGCAATTGTAATCCAGCCAGTAACTCACCAAGCTCCTGAGCAGACAACTCGGACAAAGCTCTCACTGTGAGCTGTGCTGGTATCCATTTCTGAAGCAAGGCTTGTGGGAGAAAGCCATAAAAAACGGAGTATCAAGCTGTTACACGTTTCAGCTTCTTCCTCTACTCTTGCAAAAGAGCTTGTTCTTATACTGGACACTGCAGAAGATAGTAGTGGGGGTTTGCTGGGCTCCTAGTGACTTTTATAGCTATTGAGAGCTTTCAGAAATTTGTATGAGAATGAAATCTCACCAATTTATTAATCTCCTGTTTTTTCTACCTCATGATAAATGCATGGGCTGTACCACAAGGCAGACACATTACATGTTGTTTGTGTTAAAATGGCCGGGATATTCCTCCCACCTTAGGCAACAAACTGAGGTGCTTAAGTTAAAAGCCTCGTTTTCCACTTCTTGCCTGAGCAATGGATTCAGGTAGGCATCTCTGAGGGGCTACTTGCATTTTTGGGTGGGCTGAATCAGCTAATAGAAAAGCCTCTCTCTCTTCCCTAATGAAGACAGCTTTGCCTCCTAACTTATTTTTGCTGAGAAACTGAATACTTTAAGCTCTTCCCCCACATCCAGACTGAGTTCAGAAGTTTTTTAATGCTGAAGCAAACTAAGGGAGGAAACAGGGCAGATAACGACGAAGGAGTGTCAAATAACAGATTTGCGTATACCATACCAAACAAGGACTTTCTGGAGGCTGTATTTTATTTTTATGGTGTGTGTGTAATTTAGACTTTGTTTAGCTTTTAAACTGCCAGTGAAAGGACAAAACATGGAGCAACTTAAAAGTACACATTCACTTGGGCTCATCTCACCTTCAGCTCTGTACAGTGCTTTGTTGCTACATTTTAAGAAAACTACCATAAGAATGATTTCATGGCATGAAGTTTAGATTTGGAAGTGAAATTTCTCAAAGCTTCGGAGTATGCAAAGTGAAAAATGTGCTTCTGCCTGTTGTGGAGGTGAGGAAGGGGAGCAGTTCAAATGTAGACCTCAGTTTTCTTCACATTCTGGCATAGTCAGGGATCTCAGTTTTCGTTTAGCCCCACACACGTCTGTT
This sequence comes from Pelecanus crispus, assembly GCF_030463565.1. Taxonomy (NCBI): domain Eukaryota; kingdom Metazoa; phylum Chordata; class Aves; order Pelecaniformes; family Pelecanidae; genus Pelecanus; species Pelecanus crispus. The sequence goes on along the minus strand of NC_134646.1, from coordinate 70,016,144 downwards.
CAGCTGCTCTCTTCTCTCCTGGGCATGCAAGAAATGGAAGGGTTGAGGGGGAGAGGAATTTATTTCATAAACAAATGGGGAGGGGTGGGATTTTTTTTTTTCTGAAGTGTCACAAAATTAGAAAATGAATGGAGGAAACAGTCATTACGACATCTTGTCATTTCTACTCTGCCTTTCCTCCAGCTCTCACAGGCTGTACTGACTTGCAGCTATCTGCAGATCTGTAAGATATGAATCATCTCACACATTGCCGAGGTGAAACCTGGCAACTATTTAACAGCACCACTGCAACACTATGGAACATTTTAAGACAGGAAATTAAGAATACCTGAGCCAACTAAAGCCACAGGGGGAAGTTTAGATGGACAGAATTTAATTACCTATGTTGGAATTTGGCCAGGACACCAAAACTTACACCCCAACCCTCCTGTAAAGTGCCATCAGACCTTTAATACTAGCAACTGGTCAAAACATCAGCTTTAGATCTGCTCCAAATGAGAACAGCACTAAAAGTCATCTAAGACCTGCTGAGGTATTCATTTACTACTGGCTGACAAGAAAGGGTACAACATACTGAATCACGCAAACCAACTATAGCACAACAAGAAAAATAACTTTCCTAGCAACACTGGAGGCTTTTCTTCTCTAGAGGTAGCTTAATATTTTTAGGAGAATTCCGTGTATTTTCAGAAAAGCATCAAGTGACTTGGTAAAAAACCCAACACATTTCATTATCTCGGAAGTCAAGATATCCTTGTGCTCCCTTTGCAGAGCCCCCAAATATACTTCAGTGCTCAGCCTCTTGTTTATTGCCATTTGTAGCGTGGAAAAGAAGTACGCTATAGTGAATAACAGTGTGTTGACTTTAAAGGGAAGATTAAAGCCTGAAAGTCTATACTTTTTCACTTCTCACATTATTTTTCTGAAGCAAGCTGTATACTATTTAACGTTTATTTGTGGTGAAGATGAAAAATTCTGTGGGTTATCTTTTCTAGAAGAGTAGGATTTCTACAAATCACAGTTCTTGAAATTCCTTAGGCTGAGGAATTATGTCAGCCCTGAAAAGCATGCGTTCATTATTCACATCGTGTTACTCTGTTGACATAATTCCCTAACAGACTGGGACATGAGGTGTCTCAGTTTGATACTTCAACCTACAGTCACTGCTTTTGCCTTCTCTAAATAGTAAACACTTTTGTGTCTAAGTTCCTGTTTTAAAAATCCTTTGAGCAGTATATCTACATAAAAAAGAAAATCTGGGTTAGCTGTGGGCCACCAGCAATTTATGAAGCAGTATTAGTTACGTCTGTGGGATATTTTTCATTATCTGAGGATTATTAATAGAGACACTATATACATAGTGATTATTCGTTGACTAATAATTGAGATAATATCGATATGAAGCCCAGTTTCATTAACACCTTGGTAAAGAGACTATGATTGTGAAGGGTATTTTTTCCCTCCTATTTGTAATCAAAAGTTATTTAATAGTGAAATCAGTCTTTACTTATAACAGAGGTTGCGGACTTTGGGAGTTGGCAGAGCCAGCTGCTGGGCTGCTGGGAGCCAGACTCTTTTTGATCTTCATATTGAATGGTTTCCTTTGATCACCTAGACAATAGATCATAAAAGAACAGAGCTTTTACCCATATTTCCCTAAATTTGCAGGTAAATAATGAGATGGTCTGAACTGAGGCTGGAGTGTAAGATTTTTAACAAACAATTCTCCCCTTTGAAGTAGACTTAGTAAAATTAGCATATAAATGAGCAATGCTGCTACATAAGGACATGTGGCTGAAGAAGAGGGATAATTGGACTGAGGGGCTTAGTTTCTAAATGAGGTCGTTTGCTAAATGACCGGCAGTTAGACTACAGGTGTGTTCGTTTTGTGAGTCGGAGATGAGATTTGAACAATGGGGTATGCTCAAGTTGGGGACCCCTGGCCAACATGGGCAAGGACTGGAGCTTTGTAGCTGGCCCAGAAAGTGCGAAGTTGGGTGGGAGGCAGGGCAGACATAGACCATGCCTCTGTGGGAAGAGGTATCCTAACCGATGCTGTAAAGTCAGGCTGTGGTCCACGACACCAATATTTGTCTCTATCATCTTCAAGTATGCAACGCTATGCAATATGTTCATCCATAAATCTCTTTAGAGCTCCATTTGTGTCCCTGTGAAGAAGGACCGTTATGCTGAAATATCTGCACAGGTGGTCACTGCCAGGGGCTGCACAGGCTGAACTCGCTGAACTCAAAAAGCCAGAACAAAGGTTTAGTGTGGTGGTAGCAGGTTAACATCAGGATCTTTGAGCCTCACAGCTTTTCCTTTCACCAACATCAGTGGAATTACCTACCCCAGTGGGACACTGCCACCTCATTACAGGGTACCTTGGACTCTCTCCTCTCTGTGTAGCTGGGACAGCCCCCCGGCACCGAGATGACCTTGTCATTCCATGGCAGGGACACGTGGCTGGAGCTCTCTCAGTAGTGGTGCTTCCTAATTTACTAAATGAAAAAGAAGTTAAATAAAGTAATATGGTTTTGAGTCAGCTTTCAACCAAAACTTCTTAGTGTGCTTGAAAGAATCATGCTCAGTTCACTGAGTCTTGCTTCTTTATTCACTCTAACAAAAAACAAACTTGAGATTGACAGGGGACAGTAGACGGAAGGGAGCGTGGTCCCAGTTGCACCTGAATAGCCAACAGGATAGTGTTTTCTGTGTGGTACAACAACCAAACTCAAATCCCCCCTGTAACTGGCTTGGAGAAAAGACATGGACTAAGCTTCTGCGGAGAGCATCAGCATCCTCTGGAGCTGCTCGCTCCTCTGGCCCAGGTACTGCTGAGATCATCTTTGCCCTTAAACAGAAGATGAGATCACACTCCCTCGGTGTAACTCTCATGTAACAGAAGGCTGAGGACTGAATCCAGCTCTTTTACATCTTAAGTGAGTGTTAAGGGCAACATTTTTGCCAAGATATAATTGACGTTTCAGTCTCTTGTGAATGCAACCTGAAAAAAGAGGTTCTGTACATCAGATTTCCCCCCATCGTAATTCTCCTTTCCTGCCCTTGGAGACCTGTTAGGGCAGGGCTCTGTACTACTGGTGAGTGCAGCATCCCTCTGGGATCTTTCGCTCGCTGCTGGAGCGCAGTCAGAAGCTTTTTCAGGAGGTGAAGGTGGACACAGTGGGCTGCAGCGACCAACAGGGAAGAGCCAAGTACCTGCTCTGACGTGGATGTCTGAAGCAAGAAGGGGGCTTGGGGAGGTTTTTTGGAGGTTCAGGCAGAACTTTAGAAAGAGAGGTGTGGGATGGCAGAGGCTGGTGGTTCTCCAGCTGGGACCTGGGCATGTTCATGAGAAGGACCAAGGGATGTGGAAGATTCTAATGGATGGGTTTGGAAATAGAAGCTTTGGCACAGGAGAGGGGGAGAGCTGGGGCAAGGGCTGGGGTGGGAGAGCGATGGGCACTAAAGGAAATGGGTTTATTAAACACCTCTGTCCTGGTTTCGGCTGAGATAGAGTTAATTTTCTTCCTAGGAGCTGGCATAGTGCTGTGTTTTGGATTTAGTAGGAGAAGAATGCTGATAACACGCTGATGTTTTAGTTGTTGCTAAGTAATGCTTACACCAGTCAAGGACTTTTCAGCTTCCCATGCTCTGCCAGGTGCACAAGAAGCTGGGAGGGGGCACAGCCAGAACAGTTGATCCAAAGTGGCCAAAGGGCTATTCCATACCATATGACGTCATGCTCAGTATAGAAACTGGGGGGAGTTGGCCAGGGGGGCAGCGATCGCTGCTCAGGGACTGGCTGGGCGTCAGTTGGCAGCTGGTGAGCGGTTGCATCACGTTTTTTTTCCTGGGTTTTGTTGCTCTCTCTCTCATTGTTCTCCTTTTCATTACATTTTTTCTTACTATTATTATTATTCTATTTCAATTATTAAACTGTTCTTATCTCAACCCACGAGTTTTCTTACTTTTGCCCTTCTGATTCTCTCCCCCATCCCACCTTGGGGGCAGGGTGAGCGGGCGGGTGTGTGGTGTGTGGTTGCCAGCAGGGGCTAAACCATGACAGCCTCTGGCTTAGATGTTGGGTTTGGGGCAAGAGAATCTCCTGCCTCTTTTCCTCATCCCTCCCCCTTTTTTTTTTTTTTTTTTTTTTTCTGCTGGTAACAGGAGTAGCCTAGCCCAACTAAACAGAACTGATTTGTTTCAGAAAAATTGATATGAACTTTTTCTGCACTTCTGAAATCTTTCTGTCCTCACCTCTTATATTTATTAGTTTAAAGTGATTCACCAAAAGTTGACCTGAATTCTCAAACTACTTTTCTTCTGGCAAATAAACTCTTCACTAAAAACATATGTGCCCGTCACTACACTAAATGCATGCAGTCTATTTACTTGCTGTTTGGCTGATGGCTGGCCCCTTCCCAGAAGTGCAGAGGAGGTGGAAGGCATTAAGAAAAGCCCTGAATATTGCTGGCTGAATGGTCTGCAAAAAAAGGATAGGGATGACAGGAATGAAATCCTAGCACTGTTAAGCAGCGCTTGGAAGATTTTGCTACAAAGTTTTTATTTAAAAAAAAAAAAATCAATGGAAGTCACACAAATAAAAACCATGCACAGCACTTTGAAACCACACCACTGTGCCTCCATAAATGCATGGGATTTAAAATAAATAAATTTAAAAAAGGACCTTAGTTGGGGGCAGTGCACTTTAATGGCTCAGCTCAGTATGGAATAACCTCATGAATACACATTCCAGAACTGGTCTCTCCATCACATGGAGGAAAGGGGCAGACAGAGCTGCAGAAAGAGAGGCACAGCATCTGCTAAGACTTCACTGCCTGGCTACTGCTCTAGCACAGCTCCCCTCCCCGCTGAGCCTGTTACACGCGGGATGGAAGCCGGCCTTGCGCTGACGCGCTTCTCTGAAATCTGCAGGCAGGAAGGCCCGGTAATGGGATCGCTCTTGTGAAAGCAGGAAGGTGGCAGAGAAGCTGAATGTGGAGCTGTTGTTCAACAGCCCCTTGGCACAAGGCGTAGGTGCCCTCGACAAAGCTACTGGGTCTGGTCGAAGTATGGGGTAAAAAACTGGGTAAGCTGGGTAAAAAACTGGTTGTGTGGCCGAGCCCAGAGAGTAGTTGTAAATGGAGTTAAGTCCAGTTGGCGGCCGGTCACGAGCAGTGTTCCCCAGGGCTCTGTTTTGGGGCCAGCCTTGTTTAATATCTTTATCGATGATCTGGATGAGGGGATTGAGTGCACCCTCAGTAAGTTTGCGGACGACACCAAACTGGGCAGGAGTGTCAATCTGCTGGAGGGTAGGATGGCCCTGGCAGAGGGACCTGGACAGGCTGGACCGATGGGCCGAGGCCAACGGTATGAGGTTCAACAAGGCCAAGTGCCAGGTCCTGCACTTGGGTCACAACAACCCCATGCGACGCTACAGGCTTGGGGAAGAGTGGCTGGAAAGCTGCCTGGCCGAAAAGGATCTGGGGGTGCTGGTTGACAGCCAGCTGAACATGAGCCAGCAGTGTGCCCAGGTGGCCAAGAAGGCCAACAGCATCCTGGCTTGTATCAGGAATAGTGTGGCCAGCAGGAGCAGGGAGGTGATTGTCCCCCTGTACTCGGCACTAGTGAGGCCGCACCTGGAATACTGTGTCCAGTTTTGGGCCCCTCAATACAAGAAAGACATTGAGGTGCTGGAGTGTGTCCAGAGAAGGGCAACAAAGCTGGTGAAGGGTCTGGAGCACAGGCCTTATGAGGAGCGGCTGAGGGAACTGGGGTTGTTTAGCCTGGAGAAGAGGAGGCTGAGGGGAGACCTTATCGCTCTCTACAACTACCTGAGAGGAGGTTGTAGTGAGGTGGGTGTTGGTCTCTTCTCCCAAGTAGTTAGCGATAGGATGAGAGGAAATGGGCTTAAGCTGCGCCAGGGGAGGTTTAGGTTGGAAATGAGGAAAAATTTCTTTATGGAAAGGGTGGTCAAGAATTGGAACAGGCTGCCCAGAGAGGTGGTGGAGTCACCATCCCTGGAAGTGTTCAAAAAATGGGTAGATGTGGCACTTTGGGACATGGTTTAGTCTAGTCTACCCTTGATTGGTTTAGTGTGGACTTGGTAGTGTAGGTTAATGGTTGGACTGGATGATCTTAAAGGTCTTTTCCAACCTAAACGATTCTATGATTCTATGATTTTAAATAGCAAACAGGGGGTGAGGAGGCAGAGAGTAACGATGGCTTCGAAAAGGGACTGAACTATGCTGTGTCAATAGCCTGATTTGGAGATACCAGCAAGAAGAATTGTATAAGGGTCTACCTGGGCTTAAGCTAATGCAGTAGCGTTAGAAAAAGGGTGTATTTCCTCTAAATACATTTCCCAGTGCAACGGGCCGGCTGGTGGGTCAGGCAGGTGGCAGGGCAGAAGCGGGGTTTTCCATTCAGTGGGGTACAAGGTGTTTTAATGAGGGGTTTAAATCAGGCGGCATCTGCTCTTCGGGCTTCCCTAGAACTGAAAACATATCTCAAGGGATGATGAAGAGGGTTTTTTTCCCTACGGGGGGATCAAGTTGGTGGTACTGGGAGGGAAATGTTTCACTAGGAAATAGGAATAATCATCAAGAAAAGATATGGAAACAGAGGAATCACAGGCTGAAGTAGACTTAGTAGGAAAACAACTGGGGGATTTGAAAAATTACCAGAAAAGTGATATTCTCAAGAGTGCAAGCAATAGCACAGGCTCCACTGAAAATGAGGTTAGTTTTGGAAATTAACATCACATCTGTCTAGTTCCAATACTCTTTGTCCATTTTAAAATGGAGCTCATGCCACAAGATATCTGCTATAAATAATCAAATACATTATAACCTGGACATATCCTCTACATCGAATAATCCTGCTATAAAAACTGAGAATAAAGGAATTTGCTGGATGACTAGCACTTAAGAAATTGTTCCCTGGTGGGTTATTTGCAGCCTATTCTCTACTTCAGTAGGAGTTTATGTTGAATAACTCACAGCTGTGGAAATACCTGCACAATGGAATTTAATACTGCTAATAAAGGGATCCAAATTGGCACAGCTCCACTCAAGACTCACTAACATTAAGACATACAAGTGTCTTGGGTCATGTAAAAGGCTGAGTGGCTTCAGTGCAGAACTGCGGATGCTCTGGCAGAGGGGTGGCAGCAGCTGACGAAGGATGGGACGGGGGCAGCTGATGAGGCGGGCAGCCCCGTGCTGCAGGAGCTCTGTGCTTCCCGTGAGGAGCCACGGATGCGCCACAAGGCCGGCTGAGCTCTGAAGGAAGCCTGTTGTCTTTGTACAGAAAGTGGGGTCCTCAGCATAGGCCTTTTGTGGGAGTTTTAGGAAACTCTTTGGGTTTTTTTAGGAACAACAAAAAGGGAGAAGGACTCAGTCCTGCTTGCTGCGCTGTATACGCAGAAAACGCAGCAAAGCCACCCAGGTACACAACAGCTGGTGACAGCCAGGGTTGTGCACTTCTGGTCACGTTGAAAGCACCGGCTGCCTGAAGAGCATCCTGAGATTGTGCACGTGTAACTGGAAAGCCAGAGTTGACAACTCTTTATGATTTTTTTTTTTTTTTTTTAATGGCAACTCTCTTAGATTAGTCTATTTTCAAATACTGAAGGGAATTGGGGAAGGCAGGAGAGGAGAAAGATAGAATAACTGATGCTTTGGGTGATCTATATCATTCATATGTCCTTCAAACTACCTCTCTGCAATGTTTACAAGCATATTTCTGTAGAGAGCTGGGCAGGACATGATCTGTGTAATTCACTCTGCAGCGTCGTGGCTTAGTCAGGAGCCTTGAGAAAGGAACCTTATCAGCCCACCCCTGGCTAGATCAGAGGTGCTTTTGTATTTGATATTTGGCTTTTAGCTCCAGCATTTTTTAACTGTTTGTTTTAAATAAAAACCAAATTTGTACTGCTTGTAGCTGCATGAAAATCAAATCTGGAAAAAAAAAATATCAAAGTATAAGTTAAAATTTCAATGCCTGTAAGGAACTGAAAGAACAAGTGCATTCACACCAAATAAAAAGGTTCTGGTTTAACAAAATTTTTAAAATCATGATTTTGAGGATGATTATTTCTCTACATCTATTCTAGGTGTTTCACAACAGCCTGCAGTCATGTAGGAAGGCATTTTGCAGTGAAAGTCAAATGGCCACAAACCTTCCTGCCAGGGAGGCACTGGCCTGGAGGAGATTGCAAGGCACGCCGGTGGAGGGTGAGATGGATGGGGATAACAGTCCCGGAAAAGCTGTGACGGCAGCCAGGCCTTTAATGTGACAGAATGGCTCTACTGGTATCAAGGTAGGACTGTCCATGTGTTTTGTTTCTTTTACCTCAAAGGTTATTTCAAATTAGTCCATTTGTTAATCAGTTAAAGGAGATTGTTGCAGTTAAGAAACCAGAATAGTTTGGGCACTGATGTGCATTATCACAGATGATTAAAAAATAAAATAAATGAATAAAATTAATTTAAAAAAAAATCAATTTTCCATTTCCCTTTCGAGTCTTGACCTTGCAGCTATGTGCCCACCCTGGTACCTGGCAGCGCCTGCATGAGGCCCATCTCTGGAAGGTTTCCTTCATTACTGATTGCAATTTTCTTCCCCGGTATCTGGGCTTTTCTTGGAAACTGCCGTCTTGTAGATTGCCACTTTCTGAAGTGTCAGACTGTTCGAAGGCAATTACTATACAGACCACTCCTTCCATCCCCAATAGTTCCCCTCCCTACATGAGAACTGGCTATGCCGCGGGTCTCACAATAAAATCACAGGACTTGACAACTCTGTTTCCATTTTAAAAGCCCACATCCCACTATTACATGGTCTTGAGCTTAAAAATGTTGCCTCCCTGTGGAGTGCCACTGTTCAATCACTCATTATAAACTGGTCATTAGTATTATTTTTTTCCCCCCTCACAGGAATGCAGCTGACATCTACAGTAAAGCCAAATCCTGCTGTGTGAAATTTGTGAGTTAGGCCCTTCTCAAGGGAGTTCTGACTTAAAAAAAAAAAGGGGAGGGGGGCGGTATTTAAAAACAATACAATTTCTGAGGGAAAGAAGGCTGATTATATTATATTTTTCTGAGCCCTTAGGCTGAAATAACAGCAAAACTTGGAAGTTTGCTAGACAAAGCCATCTTGAAACTCCCCATCCCTGTTGACACAAAGGCAAGCAGAGGAGATAGCTGCGATATGCAAAAATGAAATTGCATTGCTCCTACAAAGCTCGGGCACCACAATAAAGGTTCTTGATCACTGTCTAGGGACACCTTAGCTGTGAGCCTAGCTCCTATTAATTGAGCTCCTGTAGCGCTTCACACCTGATTCACATTGGAGGAGCTGGTGATTTAAGCACAGAGACAGTCATAGAGCTGCTGAAAAACCTGTATGAAAAGATGGCTGTCCCAGTTGCTCACCTTTTTGTTATCACCTTTTGGAACATGAGTTTAAGCTGGAGGGGAGATTTCAAAGAAAATAGCTGAAAATTCCCTTTCAAAATGCAGTTTGCAGTCAAAGACAGACACAAGCCCCAGTGTCCATCACAGTTCCTAAATTTCACACCTTCTGTCTGCTGAAGTTGATCTCTCTTGGCAACCCAGGAGCAACCCACCTTGGTTTTGATGGGTTTGTCTGTGTGGAGTACAACCGAGTCCTGCGTTTTGTTTTACACATACCCAGAAGATGGAAAGTTAGAAACTTTGTGCAAAACAGCAAACAAATTTTTATAAGCTATCAAAGAGATGAAAGAAAATTGAATGGAAAAAACCCCCTCAACCCAGCATCCAAAACCACCAAACACAGTTCTTAAAAGCTTTTCCAGTACTCAGACCCCCCAAGAGATCACTCAGGGAGGATGAAACTTTATGTGATGAAATGAGAGTTGCAGTCGAATGTGATAAGGAGTGTTAAATGCCTGCTTCATACCAAGCATTTGCTAAAACATCTCCTAATGCACTTACAAAGGAGATGCTAGCCTTATACATCATGGCTGTTCAATACAAAATTGTACATACTCTCTCAGATGAATTCAGAGTTGTTGAGACAGAGCTATTAATTAAACTGGGGCGATACACAACTTGAGGATCTCCAGAGATCAGACAGAATTCCTTTTAACATAATATAAAATACATCTCCACACACACTCCCTAATGACTGTTCTGCGTGCCACCTTCCAGCTGGCAAGATCCTGGACACCCAAGAAGTATTTATATCGTAGAGCACTGTGCAAGTTAAAAAAAAACCAAAACAAAACAAACAACAACAAAAACCCCTTATAAAATCCCCACAACCACACACAGAAAGAAAAGAAAAACAACCTGAAGAATTTTGGACTCCAGCTATGAGCTCAGACCTACAGGATCCTAAATTTGGGTGTCCAACAGGAACGGAGGCACACTGGGTGGGCATTTATCTGGGTTCAGCTGAAGCACATTTGCCTGCTAATGTGCAGTAATGGCATTCAGCACCTGAGTTATCAGGGATACATTTAGTAACTTGCCCAAACTGAGGCTTATCGTTCTCATCCTGCTGCCTGCAAAGTTGATGGAAGCACAATCAGCACATTGGGCAACTGGAGTGTTTGTGCTCTGTTGTGGCTAAATGCTTTTTATAAAGTTTTTGATTCTCTATGCACAAGTGTATTATTCTCTGATGTCATCTTTAGTGCATAATGGTGTTTTAAAATGTGCTTGTGGATTAAGACTACCCATACAGCCATTAAAATTATTTCTTGATGTAAGGGATATAGTTCTTTTATTTTAGAAGTGACTTGCAGGGTCATGGAAGAAATGCTCCTACAGTTAGTTTGCTCCATCACTGATCCTAATAAAGCCCCTCCCTTTGAAAGAACTGGTACTAGTCGCTGTCAAAATAACACATTAAATTAGAGCAGATTTTAATACTGTGAACATTCAGTGGAAATTCGTATCTTCTCATGAAACATAGCAGCATGGTCCGTAAATTTAGAGACTTCCATAAGCGACTCTTTATCTAAAGGTACCATTTGCCATTCTGCAATGCTGGGGTACCACCAGATTTCCTAATAGAAGCATAATGATGTGCTAGAGTTACATCAGTTCTATGGGATGTTAAATATTCAGTAGCTCCTCTTACATAGTAGAAGATTCAGGCCTTAGCCTTGTATAAAAATATGCTGTCAAAAAGCTAGAAAAAACATACAAATCATCCAGTCCTACACAGTAAAACCAGCTGCTGGGGTTACTTGTGCCCCAGGGCAGCTTTAATTTGGACGTGCAATATATCACCATAGGGCTACTTGATCAGAGTTGCAGTCTCAGGAAATATTTTCAGGACTATTCAATTTCCATTAGCAGTTTCTCCAGGATATATTAGGCACAAACTGGGTTTCCTTCAATATCAATCATTCATGTTTTCTCTTTCATCCTGTCTTTGCTAAAATGGGATTTTCATGGAGACCATGAAATTGCAAAATTTAGTCTGTTCTTATGGCTGGTTCTGTCGTTTAGGCTCCTTTAATGGTGTTTCGCAGCAAAGGCTGGGTAAGGAACCTGTCTCCACCCTGGTGTTAGAGAACACCCAGTAATGCTCAGTATTTTGCCTTTCCATTCAGTAGTTTCCTTCCCCTCTACCCGCTCTTTCTGCACCCTTCAGGACTGATTCTCCTTGGCAGCTCCCTGGTAATGGGCACTTTCGCTCTGTTCCCCAAGGACGCACGTTGGTTACACTTCCCCACTGTGCGACAGTAGTACCTTCTCCAGGACCAAGGTTACAAATTAGTTGCTTATGACTTTCACAGAGCCCTACGATGCTGCAAGCATACAAATGCCAGCTATACCTCCCAAGGTCCCTTCCAAATTGAATTATCCTATAGCATTATTACGTGCCTACATACTGATGCAAAGATGATGAGACCTGAGGACACCTTCTTTGTGAAAAGACTGCAAAGCTGCAAATATTGCTTCTTTTTGCTTGTTGTGAAAAGGAAGAAAGGAGGAGCTTTAAGAATGGAAATGTTCTCACGAGGGGCCGCTGGTGAGACCAGTTGTTGATTCATGTGACTTGGAAGCTCCCTGAGAAGTGCGCTTTGCTGACCCAAGACAAAAAAAAAAAAAAAAAAAATCCCCAAACAAAGCAGTTCAAAGAATAGCCAAAACCCACCAGTGCTTACGATTCTTGTATGTTCCAAGTCCTTTGTCACAGCAACCAGCTTAGTTATCAGTGCTCTTACTCACCCACTTTACTAATTATATGATTCTGCTTTTCTAAGTAAACTCCTGGAATTTCCTCCCTCTGATTTGCAGGAGCGCTTCTCAGGGCCAGTATTTCCCTCCATTTAGTTAAAACAAACAAGAGCTTTCTCTTTGAAAGTATTTCAGCATCATGAGATAAGTTTCCTTCCTCCTTTTAATAATTGCAGGGCTCTCCAGAGGAAAGTGTCAACAATATTATTTCCTTCCAAATTCTAAGAGATACAATGTTCTTGTAAGTGGTGAGATTAGATTACGGTAAAATTAATCGTTGGCTTCAAGCTTTCATTCTTCAGGCAGCAACCTCAGCTCTCATGAACGTGTTACTTCAACTCACCTGTGATCTTTATTCACCTTTCCCCGTTCTCTGCATCAGACGGTCACGGAGCACGCAAAAGCTGCAACCCACAACCAAAAGGCATGGAATCCAGGAGTTACTGTGATTGCTGTGCCTTAATTCTCTACCAGTAGGGAGTGTTCCCGAGGACAGGGCACATGAGAAGACACAGGATCACAGGCTCTGTCCTGATGAGTCTACCATGTCATTTGAAAAATGGCAAGAAAAGCCCATGCAGCAGCCCAGGGCATGGGGACGGGGGAAGTAGCAATGACGAGACTGCATGGTCAGCTGCTGTACATCTCAAACCACTTCATTGAGACGACCCATTTGGACATTTTCTCTTATGAATAAATAAGTGAATAAATAAAATCAGCTAGCTCCGTCTGTTATTCACCCTAACCACAATAGGGTGGATTGATAGCTTGTAGACGGGGTTTTTGAGGAGATATGGAGAAAGTGTCCTTCCAGATTAATTCAAGGACAGCACTCTAAGGAGTCTGTTACCCATTTTTCAAGCGTTCCTATGTTTATTTACTGAAACAACAGGAGTAATATGACATCATAAATCTTTTAAAAATTGAAATAGTAGTGCCAGTCTTGAAAGATTAATAATAAGGAACGCCTTTTAGAGTGTACTCATGGAAATGTAATATGAATGATTAGTGTTTTTGAACATTAGAATTACAGCGTATAATTGTAATGTTATAGCAGCTATATAGGAGCCAGTGATCCCTTAATGGAATACATTGTGAATTTAATTATTTACATGGAAAAATCAGGGCTGATATAGTCACTGAATGATAGACCTACCGTTTCCTCCATCCTGCAAGGGTTATGAAGGAGCAGCATTGCTATCTGTGTGGAAACACTCAGTCCACATTTGTTTGTTTGTTAGTTTCAAATTCTGCCCTACAGAAGATATGCTTTTGTGTTGTTCAGGCTATCTTCCTGCAAGGCCTAACCTAGGTGCCAAAATTCATGGAATGAGGATTTTGCTTGCAGGAGAACGGGGCCCATGTCGGAGGCTGAGGTTCATTCTTCGGGCAGGGAGGGAGCCGTCTCCCGCTGAAGAACCAAGCGGCCATGCAGGGTGCTTTGCCCTGTATTTGTTCTGCAATGGTGGTTTCAAAACTATTTGGTGGAATCACATCCAGCAAAAGCATGCTTAAAAATATGTATTTATGCTCGGGAGACACATTTCCCTAGATTGGCTTCTGGGTTTATGTACATCACTCAGGAAAAAACCGAGAGTTCTTCAGATGCTTTTGTAATGACAGTGGTATTAAAAGTACAGTTTCAGTCAAGAGCAAAGCATCCCTCCCCTGCACAAAAGGCAGGATCGTGTAGATTCAGTATCTCTGTGTCAGTAATTCTCCCCGTTAGTATTTGCCACCCGCAGGGTGCACCTTGCAGGGCTTCTCAGCCGCCTCGGGACGGGGGCGCGTGCCTCTGCCTCCCAGCTCAGCCGAGGGGCTTTGCGCGCCGGCTGCATTCAGCGCGGCGGCACCGCTCCAGAGGTTTTGCTTGCTCCTGTGAACAATTGATTTGATAGCAAAGGGAAGAAAGAAGGAGAATTTTTTAAATCCTCTTAGCCCCAGTTGAGGGACTCATCGTAAAACTATCAGACAGGATTCAGCAGAGTGGAAATCCCTGCTCTGATAAGCCCCAGCCCTGGAAGGCGAGGGACGCAAAGTTCAGGATGGAGGTGCGCGTGCTGGATGCCCTGCGCTCCCTCACGCTCGGCTCTCACCGCCGTCACTGACCTGTCGTGTTACACATCATTAATGTTAAAAAAAAGAGCATCTAACCAAATAGAGCTGCAAGCAACTCACACCTAAACTACAGGCTTTCCTTTCTGCTGGAAAGAGATTGTAATTCAGCGAAACGCTAATTCCAAAAATTCCTGGTGCACGATCCTGCACGTGGGCATGTGTCTTTTGCATGCAAGGAACTGTAAATGCACTATATAAGAGCACATTTGTTAACACAGTTTATTGGCACACTTATTGGCAAAGCATACATAAAATACAGTTGTATTATATAACACACTGACTCACTGTGTCTTTACATGATGAATTGAACATATTAATATGTAAATGAAAAAATTAGTTTCTTTTATAAAGTTTCACATAAATACACCGGAATAAAAAAAAAAAAAAAGTAAAACAAAAAATGGTTTGAGGGCTTTACAAAAATATTATACAAGAAATATACTATGAAAAGAAATAACAACAAAGCCAACTCAGATACAATAATAAAAACACAAAAGTTTTAGATTTATTAAGCTGCCCACAAAGTTAATGGATTACATGGCTTTAAAATATCTGGATCGACAGCAATTTTACAAAGCATAAACTCTCATAGGACTGGGTGTCTTTTTCCACATAAAAATATTTCTCATGTCTTTGATGAAAAAAAGACATTTCTTGTTTCAGCGTTTTTATTAAATGATGGAAAGAGTATCTACTGGCATCAGCTAAATGCAAATTAAAAATGCTGGATCCTTTAAATGATTAACTGATGAAAGGAAAGTTAAAGAAAGAACAAAAGTTACTTTAAATTACTTTTCCTTAAAAGCTGATTTTTTTCTGAAACAAGAAATTTCAGGTGCAAGTTGAAAAGCAGAAAATATATTACAATTGTAAAAAGTTTTACATAGTTACGATAATGAGATCCTGAGCACTGATGACTTGTTAAAATATGGCCATTGTTTGATGAGGAAAAAACCAACCCCTTCCAATAAAATGCATTGTCAGAAATTTGCCATGAGATACTATTTAATTTTAAATTATTTTAACTGAGGTCAGTGCCAGTATCATGTTGTATGTGAATGCTTCCAAGAAATGTATATGGAAGCTTATACAAGAGTTTTCCCTAATTAAAAAAAAATCAGATAGCTTTAGTTTAGAAATAGATACTGTATCCATTGAAAGGTGTTTTTTTAATTTTATTGTATTTTGAAGAATGCTGTGAAACAGTAATTAATAACCCACTGACATACATTGCAGCGGGTACTGCTGCAGAATAACCTATTGGGAAGCTTGTGGTGTGGGGTTTTCAGATTTAGTCTCCTGGTTAGCAGGAGGTTTGCTGTTCCATGGGCTGTTATTTCCCAGTGCAGGTGAATTGTTGAAATCTTCTTCATCATCCATGCCATTTGCTGCATCATACTGTGTATTCTCTAATCTAGTGATAAGCCTTTCGTCTTCATCCCCAAATTCGCCTCCCATCAGAGTTGGTTCTCCTACCACCATCACATCCTGTGAACAGCACCCAATATTTGTTATATGGAAACCTTGAGAGAGAAAAAATCAACTTAAAAAAATTATGTTAGAGAATTTGCATCTCTTAACTTTGTGATATTTGAACAACAGAGTTAAAAGTTCCTGCATAGTAGGAACCAGGAGACAGGCTTACACTTTATTTCTAATTTAAATGACAAAATATAACACATATCTCTAGCTGCATGCTCATGGCTCTGGATCTCAGAAACCCCGGAACTGAAAAGCAGGTAGACTCAAAAATGCGCATGATTTTAAGCAAATAAGCAGGCTATGAAACTGCCTTAAACTCCTCCTTGAAATATGTAGCCTTTATCCAGTAAGTCTTTCCTGAGCCATTTATTTGGAAAGGCACCAGGGTGCATCTCAGTTGCAGCTCGGCGATACGCGTATTTTAAAAGCAGTTTAAAAGAAACCGCATTTCTTATCCTCAGACTTCTCAAATGTGGAGCACAGCACTCTAATAAAGAGGGTAACTCTCTTATCCATAGCCAGCCAAGCCCTTTTACGCATCCAATATACTTGACATTCTGCTACTTAATTATGGTAATTAATTTAGGTAAAGTTTTCGATAAAAACAATGTTCACACTGATTTGACAATTTGCATAGCTAATTAAGTCATTAGCAAAAACCTGCTGATTGCCAACAAGCCCTGAATTTACCATCTGTTATTTCATGGTGCCTGTCACCTAACTCCATGTAGGCAACCCTGCCGCCAATCTGTGCAGTAAGAGGACCAATCTGTCCAGCTGGTACCGTAAAAGGAAGATGAAGAGTGCTAATTATAATTACACTGATGAAGCTAGTAGTCATCAAAAACTGAAGCATGCAAGAAAGAAAGAATTCATCTAATCACTGCTTTAAGTACAAATCGTCCTTCCACGAAAACAAGTAAACCGCCTGCTGTACTCCAGTGCATCACAGATTTGCTGCAAAAAACCTAACCAGCATGGGATAGAAAGGTGCAAACTTGAGATTGGAAAGCAAAGGTGCAAAGCCAGAGAGCTCGCTTGTTCTCTCTGTTCAACAGAGAATCAGGCTGCTGTGCTAACCGCTAAAGAAATATGTGCGATGCATCTTTTCATGCAGCTCAGGTGGCAGGGCATCAGCTAGCGTTTGGTAAAAGTGCAGTAATTCCAGATGTCTAGCTTTGTACCTGCTGATTTAACAAGCCCTTCCAGGAATCCTAGTGAACAACAGATTCGTATTTTAAAGGATCTGTTCCTCCTTATGAATGTAAAAGCATTTGTAAACAGCAAACAGAAGACAAATGTTTGCATTCACTAAGGTTTCTTTTTAATCAGATACGTACTTCCTTCACCATGAAACAATACAAATTATCGCCTGTATTTACACTGTTTCTCGATATCCCTCAGCAAAGGCTGACATGCTACAGAAGACTGTTTATATCACATTTTCAGCCTGTGCTATATGAAAATTTGTGAGTAGATGGAAACTGTTACATGATCTCTTCTTCCCATTGTCTATATCTTGTTACTCCGTATATCCATAAAATTGGTTAAATAAAACTCACACACAGCTTTGCAACATCGAAGTTTAAAAGACAAAGGTGTTTATAACCAAAAGTTTATCCCAATTTATTTCGTCCCTCTAAACAACAGACAATGTATAGTGTGCACTGCTGAACCAGCCCTGACCCCGTTGTATTGCGAGAGCATTAACGACAAGAGAGACCTGGCAGAGGACAGCAAGTTGGGTTTGAGCGTGCAGTGTGATACGGCAGGCAAAAAGGACCACAGTGGCTGAAATACAGAATCACAGACCGAGGTGGCAACAGTTCCTCTTACTTCAACGCTCTTGAGTGTGGACCTCAAGTTCTCCCTGTTGCCATACCAGCAAGAGGTCGGCAACTTGGATGAGACTTAGAGAAGCGCATCAAAAATAACTATGGGGCTAGAACAGCTGGCTGGGGAGGCCACGTGCAAGAACTAAGTTTGCATTACATCCACCAAATGCTTGGGAGGGGTAAATATGCTTAACAGCTGCAAGTGCTAAAAGGAAGAGGATTGCTTTAGGCCAGTCTGATGAGATGTAAACTAGGGTACTAAGATGACATTAAGTAAACGAAAATGTAACCCCCACTGCTAAGACAATCTTCCTGTTACTGAGAACCGCAGACTGAGGATTAATGACCCCACTGGAACAGTGCTGGCTTTGCTGCTCAGGTCACCTAACACTGGGCTGGGAAAATTCTCAATCTGTGGTAGGAAACATTCGTGCATCAGCGGGGAGATGCTCAATGACCTTGTAAGTATTTCCATCTCTAATTTCTCAGATTCTTTGCAAATATTATGCCTTTAACATAATGACACCCACTGAGAGGACAGTTTGCACTTGTATTTCTCTCCATGCTATTGAGTATCTCTCTCTCACTCTCTGGGAATTAAACTACAATTATATTGAGGTTAGTGGAGTTTTCCCTCATTCTATTTAAAGATAGATATCACAGCATTAGTTACAGGACATTTTTTAAAAAAATATATGTTATTGACAATCCTGCCACTTATAGTTATGTCAGGCAAAAATAGTGTCTCAGGAAGCGCACATGCTGGTTCCTCCCCGGAGAGGATTCTGCTCCTCAGACTGAAAGCTGAAGACCCCACCGAGTGCACCCCATTGCACCTCCACTCACTAGATCCCGTGCAATGACCACCAACCTCTGAGGAGGACTGGAAGTGACTCCTTTTAGAGCCCCTCAATGCTTCTCCTTAAATTGGCCAGTGGGGGTCACTGCTGTTGAATGACACAAGGCTCCATCCCTCCCAGGGTTGAGGCTGCAGCTCTGGAGTGCTCCTAGCTCCTGCTCATGGAGTGAGAAGCAGAATCCAAGAATTAAACCCTAGTCTCTTGCACGGCAGCACACACTGCTATGGCCTAGTTATGGTAGCACATATTTGACTAGATTAGTTTAAAAAAGATTTAGACTGTAGTCACTCAATCTTATTAATTTACTCTGATTAGAAACAACATTTTTGGTCAAGGAATGTCTCATGATAGTAAAATATGGTTGCAGTGAAGCACTGTAAATAAAGCAGTGGATGTTTTACATTATGTGATAGAAATGTATTATTTAATAATATAACCACAAAAGCAGCTTTCATGTATATCATACCTTTCATCCTGAAATAACCCTAATTGCCATCCAAACTTAAATTGATGCACATAAACTATACACAGAGATCACTTCATACACAACTAAATGCAAGCACTTCTATTTAACAGACCAGTCATTTCTCAGGCTTCATCTTTTTTATACCTAGCCTCAAAGTTTAGCTATGCTATGCCCCGTTATGTAACTAAACTTTTTAACTTGGGATTTTTAAAGATCATCCGACGGCTAAACGCTGTATTACTGGAGCCTGGAGGTAAAAATGTGTGGTGGGCCATGTAAAATTCCCCATCCATAGGTTGCCATCTTTGCTGCTGTTAACACGTAGCCCCGCTCAGTGTGTTATGGTGATTAGTTTGTAGCTCAGGTGTCACAGTCCCCAGAAGTAGAACAGTGCTTCACAAGCCTGAGATAATTAAAAATGCCTAAAACTATCAAGTATATTGCTCAAGCAAGCCTGATACTCCAAGGACTAAAGGTTGCACTACTTTTAGCAGCCAGCATACCTCTAAGTGCTAAGTCAAAAGAAGAAGGGTACCTCCTCCTGCCTTCCTTCCTTCCTTCTTACAGAATTGTGTTAGTGGTGATTATTTTAATAATTGACTTCTTAGCTCCTTGCCACAAAAATTATTAATGACTGAGAGCCCCACTGCTGCCCACACCCGTAATGGTCACTGCCTCCAAGACAGAAACATCGGACTGACATTGGTGTTGAAATGATCTATAGAAACAGAACTGACATTTTAATTAGGTTTCAGAGTAAACACTTTCTAGAGGAAAATGGTTATCTTTCACATCTCATCATAGTCCTCTCTGTTAACTTGACATTCTGGTCTTGTTTGGAATATTTTTCCTAAAGCGCAACAACTGGAAACCAATTTGTTCACTCTCATCTGCTTACGGCTAAATCTTAGATTCTGAATTGCACAGTTCAGAGACATGGGATAATTTCTGACACTAATCTTCTGGCCCTGGAACTGTAGCTCTGGTACTACTACATCCATTACAAACCACCTAAACCTATCCCCTGTTTCTGAAGCACGTAAGAGATTGTATTGCTCCCTTCCACATTAGCAGGTTTATGCATTTGGCTTTTGAGGAGCTTACAGAGAACTACAAAGAGAAAGAGAGATTATTGAGGTATGTAACTCGCTTAAAGAGTGCAAGGAGGCTCTAATTAAGACTCTGGATGTAACAAAGAACATTTGATTTACTTAGGGGCATGTAGCGATGCTTTATTCTTTCCAACACAAACGATATTTCACTGGGTTCATGGTTACAGTATTACACTCAACAGGACCTTCATTAGTAAATGAAAGCAAAATCCACCTGTTAATCTCTATGGTTATGACTGGGAGCCGCCTAGAGCAATGGGTCTCAGAGTTTGTGAGAGCTGTGCATTGTTGTCAAATTTCCAAATTCAAATAGATGAAAATGGATCAATGTGTGCATTTTTTATTAAACTTAACAGAAAGTGATATTTAAGTGATATGGCTGTATGGACCTCTTCTGATGATCTTGCGTATACCTGTAATCCACAAATCACAGTGTACAATTCACTGCTCTATGTACAAGGGCCTGGGCTTGCAGGCCCTTTATTTGAAACAGAAGAATATGAAAAATGCAAAGGAATACGATTTCAGCCAGTAAAGAGGCTTGAAAACTGAGCAAAGACTTGGGAAAACACTGCAGCTAGCTTCAAATATTAGAGAAAATTAGCACTGTGTAAGTGATCAGGCAGTCACACACCCAGATTAGGTAACCAATTTCTTTAAAATCATAGGAAAGCTAACATTACAAAGGCAGGTTTTCTATGAACCTTGCAGAAGGAGTCTTGCCCATCTTTGCTCTTTGTTTGCAGGAAAGAGGAAATTGCTAATTCCAGTTTCTGCACAATGGATTAACATTTCTTCCAAAGATCAGATGTGATCAAGAACATGAACAAATCTGAGAGCAGTTCAAATGACTGGCGTCTGCTGAGACTAAGGCAGCTGAGCGGACTACAGTTTCTGGGTCCCTGTTCTGTCAATTTTCTTTATGCATTAAAAAAAGCCAATGCATCTGTGGAAATCACTGGAAGTATTGAGCCTGCACCAATGAGAGCCTGGGAGAAGAAAACTTCTGGTGAGAAAAATGTTTTTGTATTTGTGCTATTAGAGAAACTTTAGTGGCACTTGGTTCTACTTTCAACACACCACAGTGCGTTGCCTCAGCACTTACAGATTCAGGTCAAAAGAATCACAGGACAAGTAATAGGCCAACCTAGGCATGATTTGTGCAGGCAATCATGTAGCACACTGGCTAACTACATTCATTTTAAGAATATAGGCAATATGTAATATGTAGGAAAGGTGTTAAACAAGGGACTTGGGCAGGAAGAGTCATATTGACATGAGGAGAGACTGAAGGTCTGAAACCAGTAGCATGAGAACTAACAGAACCACAGAAAACACATTATAAAGGAAAATGAGTGTAATAGAGTGCAAGTGGCTGTCAAAAGGGCAAAACTTGGTATTTCATTTAGCAGGGTTGAGAAAGTATAAAAAATAGAGATATGAGGACAGACTGCAACTGACCCCTTTCAAATTACTGGTGAGAGGGAAGATGCACACCCACCCACTGGCAGAGACCCTTAAGATGCTTTTGAAGACTATGTTACTAAATATGTATCAGAATGTGTCAACACAGTCAAAGTGCTCATAAATTTAAGGCAACACAAAGGGAACAAATGATTCTGATTGATTAGGCTGCAGCAACTGAACTTCAGGGTGCAGTGCCAGCCTGACCCATGCATGGAAATACAACCACATCATTTCACTCTCTGGGCTTGGCTCTGTATTGTCAGCACGGCCCCTGCCTGAAGAACTGATCAGAAAATAACACAGGTAAAGGAAATGGCACCACCTCCTATTACTGAAGAAGAACATGTTATGTGACAAAAAATGGTCCACCTCATTGATCAAGGTTTGCTTAGCCCCATGTATTTATCTGAGGATCTGGAAGGGGCTATGGGGAAAATGACAAATCTCTCTGAGGTTTCAAGCTTTGTCATAGCTGATGGTACTCCAGCTGCTTTCCAGTCACTGTCCTGAACATGGAACATTTGCCTCTCCAGACATGAAGCGCTCATCAAAGAAACAGAAGTTTCTTTGGTGTGGGTGAGAAAGGTGGATGAGGGATATGGTAAGTTAACACATTTGCCATAGTGTACACAGCATTACTGTAGGAGCAAAACTGAGTAATTACTAATGTCCTAAACCAAGAAACATTACATAGAATAGAGGCTAAGGAAACATTCTCTAACCAGGATTAATTAACTATCAAAGAGAAACCAACACAGGAGCATAAAAGTGACAGGAAATTAGGAGTTAGATTCTGTTCTGGTGGAGAGACTGTCTTTGCTGGCTGGGAAGAAATCACTGGAGAAAAAGCGAAAGCTGGAGTACATCACTTCATATTAATCCAAGTTTGGTATGTATATGAGCTCATTGTTGGGGTTCTCCAGAGAGGATGATGGGAAAAGTGGAAATGGAACTAGCTCTGCTTATTGGAGTCATCTGGACAGAAGATGCAGTGATTTCATTTCTCTTCTCTAATAATGAGGGGAAAAATGCTTTTAATGCTGGAAATGAATGATTTCAATATGCTTTTTTCTACTGAGCAGGGAAGTCCCATTCACAGAAAGTTCTACGGCCAAATGAAACTTTTAGTTAGTAGAAAACTGTCAAATTGTGTTTGAGGATATCTTGCCTTCTATTGCATATAAGGAAAATCAAACATTAACTACTGAATGATTCGCTTTAAGGTAAAGTTAAGAGAAAGAAACAGAAAGCAAGTTACTGCTACCTGCAGCTAACTTCAGAAAGCAGTGGCATGCCTGTAATAAGGCCCATTTCAAAGAATGCATAATTTTGAAGGAACATGGTAACATCTCTCTATTTAACTGAAAAGTATTGAATAGTTTTACACCAAAATATCCTACTGCTAAAATTACTTTGAGTTCTGTCTACTCTACAGGGTGGCCCAACCATCAATTCCATTCTGGTTTGCTATGTTTGCTGTGGGGAAGACAGGAAGAGCTGTTAGTATGTCAAACCAAACAGCTAAGCATTTTCCACTGTGCAGAGGGAAAGGAGAAGAGTCCTAAAAATGGAACCTGATCCTCCATACAAAAGAGTTTGGACCATCTTGCTACTCTGGTACAGAGAGCAAACAGTATTGAAAAAATATTGACTATGCAGCATCCTGAAAGTCAATGAAGACTAGAAATCCATCCCTCATACCATGAAAACCCTCACCATTATGTCTCAGATGCTCAACTATCATCTCCATCAGGAAGAGTAACCTTGACTACTTCATCTATCAGAAGTAGCCTTTCAGTACCCAAAGCCAGCCTGAATATCAGTGGGAGTGACAGGTAACTATCAGAGGGCTCAATTACACTCAAACGTACGAGCACACATGGCTACCACTGAAGCCAACAAAAGTCACCTCTCCAGGGAGAAGCAGGCTGAAGAGAGGCAGAGGGTCAGTTTCTGGCCCTACTGAAATGAACTCAGGGCAGGGAGTAGCCGAGATAAAGTGATTTTACTGTCTTTTAAACTTGGAGACAGCAGGGAACTAGCTGGTTGCTCAGTTTTACACCTAATTGCTGGGTTTTTTTCTTAAATCTGATTGATTATTGATCCAAGGGGTTTTCTGGCAGACACAGTCAGTGAGGCAGAGTGGCCCCTGCCACGAGGGGATCAGGTAGCTGGCCTTCTGACTGGTTTGTGCTGCCAGAAAAACCCAGAGATGCCTACATTAGGGAAAGAACCTGACTCCGAGGATGCGAGCCGCGTGAAAATTTTAATATGACAAGGAGAAAATGTGAGTTTAACATACTGAAGCCCAAAGCTTCTGTAAGCTAGTGGATTGCTGAATCAGTTGCTAAACAAAAATCTTCATTTCATTTCACTGGTGTTAGTCTGCTCCTCTTTTTTATCTGGGTATTCAAGCTTCCTAGGAAGTGCCTGCTTTGTGCTAACAAAAGGCCTATATTCTTTGTCAGGCTTCAGAAGAGACCTAGTCCTTTCCTATCTGCAGATCAGAAATCCAATAAAAATCCCTGCATGTTATTCCCAAGATACCACTTTACAGTTCCTGTAATATCAAATTAATTTCCCTAGCTTTAAAATGCATAAACTATCTCCTTATTGACTAAGGCACACTTTGTCACAATTTGGGGTCCGATTACCCCTATATTGTGAATAAGGCAATAAATGTGATTCTTAAAGTGCTGGTACAGTTCTGGCAATGACTTGGTGTCTCCCTACGTAATTAGGATGTCAACAGTCACAATTAGCAGGGTGGATAAGCTGAGACCCATATTCCAGGGGAATCTACCCTCTGCAAGTGGAGTGGTGGGAAAAAGAGATAACCTCTGCAGGTAAGTTAATTTGTAACCTGGTCCACTGAAGCATTTGAACCCGGCACCAGCTAGAGGTAAGGTACTAACGTGGAGAGACCAGCGGTCTGCTCAGGTACGGCTGTCCTGTTCCACAGGGACTCATCCTCACTTAGCACCTGGCAGACGGAAGTCTGCCAGACTCATGCTATATCTAAAGACACAAGGCCCACCGCCAGCGGAAGGACTTCCACTGACAAGCAAGGGAGTTAGCGAGGCCTTATAAAAATAACATCTGGTCCTCAGGATACCCCTGCTTGAGGGTAATTCATTAAAGCTGCACTGCAGAATGGCTTCTTCACATCCCTCCACTAATTCCCCAGCTTCCACAGCACACTGTGCAAGATTGCCTTTTGCTTGTGATAGTTTAGGCTCAAGAATGCACCTTCTTTACAATGTCAGGAAAGAAAGCACCATAAGTGATTCAGGCCTAAAAGGAAAGTGAGACTTACAGGTACCTGACTTGATAGACTCAGGTTTGCAGCAGCTGACTTTTTCTTGCTGCTGGTACTATTTGCGTTGTTCCCAGCACTGCTGTTGGAAGTGCTGCTGGTAGAGTTTTTCCTTTTTCTCCGTTTGGTTGTCGGTTGTCTTGTGGGTTCTGCTGCAATAAAATGATAAGAAGGAAAGCAAATAGCAGATATTGTAAAGCGTGTACTAAAATGATCCATAAGCACAAGGGCTTAAATATTTTTTCATCTAGTTTTAAATTCCTGTGTTTACTTGTATAAGTACTAGTAGTAGTAGTAGTAGATTTAACATACGAACTGTAGAAAAAGGTTTGGACCCAAAACAATGGAATCTGCTTTCAATTTTGTGTAATGGACTAATGAAGTTTATATTTATTATCTATATATATTTATTATCTATAAAGATATTTGAAAGCATTTTATCAATAGGAGCATCATGATGTCTATCGTGATGTTCAAACTGACCATGTAACTTGCTGAAGGTCACACAGCAAGTAACAGTTAGTGCTAAACAAAAATCCAGGTCTTATTCTAATGCAGGGTACAGCCTCAACTGACCCAGCCAGAGGCAAAGGCTAGAGGTAGCTTTCTACCCTACTGCTGCCACCGATACAGCATACGAGCAACTACCATTTCGGTTCCTTCTGCCTCTGGGGTGGGCTTCATCTTTAAAACTGCCACTCCCAAGGGAACATGTTAGAGAGTACTGAATGCCGTTTCCCTGCGAGTCTTCCAAAATCAGAACAAATTAGGACAATTACATAACTTTTCTTAAATTGGACAAGAACAGAGGGGCAATTGTACTTTTTGAAATTTGGCCTGGGCACCCGTGTGAATAGTCTTAGATACACAAATCTTTAATAATCTGAAAAAAAGAGAGCATTATTATTTTGAGGACTAAGAGGAAGGAGATTAGGTCCAGGCCTGTAAATAACATTATATTAATCTCAAAGACAATTAATTATGAATTGTAGCTGTAATTTCAGAGTCACAGCAGGAAGCTGAATTACACAAAGGATGAATTCTAATGGAGCCAGTAGGCATTCTGCATTCCATCTACACATATTTTTGCACTAAATTATATCCTAGTCATAGTGAAGCCATCTAAATGTGCACATCTATAAATCAGTTGGGTCAGACTGAAATCATAAAACATCAGAATAATTTTCAGGCTTACTTTTGGAACAGTGCTAATTCTTATTACTTTCCTTTGTAAGTAAATTTGCAGTAAATTTTCCCATTGTTTCTATATTAACTATTAAATCAGTAAAATCCTGGAAATGAAACATACCTGGTGGGGCCACCATTCTCTGCCATTTTTGAAACAAGCAAGTCTTCAAGCAGTCTCGAGGACTTAGATTGTAAGTTTTATGTCTTGACATCAGTTCCTGCATTGGCTCCAGTATTACACACAACTGGAAGAAAAAGTCAGAACAGAATGACTTCATCCAAGCAAAGACTCAGCTGATCAGTATTTACATAGCTGGAAAGTATATTCTTGGATTTTTTTTTTTTTAACCCTTGCTAACAGAGTATGCCTTGTACAGCTCAGTTTAATCTGCACTGGGATTGCAGGATCAAAACTCTGAACTGAGAAAACTTTTGCTCACTATTTGCTATCTTAAGTATTTAAAAAAATACCAGGTAAACTTCAACTCTGGTCTTCCAGACTACAGAGATTTCAGAAAAGTAGAAAATTTTCATGCTTGATTGCCAAAGCTGCAAAGGTGAAATGATAAATAATAAAATGCCCATAGTGGGTTATCATTCCCATATAGCAAAATGTACACACAGTGATCTTCTGACCTGCTGCATTCCACAATGAAGACTTCTCATAAATGAGGGTTGTAAACATGATATTTTGCCTTGCTATTGCATGCAAAATAATTAAAATAATTTTGTTCCTTTCTTGTTATGAGGACTATATATTCTCTTCCCATCATATGAATGACACGTCCAGGAAAAAAGAGAAGCATTTTATTTTCCTCATCAGCTTGAATGCTCTATTATGTCGAAGCTGGAGATTTCTGGAAACACAGAATTTCAAGCAAACCTCTTCTTTAAATAGTCTTATATATTTTCTATCTGTTCACTTAGTAATTAAAATCACTGTTTGCCGCTTTTTGCTCCTGTTAGCACAACAGATCTAGCATAAAGAACACAGTGAGCTGGTTTCTATTCCCTCCTGTTTATCACCACAGAATCGTTTCCAGTTGGTTAAACCTTACGCAAAGCCACAGAAGACTACAGAATTGCACACATGTAATTGAGAGCTTACTCTTGCTTGCAGGATCCTTGTTTTTCTGGTCATCCTACATGAGAAGAAAAAATCCAGGTTGACCCCTACGCTCCACCTGAATTTGCAGGGCTGGCACATGAGAAGAAAAGGTGCCTTACTTGTTAACTGAGCACATTTGATAAGGAAATAGCTGACACAGAATAAACATGGAGCCTGCATGCCATTTTTAGTCCCTTTCCAAAGCAGAACTGCATTTAGAAGCAGAGGAAGGTTTGGCTTTTTTTACCAACAGCAGTAAGGCAACAAGTTGGTCAAATTATTAGAAGTTAGAATGGCAACTGCAGAAAGGCATAACTTGAGTCTTGTTTTGAGTTATTTACTTAATTTTGTCAGGTATTGCTTGGATTTACTTCACCGGGCAATGTTTTCCTTCCATGCTTTAACAAATATATAAGGCATGAGACAAATTCTTCTCGCTGGGCTGCACAGCCGATCAATGTTTGCTCCATTTTCGCTGTGTGCACCCCAATCTCATTCATATAAATGGAGATGCCAAGTATGCAGGGAAAATAGCTGAAAGGGAGCTGCCATGAGGACTAAGAGATTAATTCAGCATTTAAATATTATTGCATATTGGCACTGCCTTTTGATGAGCCTTTCATTAACAGCAGTTAAAACAGAGATAACATAAAGCAGCAGGGAGAATGAAGAGCTTCAGTATGAGGAATTATATTTTTCCAACTGCAGAAATTGAATCTGCAGTTGCCTCATTGACTTTTTTCTTACGTAGACTTTTTACATGTATTTTTGTAGATAAATATCTGCAAAGTAATCTAATAGACAGAGAGTTGCTATCAGATTGTGCACTTTGGGCTCAGATTTTCCTCTGGTTCAATATTCTACCAAAAATTAAGAGCATCAGGTCCTAAAGTATGTGCAGGATCCTGTTTATGCTGTGAGAGAGGTGTTGTATTTTAAGTTCTTATTCAATTTATTCTGAAACCTGCAGGCACTTGCTCAGGTTTTGTGTGTGTTTGTGTGAGAGAGATCCGTGATCATAATCGACACCGTTGCTTTGGTTCTCAAAAGTCTGGGTTTCTGGCAGGGCTGCCTAAATTGTCTCATTATGAGCAGATAGTAAATAGCATGAAGAAGATAGCTGTGATAATTCTTAACAAACTAGTTAGCCTGGGCAGAGCACTACACTCACATAGCTCTATTGCTGCTGGGACTAAAAGTATGTAAATATACATGTAGGGTCTTCCAAGATTTCCTTAGGGACACTTTATTCATGACACATTTACTCCTCCGTATATATTTATTGTTGGCAACAAAGAGAATGTTTCTTCTTTATCATCTGGCAAAGATGTTTCCTATTGTGCACTAACCGTAATGTGCACTGAGGAGAACTACGCAGTCCCTGCTGCCTGTAGATATCTTGACTGCTAATCCTGTCTATAATCTCTTTCACTTCACACACAAGATTAAAACTGGATATGGACCCAAAATGTAGCAATGCCTGACTGTTCTCACACACACGGACTCAAAATCACAAGCACCGGGGCCCCTATACTGGGACATGGGACAGTCTTATCTCCTGGGTATCCGGGAGCTGTATGGACTTGCGTGAATTCCTCTTCTGGTTCTGGGACTGGGAAATTCTCAACCATTTTATCCCTCAAAAGTCTGAAAATTGTAAGGACAGCTTTGGATGCCTGAGTAATAGGAGAGCATTGCACTCTGTAGTAACAAGTCCATCTTAAATGCATCTAGCTCATGTGAATTGGGCACAAATGTAAAATGAACTGGACTAACGATGATTGATATTAAATCTCACAGCCTTTTTCAGTGACTTTTGAGACCTACTTGAAATCTAAAGTGACTCAAAACCAAATGCCTGAAAGAGGAGAAGATCGTGGTCCAGTTATCTTCAGTCTGAGGAACCTGCCACTGACAATCAGTAGCTTGGTTTTTGCAAAGAGCTAGATTGAAAATGTGGGGACAAGATGCATTTAAAAGCTAGGTTGGCCAAAACCACCTGCTGTCTTTAACTGCTAGGGAGCAGGGTAACTGGCAGGCTGGTTTGACTGCATCATTTTACAAAGTGACTTCTTAAAACAAAGCTAACAAAATGTTATACATACTCCTACATTCATTGGCATATAGAAGAAGCCTGAGGCTTAGACTGCCTATTCCCCACAGATCACCTAATCTCACTCTGTGAGATTCCTTTTCAAAACATCTATTTTAACATTTTTTCAAGCACTGGATAATATTAAAATGTACAAGTCTTTACTGTAGTACTATAATAATAATAATATTTGGAACACCAACAGAACTGATCTCTTCTACAAGCATTTTCTGCACAGCTCAGAATCAGTCACCCAGGAAAATACCCTAAAGACTTAAAGACTTTAGTGCAGTGACGAGGTATGATCACAGAAATAATTTTTACATTTCTAGGGACCCAGAACCTTTAATGGCAATGCTTGACAAAATGCAGTTAGATATTTCCAAGCTCCATGTTTAGGCAACACAAAAGGTGGGACTCATTTGCCTGCACATAGGTGTCTAGCGCCAGCTGAAATGCCCTGGGTTATCCTGGATCTGATCCATCTGATCTCTCTTGCTGTCCCACATGACATAAGGCTCCATGTGGATGTTTCAGGCACTAGAAGGTGTCTTAAGTATGTAGGCAATTGAATGAAGCCCAAAGTTAAAAGAAAAATTATGCTGCTTTCAGCTTTTAAGACATATTTGGAAGAACGTGTATCATAACAGGTTATATACTTTCCCTCTGCAGTACTAAAACCTACTGAAAGAATTCCACATGATGCTTACTAACCCAGTATTATTAGAATTAGTTTCCAGTCATGTTTTCTTATTTGAACTCATCACAGTGATGTCTGACCATTACTGCTGAACCATTGCTGTTTCACTGTGTCATAGCTGTGAGTTGGATCCATTGCTAGAGATGAACACAGCGCTTTACAGTAAGAGAAGTCATTGGCATGAAAAGTTTATATTTGTGGGTGCCCAGCACACACTGGGACATATGCATGCATTTTGGTGCTGTATAGAGTGTCAATGATTTTGGTAGAGTTCCATATGTATCCTATGGACAATTCATCAATTACAGGGCTTGGATCCAACTTGAGAAAATGGTAATGTTATACCCTTGGGGCTCAGCGAAGTGAAAGTAGGGAACATAATAAAGCACATGGTTTTTTGTGTTAGTAAAATACATCTGGAAGGATTTGATTTATTTTATTTTTTTAATGACTCTTTTTTAGAGGAGAAGACTAGCATTTATAGGTTTCAGAAAACAGTGTGTTTTAAGAAGGGAGTTATATGAGGAGATACTGGAGGCACTGCAGACAGGAGTTAGAGGGTTCTGAGAATATGGATCCACACGTAATTTCCTGTAATACTTCAGTTATCAGCAGAGCCAAAATCAGCCTTCATAGGTAAGGGGTCAGATTCAGCTCTGAGAACACTCCAGTCACACCAAGAATGGTTTTAGCCTTATGATTTTTGTTCTAACACGGGGTTTCTATTCTTTTCTGAGAATAGACGCGCATTCTGATAGCAGTGAAAATTAGCAGAAAGACCAATGTGAAAGCTCTCTTTTACCTTACTTTTGCATACCATAATCTTACGTATTCTATTGCTAATTTAACTAGCAATTACCCTCTTCAGTGAAACCTCTTGTCTCCATGAGAATTTTCACATTTCCAGTAGCGAAGGTTTGTTACGCTGATGGTGAAGACGTCGCAGTCCTGCCGACTCTGAGCTGCAGGTGGCAGAGCTAGCCCAGCTAACAGTCTTCCCCTGCTCACATGCTAGGAGCACAAAAGAACTGCAGCCTTTCAGTCCTTCAATGCCTTTTGCATTTTAAAAAGAATTCAGTGGGACCCGAATCTTGCCATACTTAGGTGGTGAGACTGACATAACCACCAGGCAGTTTCTTTAAAGCAGGAAACACACCTGGTCAGTAAGTGCTGGGCAGCCAACGAGTCCCAAAGTCTACCAAAAGAAGCAAGTTTGGAAAAACTGTATATTCCCATGGTTACCAGTTTTGTCTGTATAAGCAAAAGTTTCACTAACCACAATTAAAAAGATGGAATTCTCTAAAATTTTCACGTAGATGACACTTAAAAATGTTAGTTTGTAATGTAACATCAGTTTTTCTGAATGAAACCAGCAAGCAACCCGACAGCGATGAGATTGCTCCCTGAAGTTTTACTGAAATTTAGTTTTCAGTCTTTCATGCTTGAAACTTCTCCTGGTTGAATGCCTGTATTAATCACTTGAAAACTATAGGAACTGTTGCATAGTCAGAGCTCACAGAGATTTACAACCCCTCCTAAAAGTGACAAAAAACATTTGAATGGGAGCATTAGTCACTGTCTAATGTTCAGGTTGACAGTGAAGGTATACCTGGAATACACTGTGCAGCCTTGAAGGGGTTCAGTGCTTTCTTTTAAAGCTCCATTTTTTTTATCCTCCACAAAGATTTTGAGTTATTAACTACCAAATCTGAACACAATGACATTTTATTTCTATGTCGAAATGCAGTTTTCCCTCTCCATGCCCTATATGTGCTCTAGAGAGAACGGCTCCAGTTAACGCTGCCAGTGAAATTCTGGCCCCAATGCATTTCCCTGGGAAAGGTCCCATTGACTTCAGTGGGGCAGGATTTCTGAAAAGAACTAAAAAGTCTCCGCACGCTGTTTTATGGACATCCACAGATATATATTTCCAGAGGTCCATGATATGTTACTGGTACCTCTGTGATAAGGAAGGGGCCACGTTATGAATACTTTTTCAGCCCCTGCGAAAGAGCTAAACCTGAAAGCGTGACTTCCAGGAGTGGTGTCAAAGCCTTGTACAAGGGCCCTGCACTCCCAGCAGTATGGCACTGAAACAGTAATGCTTTGCTGCAGTCCTCAATACGGTTCATTCTTTGGTGTTAGAAACAGGAAAGGCTTATAGCTGAGTTTAAATTTCTCTGCTCATGCTTGTTTTTCAAAATTAATGTAAGTATCATTCCTCTGCAGAACAGAGGGAGGAATGAAAATTTCCTAGGAACATATTGCTGCTTCTTTCACTGGCCGGCTTGCAACTCACTGCTGAAAATAGCTTGTGTTTTTTAAGAATCACATGTGAATACGGAACATTTTCATCTTAAAAGCCGTCTTTGTTTTGCATTAAAAACATGGAGATATAAATGAGAAATGTTTTGGGTTTTTTTGTGAACCAAAAGAAATGAGGGGTTTTTTTTTTACATACTTGTTTTTCTGGAGGGGATTGCTTTTGCTTTGTTCTAAGCTCTTGCCCAGTATGTCAAGTCAAATATAAGTCTCTTCCATCAGTGTGTTTCAGTGGATCAACTATATCCATGCTCCTTCCCTGTGTGATAAACTTTAAGCCAAAATAAGTGGTTTTGAGATTCCCATCACTCAACACACTAGTCTGCTTTCACTTTTTGAAGAGCCACTGTACACTCCTGCTGACATGTGGACGCTAGTAAGAAATGTTCATTGTGCATCCCATGTAATGATGCACAGGGAATAAATAAATGATCAATTCTGAAATTTTGCAGTACTTAGTGTAGCAAGCAGCAAATTCAGTAACCACTTTGATTTAAATTATCAAAGTAGTTATTTTAACCTGACTACTCCAAATGCGGTCTGCACAGGCTCATTTATTTTAGTGAGACCTTAGATGATCTTTGGGACAGAATGAAAAGGCAGCTCTTAACCCCAATGGCTTAAGTAGTTCAATACCGTAGAGTAATCCCTGACTTGTTTACTGGGACTACTATTCTCTCTATATTTCCAATTCCTTCTGTGCCAAAGATTTTTAAATTGGCAGTGTATAAACAGATTGAAGTCCTTGCTTTTGCTACCTAGGTAGGGAAGAATATGAGCTTTTGGTATCCAGAAGGAGGTGGGAAACTGCTTGGAAATATGGTATAGGCACATTTACTGTATTTACTCCTAAATTAAATACATTTGCTTTAAACAGATAGTAATTAAAAGGTTTAAAAACTGTCACTGAAATTTCTTTCTTTAGGCTTTGACTTAAAATCTCATTGAGATGAATGTGATCGCACCTCTCAAAGAAATTGTTTTAGACTAGTTCAGGGCTCAGCAAGATAGCGCTGCATCAGCTTGAACTTGGCTCATATTTTAAGTACGTCTCCAAAACCATATGGAGTCGATATTTTGTGTTAGCTTTAAAAAAATGCAGAAACTTGTTCCACAGCACAATACCATAGCAAGAGCAGATTCTGGGACAAATTCCATAGCCTGAGATTTACTGGGTCTGGGATATACTTAATAGCCATCACTCCGACCTGGAGAAGGTTCCATGTTTTGTGACTACTCACCACGCGAGTCAAGAAATATTTATACTTGCAATCACCTAAGAAGCTAGAAATTAGAATTTCCAGCTTAACACTTGCAATATTAATGATCATTAGCATCTACAGTTTATTATTTATTATTTATACAATGCCAGAGATACACACAGATATTTTACAAACTACTGAGCCCCTTGTTCTGAAGAGATTCCTATCTCAAATAGATAAGAGGGAAAACACTAAGCCAGGAGTAATTTGGCAGCAGTAAGGTATGCGCATGAAAACAACAATTTCATGTAGCTATCTACCAGTCCCTTGAGGACTACTGATATATATTTAAATGGTTCTCACATGTTGTCACATGAAAATATGGCTGTTTTGCTATGCAGATTGCCTACCGCACATTAAGCAAAATGTCATTCATTTCATTGATACTTTGGTTATTTAGGAAACAATATAAGATCAATTCTGCCACAAGGCTCCTGCAATTCACTTTTTCTTTCCTGTGTGTTGCCAACCCTGCAAGATGCAGTGGGATGACACGCAACTACTGAAGCTCCATGCTGGATTCACTAGTAAATACTCATCACTCCGTAATGTTTATTCATCCTATGCTCTGCCCTGAATGCCAGTCTAGGACTCTCCAGTTTCTCACTAACACCCAGAGGTAGCAAATGATTTCTCAATAATGCAGTATTCAGCTGCTCAATTGCTCCCAAGCTACATAGCTCATCATGTTTTTACACTGCTCTGTATCTGCAGCCATTTCAATTCCCAGCAACAGTGAGAATGGAAAGAAGCAGCATTCATTTCAGGTAAGGCTAAGCTTAAAAAAAAACATGTGGTTTTCCAGGCAAATACTACAAGTTCTTAACACAGCACAGCTATCACCAGCATTGCAGCTCATTCTCGTTAGTGTGTTGGACCCAATTTAATCTCTTTCTCTCTCTCCTTCCCTCTTGTTTTTCTTTCAACATATCAGCTAGCTAACAGCTTCCACCAGTGCCCTCTCTTCCACGTGCTCTGGAGCAATGCAGGTGAGTATGGAAACTTTGCTAGCTCTCGTGGCCATTAATTCTGCGCTTTCGTGTGGTGGCATCAGTGACAGCATCAAAACCGTGCGCCTGGTCAGCAAGGAACCCAACCTCCTTTACAAATCAAAAAGCTTCTCGCTCCTTCTCTGCCTCCCACCCGGGACCTCAGGCTCCTCGCTCCCTGCAGTGTGCCCATACTAGCAAAAGGGCTCTGGGTTCAACACTTCTGTAACCAGAAAAGCATTCCTGTAAACTTCCTTGTGCTTGCAGAACTGCCGCTGAAATGCTTTGCAGACAGCTGAGCACACTCTCCCCTGAGGAGAACCTTGTCTGAGGGCCTCCTTAGCATTCATATTGTACCAAACCAAGCATTTCTTATGCTGGACATGAGCAGTATTAGTGACGTCTTCAGTTTATATGATATGAACAGTGTGAAGCACCTTTGAGATGCCATGTAATGGATGCTGAACTGGACAGATGTGCTCTCCTTTCCCCATCTGAGGGGAAGAACTCATGCTGGAGTTGCATTTGTGGAGACGAGTTTGACATCTGCCTTATTTAGTTATCACTTTGGCAGCACGCTCATCATTACAGCATGTGCTGGAATGAATTCTGTTTCACAATACTCTTAAGCACTAAAAAAATGTTTTAGGCCTCCCAGTCATTGCTGTAACTATTTGATAACCCTCTCCCCTCAGACTTTTTGAAAAAGTAGCTCTTTTTACTTTCATTGTGATTTTGCTTAGTCTTTCTATTTAGATCTATAGTTTATGGGTTTAGAAAGGACCTCTATTGTTTGTATTTTTGCTTCTCTTGTTGGAGTTTTGATACTGTTTTTTAATAGATTTACATTTTTTGGACTCTTTGCAAGAACTTTGCAACTTTAAATTATTCACTCTTCCTCTCATTACCCAGCCACTAAAAGAATGTCCTTTCAGTAAATACTCTTTTTCATATTCACCCTCTGTACAATGGGAGATGTTTTGAAAAACCCTTCCTTCAACAGCATCACACAAGTCTTCTGAGCTTTTAATATTGTTTGCACCAGCTGGGCCCATGCCTCTTCCTACTTCCTACACCAAAGTGAATAGTGAAGGTTATCTGGTTCCTTTCCTCTTCCCCTGATGACAAATCAGGCAAAGTAAGGGCAGTTGGTTTCAATAACACAAGCAGACATTCCTGGAATCCCAACGGCAGAAGCAAACTGCATCCAGTTGCTGTATGTATTTTCGGCTAATGAAAACAAAAGGACTTGCAGGAGAAGTCTCATCTTCCTCCTGATGGGTTTAGTTCTGAAGGCCGTGAAAATCCAGAATCTGAAAAATTCACCATCTAACTCTTCCTTATGGACCTCCTGGTGCAATCTAGCCTCATCCAAGGTATATAGATTGCTTGGTGTTTTCTGCAATGAGGTTGGCCTGCTTGAGCTTTCTCCTTGAGCAGAGATCCTAACTGCAGAAAAGGATTGTTACATCAAATCACAAGCTTGTATCAGAACAAAAAGTCTTGTACAGCCCATCATACTGTATGATTCTTCTCTCACAACTATCTGTATATTCAATGATCAATAGGTAAGATTTGTGTCTTACACATCTCAGATCAGAATTAAGCTCTTAAATGATTTTAAGAGAGACCATAAAATTTACCTTTGTAATTTAATTTAACATTAGTGTTAAATTATATTGCAAAGTGCATCATGTTGACTGCATGACATGATCCTTTATACTGCACTTGGTATTGCGCTGAGTATCAACTTCAGAGAGCTTGTCAGGAGAAAATTAAATTTTAATGTAAATCAGAACAGATTCATTGATTTCAGCCTCTACTGGATTTGGATGGAATTCCACCATTATGTGGGGTTAAGGCTGGTCTGTATTAATTAAGAGGAGGAACTAAGCACTTTGGACCAAATATTTTTTATTTGAGCTTTGTCCTGTGAACTAATGTCTCCTTTTTTACATCCAATTATGTGTTATGAATCAACACAGAAACCCAATAGCTGTTGTTTTACCTCCCTGTGTTTCGGTGGCCTGGTGCAAAGCATGTGACATTTGAAAGCTTTCTCAATTTCATTTTCTCTAGATAGTTCAAAAATCATACAGCTTACAATTTGTTCTCATTTCATTATTATTGCCTCTGCTCCTAACACAATCGCCAATTTTATTTCTTACACAGTACCGAGTTAAGAACAAAACAAGGGTGACTTCGGAGACTGTTGTGCACTTCAAAAGAGGTTCGTTCCTCTCTCATTCTTTGCCAAGCGCAGATATTTAATAATCAGTATTCCTTAATAATCCACCATCACAGCCAGTCCAAACAGTATCTTTAGGAAACAGCATCGGAAAGGTCTATTTCCCTGTTTGCCATCTCCCATCACTATCACGTGTGATGTTGCTGCATGACATTTCCTTCCTCTCTATTTCTCCAAAGGCAAACAAGCTACTATTCAGCAGTTCTGAGTCAAATCCTAACACCTGATATTTCTGATATGCAAACTGTTAGCTTTTTCTATTTGTGCAACAATGAGACCTTATCAGTTTTGCCGCTTTTCATTTT
Organism: Pelecanus crispus; assembly: GCF_030463565.1. NCBI lineage: Eukaryota > Metazoa > Chordata > Aves > Pelecaniformes > Pelecanidae > Pelecanus > Pelecanus crispus. Next base: position 69,979,029 of record NC_134646.1, on the reverse strand, counting down.
GACTATGAAATGCATCCACTATCACTCTTCACCTGTGTCCCTGGCAGCTCCCTTAGGTTCAGATGGAATCCGGTATGTTGTTTGTCTTGTTCAAACTACTGCTGATCCAAAACAAATCACAGCATTATAAAAAAGATCAAGAGTGTAGGGACTGCATTTGAATGCTGACAATTTTTACTGTGCAGCTGTATTACAACTTGGAAATAAGTTTAGGAATGTTTTCATGGTGAAGTGGTCTGGAGACAGCAAATGCTGCCTTAAAGATACTGAAAGCAGAACAATAGGAGAGGCTATGACTGGCCAAATTACAAGTCTAAAAATGTAGCGGTGTGGTTGAAGTTATAGTTTAGTGTATAATTTTTTGAGGATACTTCAAAATATTTGCCACAGATGACACTCTTCATACTGAAAACCAAACCATCACCTTCGCCTTTCATTTTACAAATTCACTTTTGTACATTGCACTATTTTCAGGTTTCCTTGTACAAGAAATCAGCTTGCCTTCGTACAATAGATACACATGAAGATTCATACATACTGAGGCAATACCACAACTATGATTCATCCTTCAGACTAACGTGTACATAGCAACTCTAATCTTATTTACAACCATGCAAAAAGAAAGCTTTTTCCAGAGTATAAGCAGCTAGCTCTTCTGTGTCATGAATCTCTTCCCCGGTCCACATAAAATCCTCTTGTTTCTATACTGCAGCTCAAGCACAAATGCAGTGTTTTTCACATAACCAGTTCTATTTTTAGCCTGAATTGTAGGAAGTCTGCAGCATTAATAAATGGAAGAGAAGTACAGAACTACACCGCATGGTAATGTGCCAATGCAAAAGCTAGCTTGGCCTTTAGCCAATGAACTGTGGTTAGATGTTAGAGCAATGAAAGTAAAAACACCACTTATAATGGAATGATTAATAAGCTGACAAACTTCCATGCATTTATTTCATACTTTTTGAATGCCAACCTTATTAATACCAACATATTTTCTATTTTATTAGTGACATCTCTCAGCCTGAAGCATAGAGAGATAGATATGTATATGTATTTCTGTATATGCAATTGAAGTTTGCTTAATTCTGTGTTCAAGTAGAAAGGAACAATATAAGAAGCAGATGATACTTCGCAGTGCAGAGCTTGACATAGGAAAAAAGGAATAAGGAAGAAGCTTTTCTTTATAAACTAATAATGCAACCCCACTAGACACTAAACCCATTGTTTCCTGATTTTCTCTCCGATTGACTCTGCAATTGCCTTGTTTGGTACCAAAATTATGGAAGCAAAAATCCTCCAGAGCTGTTACACAGAGGACAAAAGTTCACAGTTCTTACAGGGACACAGAATCTTCTGTAATCTCTCCACTTCTCACCCAATCCACAAAACTTGTCCCAGCACTGTTACGCTGTGGACAGATGGATGTTTATATAAAAGACCTTGTGCCTGAATAAAATTCCATTTCAGGGTTATATAAAAACAGCAATTACTGGAAAATGGAACTTTTTAATTAAACCTATTTGAAGAAAGTAGGGATTAATGACTTTAAAGTAGTGAGTATTTAATGCTTGCAGTCATAGATCATCCACTAGTGAAGCTATATTATCACCATCAGGCTATGATGCTTTTAAGTATTGATAGTGTGTGCATTAATAATGCTTAAACTGTTTTCATAACAATATAATTAGTAACACAACTAATGCATACTATACCTATTATTAAAATAATGTTTTAATAAACTTAATTCACAGCATAAAATAAATGAGGATACACTTCGGATCAGCCTAGTTGTCCTTTGGCCCAGTGAATTGCGGATAAGCTACATTTTGAATCTTTTTAATAATGCTGATATAGTAGGGTACAGTTCCTGATAATTGCCCCAGAAAACGTAGTAACTACCCATCTGATTCTCTGATTTGTAGGCAGGAAGGAAATTATTACTTTGCACTTCAATTAAATACAGACAATAAAACATGGGCAAAATTATTTACTGGTTCTGAAATAGTGCCTGCACAGATCAGAGCCTAGGTCATCCTCATCTTAAAAATCAGGCTCTAACTCTGTACTTTACATGGATCAAATACTATATGGTGAGTACAGAAACCCACGCACAAAAGTCAAAAGAGGAAAAAAAAACATGAAACACCAACATTAGGTTTGTTTTTCTGTTAAGAATTCTATTCAGGTACAGCAAAATCAATACATTTCCTCTGACTGTACACAGTGTACTCGAGCTGTTCTGCCAGGATCTATACAAAAAACAGAGATGGGATTTAAGGTGGGTGGATCTGACAGTCAGGTGGAGGTATAACACACCGGCACATGCGGCCCCTGCTTCCTGGAACGACTGCATCTCGCAGCGCCGGGGGGGCCTCACGTGCGGCAATGGCACTGCCTTACAGCACCCGCTCACACCAGGGCTCGGTGGTCTGTCGGTGCTGCGGAGGCAGTCCCCGGGGCAAACACATCTCACGTCCCCCCTGAAAGTGCAAGTGCCACGACACGGCGGCCGTGGCCGGATGGGGACAGTCCAGCCTCTTCCCACCCCCCTGCACTGCAGCGGCGCGCAGACAGAAAGATGGAGAAGTACCAACCAAACTGACAGACACTACAGACTTAGAAAACTCAGATTGCCCAATCTGCCTGGTATCTTAACAAATTAGATACCGAATCATTCAACTGCCTTATAACGCATGATGCTGTACCTCAGCTTGACCTCCCCGGCACTAATCTTCTGTGACGTGAAATGACTAACATTGGTGCTCCCTCTTTCCCCATGTATGTAAAGAAGTGAGCTAAAAAGAAAATAAGAAAAAACAATCTTCTTAACCCTTTCCCTGCTTCTCTTTTTCCCTCCCCAGTCTTTTACAAGCCCATCCTGCAGTAGTTCCTGAGATGCACCAGCATCATCACATGCTAGTTGGTGTGGCTGCTGTCTGGTCTGGTATTGGGTTTGTGTGGCCAGGTTTTGGTAGTGGGGGGGCTACAGGGGTGGCTTCTGTGAGAGGCTGCTAGAAGCTTCCCCTATGTCTGATAGACCCAATGCCAGCCGGCTCCAAGATGGACCCACCGCTGGCCAAGGCCGAGCCCATCAGTGACGGTGGTAGTGCCTCTGGAATAACATATTTAAGAAGGGAAAAAAGTTACTGCACAACAGCAACTGCAGCCAGAGAGAGGAGCGAGAATGTGTGAGAGGAACGACTCTGTAGACACCAAGGTCAGTGAAGCAGGAGAGGGAGGAGGTGCTCCAGGCACCGGAGCAGAGATTCCCCTGCAGCCCATGGTGAAGGCCATGGTGGGGCAGCTGTACCCCTGCAGCCCATGGAGGTCCATGGTGGAGCAGATATCCACCTGCAGCCCGTGGAGGACCCCACGCTGGAGGAGGTGGATGTGCCCGAAGAAGGCTGTGACCTCCATGCTGGAGCAGGCTCCTGGCAGGACCTGTGGACCCGTGGAGAGAGAGGAGCCCACGCTGGAGCAGGTTTGCTGGCAGGACTTGTGACCCCGTGGGGGACCCACGCTGGAGCAGGCTGCTCCTGAAGGACTGTACCCCATGGAAGGGACCCACACTGGAGCAGTTCATGAAGAACTGCAGCCCGTGGGAAGGACTCACGTGGGAGAAGTTCATGGAGGGCTGTCTCCTGTTGGGAGGGACCCCACATTAAAGCAGGTGAAGAGTGTGAGGAGTCCTCCCCTGAGGAGGAAGGAACAGCAGAGCCAACGTGTGATGAACTGACCACAACCCCCATTCCCCATCCCCCTGCGCCGCTCGGGGAGAGGAGGTAGAGAAATCGTGAGTGAAGTTGAGCCCGGGAAGAAGGGAGGGGTGGGGGGAAGGTGTTCTAAGATTTGGTGTTATTTCTCATTACTCTACTCTGATTTGATTGGTAATAAATTAAACTAATTTCCCCAAGTTGAGTCTGTTTTGCCCATGACGGCAACTGGTGAGTGATCTCTCCCTGTCCTTATCTCAACCCAGGAACCTTTCATTGTATTTCTCTCCCCTGTCCAGCTGAGGGGGGGAGTGACAGAGCAGCTTTGGTGGGCACCTGGCATCCAGCCAGGGTCAACCCACCACAGGTCTCGGTGTGTGTCTTGATATATCTGTGTTGAATTTCTGGGTTAGTTGTACAGGTGAAATGGAAAAAGGAGAGAGCAATAACACACAATTGTTTCACAAAAAGAAACCTTTCAATGGTTGTCAAATTACTTAATCCACAGACTACTTAGATGAATAACTGAGCTGCCAGCTGAAAAGGAAATGTATTTTCTGGGAAGTCTTTCAAATGCATCCATTCATTTGAAGTTCTCAATAATAGCAATATTGAAAAAGGTCTTCTGTGCGTGTATCGGTGCTACCAACTGCACTGCAGCACTGCTCTCAATGCTGTCAGCCGTGTGACTAAGGTTGTGATTCAACAGTGCAGCAACCGTGGCATTAAAGCTCCTGGGCGCCAGTGATGCAGAGAGCTGTGCTTGTAGAAATTAATTTGGCCAGTTCAAATTTTTTCAAAAATATTTGACAGATTACTTTTGTATCAGCATGTTTCATGCCATACAAGGAATCATCTTCCAGTTCCATTCCAGCATCGGATCAGGTATTGCCCAGCACAAAGAACAAAGTCAGTCTAAATTCCACAACGGATGCTCTGTTAATATAACAGAAATGTAATTTTGCTCCCATGTGATCCAGGCTAAGTTTATATGGCTTGATCCAGCGCACAAGCATCCACTACTAATGGGTATGGAACCACAGACTTACGGGTACATGTGTGCTCCCAAATAAAATGGGTGAGGCCCATTCTCCAGCCTTCAGGGCGTGTGACAGAGCAGCGCTTGTGTGCACACAGCTAAACTGCCTGCTGCCAGCGGAGGGTGGCCCCAGCCGCCATTCTTACTGCAAAACATCCCTCACCGAGGCTGCTACCAAGATGCGGTCTGGGAGAGAGCAAGGTGGCAGGAGATAAACTGGCTGAGACAATGTGCCAACAGCTCACCTGGGTGGATATTTATATGCCAGCTCTCAACTCGGTGCCGTAGCTCTCTTTGGTTTACTAGCAGAAATGCAGCCAGAGAGACTTATGCCAAGAACATCATCTACCTAATGACAGCTACAGGTCTGGTGACTGGTATGTCCTGTTTGTTTTCCATGGTGAAGAAGAACTGGACTAATCGGACAGACCTACGTTTCTGGATCGGGAAGATGAAATCTGTGATCACCTGCATATAGCCCTGCCCATACATTACTGATGCATGCAGACAGTATGCAGTGGTCCTGGTGCTGCTGGGGACAGCGCAGCTGTAATTTCCAGAGCAGCCACAATGTCCCTGGAGGCTCACAAGACACGCTGTCTGTTTCTGGAAACTCGGACCACGACAACAATTATGATTTGGCTTTTCATTCTTTATTTATAAAAAATATTTACAATTTACATCTTCTTAGGTGAGCAAGGCAATGTGAGTTTTACTTCTGGCACACAGTTTGGGTAATTTTGCTTATGCTAACACATCAGTTTTCTTCAGGCAGTTGAGTGCTTTTAGAGAGCAAGGACAGATTTTGAATTTTTCTGCTAGTGTGATCACAGTAATGTATCCTCTATCTTCAAAACAGCTCTTTAATGTGTTCCAGCCAGGACTGAAAATATCACACAAGTCGCAGAACAATCGTCAAATTCTCATTATCGCCACTAGTGTCAGGAGAAGTCAGTTTTATGGGGAAGGAGTTACTGAGACCTTAAGATTCCTGTGGTGTTTTCTTTTTTTTTTTTTTTTTTCCCTGAGAAAATAGCCTCCTGGTAGAGCATACGGCATCCAGAAAGACCTTCCAATGATTCCCTGAACTACTCTATGTCCCATCTATATAATAAGGAAACTAATAATTCCATAATTTGAAATGGGTACTGTGAGGATACTTTCTGCTCTTGCCAAACACCAGTTATGTCTCAGTGAAATGGGAGCCACTGGGCTCAGTTTGGCAGTAATTCAGTAAAATGTAACGGCCTGTGATATACACAAAGTCAGACTGGATTCTCTGCTGATGCCTTATGTCCTTTAACACCATATTTCTATGAATCAATGATACTTTTGTCAGTAATTTTGAGGTATTCCGATACTATAAGAACTGAAAATTAAACTACCTAAACAGTTACTACTTTTTACTGTATTTAAGGGACCCTTTTAATTTTTACAGTCACGTTCCAAAATATTGCCCTATTCAACACCAAAGGAAAGGACATAGGAAATTCTTTCCTTCTTACCAGAATTTTTCAAGTCTTTAAAGATGGGACAGTATTTGCAGCTCTTGTGTGTCATCACACAGAGGAAGCCATTTATCACCAAGTTAAACTTCTGTGCAAATGCCTTTTGACTTCCACAGCTATTATCTTTTGTGGCACAGATTGTTACGTGTAATTATTACCAATTAAATAAGTAATAATTCAATTACGTTTCTTCTAGCAAGTTATATTACAAGGGAAAAACTGTAACTTCCAATATTTCAGCAGTCTTGATGAAGAGAAATAAACACATATTTTCAGTGGCTGAAATGGGTTGGTATATGCTAATACACCATATGACACTTCAGAGATGCAGCAGCACTTCCCAGGCTACAGGAATACTGGGATCTTTTTTCCCTATATTACTGTTCCTGTGTTTGACAACACATAAGTCCAGTATCATCTCTTGACTAACACACATATTTCACAATAGTATCTGAACAACCGAGTTTCTCAGCCTTCCATCATATTTTACAGGAAAGCATCCTCAGCAACACTATTGATCCAAAGATCAGCTGAAAGGATGCAGATGCCTATCACCCACTCTGATCCACATCACACATTCTTAGTAGACAGACAGCTGCATTGTCTAAACCATCTAGAACACAGTCAGTCTGTGGCCATATCCTGGTGACTGTGTCCGAGCCCAGACTTTGCATGTACTCACTCACAGCATCCAAGCACGTTTGAAAAACCTGTGCTTCTTATTCTCTGCATAATAATTTCCACACTTGTGTTTCTTATAGTTAAATAGCAATTCCTATCTGAGTCTGAACTAGACTCCAGAGTAGATAATATTAAGCTCCACAACCTTCCCCACTCCTAAAAATGGTAAATGAAAAAATCAAATCTCTGAGGTCTATGAAATGACATCATTCTTCCTTCCCTCTCCTGGCTGCAGACTTGTAAGCACCCAGATTTTTGTTTTCATAGCTTTCTGAAACAATTTTCTTTTTCCAAATGTATTTCAACACACAGTCCCATGTGTCTACTATCCTTTCCCCTTCTGATACTTGGTTCAGCAGATGGTGCAAATGAACTGGCATATACAGTATTTGCTTAATCCTATGCTCCTTTGAATTGCTGTTTTGAGACTAATGCAGCTACTTTATTATTGTGAATTGTCTGTATTATGTCCTTGCCTATGTTGTTTGATTTATCTTGTTCTTCCCGAGTGAGTTCATTCTGGGAGCTGATGATGAAGAATCATACAGCTTGGAGAGCCCTTTAGTTAGCTCCACCGAAAGGTGGAAACTCTTGCTAAGAAATTTCCTGAAGTCTAAGAGATGACACAAGGTATAAAGTACAGCCAGAGCCAGAGATTTCCAATCATTAAAAATATTCTGAGATTGAATGGGAAAAGTATGAGATCATTATAGCATGAGTCAATTGATCAAGACATGAGGATAAATTAGTCTGCAGACACCACTGACCAGCAAAGCTTTAGCAGACACATGCTCTTTCAGACCCCTTGTTTTTAAGCTTTTAACTAGTTTTGCAGACTGCAAAAGAACCCTAGCCTCAGTGTGCTGGGAAGCAATATGGTATGTGCACCACAAAGTGAACATTTAGGGTGTGGAGAACATGAGAAATGCTGGCAATATTTTTATACTCACTGGGTATGGTATGTCCCAGTTTCCCCAACCCTTCAGTAATCCGTGGCTAAGTGGAGAAATGAACTCTTCTCTTGTTGAGAAGCAAGAAGAATGCAAGTATTTGTATCCAACTGTGTAACCTGTGATTGAATGACCCATCAAATATTGAATAAGCTGCTACTTAGGAAAAATCTTGTTTCAGAGATGTTAGTACTAATTGACTGCCTCCTCTCCCTTCTCCCCCTCTCCCAGAAAGCAAGGCCAGAAGGAATCATGTGGAAGTTTTAGGAAGGGACAGGATCCAAAGGACACTACACTAAGGCTGATGTTTCTTTGGTGGCAATGCCAGCTTAAGCAGCACTATGTTGGCCCCACTGCTTTGTGAGCCCAGCTATTTGTGTGGCTGTACAGCAAACCAGCTGGGGGAACAGATCTGTCCAAAAAATAACCAAGGGAATAGGCAGCATGCGGGCAGAAATGTGTGGCTGCAACTGGTGATGTGGGACAAATGCTGCTTAAGAAAACTGGTACAGATGGACAATCCATGTGTGGGTTTCTGAAAGTAATTGGAGAAGGTTTTCTGCTTGGTGGTAGACAAAGACATTTTTAGGACTGTGTTCTGAGCCAGATCCTTGCTGGCTTGCTTATGGAAAGCTATCTTACTTTAGCTCTAATTACTGCTGATTATCTCAGCTCCCCAGAAAGGGTCATTCTGGAGCTGAGACTGATGGTACTGTGGAGGCTTGTGGCTCTCAGGTCCAGACTCAGAAGAGCTCTTGGGGATCACCCTTACTCCACTACGGCTGGGCTGCATAAGTAAGATGCCATAACAGCTGGGGACCAAATCTCTTTGGCCAGAAGCTAGGATAGGTGACAACAGAGAAAACTACATTTAGTCCTATATTGCATTTAAATTTATTTTTATCTGTGTATGACTCCTAGTTTTCCCAGTAGCCAAGTATGGTGAAGACGAGAAAGTGTTTTTTAGAAGAACCACTTCCCTGATGGACTACCGAAGAATGGCCATTTATCTGGCAGGCTGAGCTAAAGGAGTTTTTCTTATTGTGGTAGAAGCTGCCCCCTGATCCTGGCAGAGTAGCAGCACTGGAAATTCACCTTCATCCAGGGTTTGGTATTATAGTACCATGTAAAATACTAAGGACAAGTAAACAGACCATGGATGTTCAGCCATTTAAGATTCAAGAGACTGTCTCAAAGTATTCCCTGCGCCTTGATACTCTACAACCTCATATTCTGTCTGATCCAGAGTTTAACACACCTCTGGGTTCATGCCAGGATGGGAAGAGGCTGCACCTGGGCACAGATAAGGTTAAATCTTTATTTTCCATGGCTTTACTTTCCATGGTGATCATTTGTAACCCTCAGGTCTCCCCCATACTTATTTGTTTTGTGCCAAGAAGGCAAATTAAAACAGGCTGGCCAGGGGAGGAGCGTGGGCATAGCTGAGGATGCACAAGCTCCTTTCCTGATCACTGGGTTTTACTGCACACACAACGCTGCATTAACTCTGAGGAGGATCAAACACCTACGCCAATACTGCTGACACCAGTGGAGTAACAGGTTTGCATAGCCCCTTACATCGGGCAGAGGAAAGCCTATCTTCTGGGCATGACCATGTCAAAAGATCGTTTTGGGGAGGATTCCTGGAACCTTCTCTCATGCAGAAAGGTCAGCTTGTGTCTGGCTGCCAGGGCGGGCAGCACCCAGCGGACTGTCATCCCCTTTGAGTAATGGAAGCAGCAGGCAGGGCCACGGTGTCAGCACACCCTGCCAGCACAGCAGGGTCCCTTAGTCAGGAATACCTTCGTGTGTTTGTTACAAGACGTGTAAGAGGTCTAAATCAAACATTCAGGGAAGCAGCTAAATCACAAATGCTCCCTACCGTTTTATGTGGGGAGATCAAGCAACACTCTCTGCTGCTCACAGAAGAAAAAATATATAGAAACTCTGTCACAGTCTCTAGATAAGACTTTGAGCCACCTAACAGCCTAGCACTAAAAAGAAGCACTATTTTTTTTCCTTCTGTTGACTATAAAATAGCCCAAGGTCACCAATAAGCAAAACGTATGCTCAAAATACCAACTCCATGTGCAGGCTTGAAACAAAAGTTAAAATTATATCAAATCAACAATAACTCATTCCCATGGTGTTCCACCTGCCCTCATTAGGTTATACAGAACAAATGTCAAAGAGATAACATTCAGGAAAAAGGTGTTCTTCTGATAAGGAAAATAGCTTTGTAGCAGTTCCTTTGGGGGGAAATAAATAGTCTTCCTTCCCTCCTTTTAAAAACAGACCAGCCGATCTATTAGTAGATTTGGGCAAAGTTTCACACAACAAAGTCCTTAAACTGCTGTTATACTTCATTTGTGTCTTGGTAAAATAACGTCATAAGGTCCCAAGATTATTATCTCACAGTGATTTCCAGATAAGACTTGCAGTTTACATGTACAAATATATTTTTCCTAATTGCTAGCACTGCAAACTGTTTCTTGGAGTTTGAAAGTCGAGCTGTGTTCCTTCTGTCTCATATATCACCACAATAAAACACTGCACTCAGTGCTTAACAATTCTGTTGTAAAGTGCGACTCAGAAAGGAGAAACCCCTCTAATCTTCGCAAGCTGCATGACTTTGCAGCACTAACAAAAGAAATCAGAGAGTAAATTCTTACTTTACTCAGACAGGCACACAAGGACCAGAGGTATTCAAGAAGGAGCTGGCATTTTTTTCAGATTTTAGCCCCATTTTGTGGACCCGGATACACACTTCCAAGTGTTACAGGTTCTCCACAGCATTCAGGAGCTGTCCTCACCTGGAACATGTTGTGTTATGTACCAGGTGGGCACTTTGATGCTTGGCTGTTACATATTTGCCTCCAGTCTAGGCAGCTGGCCTCTACCAGAGAGGCAAGTAAAGGTATTTCTGTCACTACTAGAAGTGGATATGGGAGGGGAGTAAAAAGAGACTGCCACTTCTCCCGCTAGCTGACAGAGCAAATTGTTATTACCAACTGTGATCCCAGTACGCAGGCGAACAATAGTAGCTTTTTCCTGTGACAGAAAGAATAGGTACACACAAGCATGCATTTCTGTTAATATAGAAAAAAAGGAATGAAATGGTGGCAATGATATCAGGCAAAAAATTAGGAGAGCTGGTCTTCAAGCTCATTCTTGGTCTGTGACCACGGTCATACCACTAAATGCAACATCAGAAAAAAAAGGTTCCAAACGTACCTACATTTAAGCATTCAGCTCCAAGAGTATGAGCCATAAGTCCTGCAGAAGCACCTGCGTTTCACCTACCTTGGTTGAGGTGGGCCTGGCACATACTCAAACAATTCGGAATTCACAAAATAGCGTGCCTAAGCCCCCTGAAGCCATAGCAACCCTAGTAAACTAAATGTGCCAGCGCTGTTCTCTGGCAGTGAGGCCAACTGGCAGGGAATGTCCCACCTTCATAATGTTGAGCTTTCTCATGCACCAAGACAGGAGACCACATACAAATTGCCTTCCAGCAATGGACTCTATATCACGCCAACTCCTGAACTGTGCCCAGGAATTATTTGAGAGTCAGCAAAGCAGGCCAAGGACAACTCTAAAAGAGCATAGATATTGCATTCAGGTACCTAAGAACATAGCTAGATGCTGTTTAATATACAAGGATGGACATAACCTGAGGGTCTTGAACAGACAAATGAGCTCTAACTCTGACATACCTGGATGGCTTAAGTACATAGAAGTACAATCTGAGTACATAGAAGAGCAACCACTGGCAGCTTCACTCCAACCTGCTGTTCTGTGGCTCTTCAATAAAAAAATGAATCCTGAGAGCAAAGACTGGAGCACAGAAGTTCTCATTCTTAGTCAGCCCCGCTCCCTACCAGCTGAGACAATCTGACTCCTTTTTGTACTCTCCTTTCTGACCCAAGGAGCCATGCCCTCCTGGTTGCACCGTGGCCCAGCTTCAATAGGTTGCTCACAGCACCCACTTTTTTTTTAGTCTGTTCACGGTGCATCAGCAGGTGAGGCTTTGAACTCCCTCAGGTTAAGGATGACATTGACCCATATGTCAAGATTTCTGTGCAAGGGTTCTGGAATACCAGATAAAGCCAGGCATCACTTACCACCTCCAGTGCTGTGCTGTAAAAATAAACAAAAGGATGTCTGTCTGAAACCGGCACGGCACACATGCCTGTGGTGTCCCAAGCAATGAACTCCAGTCAAAGATAAGCCTCTAGCTGAAGGCTGCAGTGAAGCCCTAAGTCTGACTGTGGCTTCATGCCCTTCTGAGCATCCTAAAGCTCCTCACCTGTGCAATAGGTATAATGGCTTTTATAACAATATTGCTAGAATAAAAAATTAGAAATTGCAAAAAGATCAGATACTATGATGATGGGAGTGCAGGCAGATCTAGATTTTTGGAGTTCACAGAAAATATGAGAAGGCATAACAAAATTCATTATAGGAAATGGCTTTACTATGCTAGAACTTTCAGGAACGTTTTCAATGATGTCATGGACATATACTTTAGTAAATGTATGCGGATGAACTTTTTTCCCCTTTTCATAATTATTTCTATTTTATAATAGCTGGAAGAGCCTGCAGGCAATGCATTTTCTTGTACTTTTTGGATGGCTGAAGTCATCTGGTTTTCCTGATGCTACGCAATTCATTCAAGGTGTTTAATACTGATAACCAACCACAGATGCACTCCCTGGACTTTCCCATTGCCTCAGTAACACACTGCTTGAAATGGCCAACTAATATAGGGAGGTGTTTTCCACTAAAACTGGGGAAAAGACAGAATTTTATATTCATGTAAAAATATCTATGTGATAAGCAAAAACCAAAAAAGTTATCATAGATTAATCCCTTTGGGTTTTGTTTAATTTTTTTGAGTGCTCCCAAGAGGGAGGTTGAATTCTTGATCACCAAAGGCTTTTTCTGCACAATCACAATTTCTATGACATTCTATAGATTCATACAGCCTTATTTATTAAAACAGAGTTGAGTGTTATTAAATGCATGTTTCTGACAGCCCCTGCAGATACGACTAAAATGGATAATGAGAAGAAAAACTGCCCATATTGCCTTATTCCCAAGGCATAGATCATCTTTAAGCTAGATTGTGATGACAAATGGTTGTTTTCACCTTTATATACATCACCTTCCATGATTACACATATAGATGAATAGCTTTTTGGATTGTGTCTATAACTAGCCCCAGACAACTGTCTGAAGAACTTGATTCCAGCCTTACTAGTAGGAAGTTGAGCAAAGATGATCTGTATTAATCATTTGGAAAAGCATATGTTTATGCACCTCAAAGAAATGAGTGTGAGCAAAATTTAAGCAGCTCACATTTTGAAAGCTTTGTCAAAGCAAGCTTGAAGAATATTAAATGCATGTACTTTTCCTCTAAGTTTTTTTTCCCCTGTTTCGGCCTGATTTTTTTATAACTCAGTATAATTCCACTAAAATCAACAACCCTCTTGCAGTTGATACCCTCTGAAGTTCTTTCTAATCTAATTCTTGTCCAGAAAGAAACTATAAAAGAACAAAACTTTGAACAATGAAATCAAACACTGGAATTTAAAAATGTAAGCTCCCTTTAGGTTTGTGTGAGAATATAAATTAGGGGTAAAAGCTGGTACGATACATCCATCTCAAGAAAAACTAAGCAGCCACAACTTCCATTTAAACAAAGGATTATCAAGGACCAAGAACTGCCTTCATAGCAGGTGTCAAAAAAAGCTGCTTTCTTCTTTAATTTCACTTAAAGGAAATGGAGAGAAAAAAGCCTAAAATACCACTTCAAACCAATCAGTGTTAAAAAAATGTATTTTGTTTTATATTTTGACCCTTCCTATGATTTGTCTGGTTTTCCGTCCTCTTTAAGGAAACGGTCTTTAGCAGAATTTGGTGCAAGAAACGTGGGAGGACAGCGTAAGCAGAGAATTGAGAGCATCTTCATTGACAGCATCCTTCTCAAGCCCCCTGGGGGGCTACAGTGCTTTGGCTTACGTGGGTAGATTTTGTTTCTGCTGCTTTTCCTCTTGCTTCATGTACTTCTAATCCCTGCTGTAGTAGTAAGTGAAAAAGAAAGCTCTTGAAGCTTTTGTGGTCCTTTTTTTTTTTTTTTTTGGTCTAGAAGGGAGGCAGCCTTTTTGCTCTAAACTGGGTTCGTACTCAGAAGAGTCTCGAGCAGTCCACGGCTACTCCCTGTGGTCTCAGCAGAACCGGGCTGACTGGCAGAGGCTTTGGAGCAAGCCTTGGAGGTCAGAATATGACAGTGTCCAAATGTCCTTTGCTGCTGTGAAGTTCACTGACTAATCTGATAGTGTTTGTACCTTGTATTTCTAAAGGTAATGAAATACATAAATACCACAGGAGAAGATCTGCACCCACTCTGGAGAAAGGCCAATGCTTTCTGAGATGTTATTCCTGTTCGTGTATTTGTATAATTGAAAACAAAATTTTTCCTTACCATTTATTACAGTTAACAGGAAGCTTACTTTAGGTAGCAGTGGCCCACAGTAGGAATCTAAATATTAAAATAAGACTATAGGAACCAACCTATCCTTATACTAAACTAGAAAGAATTTGAAGGAGCTGAGAAATAGAGAGACCAGATGGTCTTCAAGATACAATTAGCCACCAAGAAGGTGCACAAAAGAAAAAAAACCTGTCATGAATACGATTTCGGTGATAACATTGAAAGACTCCAAGAATATACATTTTGTTCTGAATAATTTTTCATTCTCCTTACACTGTTAGCTATTGTAATGAGCAAGCTGTATTTCATGTTCTGTTTCTTACTGCAATTATTTTCATAAAATTAATTAATTTTTAAAATTACATTGTTCAAGGGCACTTAGCAATAGAATATATGATATTCTCTCCTTTGTACGGCTGAACATTTCATCTAACACACTGGGAAAGAAAATCAGTAAGGCATCCAAGGATACACTGGAATACCACCACAATATTGGGAGAGTTATAAAAGACAGAGACGTGCTATTAAATAGGCTAAAGTATTTCAAATTACACCATAGTTCTAATACATCTTGTCAAAAGCTAATCAGTGGAAAAGTCCGGTGTCATGTTTAGAAGATTGAAACTTTATTTCCTTCCTTTGCATATAACTATCAGAAGATTATTCCATTTTATATTTCATTACTTTGATTGGAAACTCTCTAGAAAGAAACCTCTGCCTCTTGTAGACTTGGGATCTACGTTACATTGTGGTATATGGAGTGGTAATACTCCTGATGAAGCTGGTGCAGCGAAGCACCAGAGTGAGACAAGGTCTGCTCTGGAGACTACTGTGATCTCTGCCTAATCACCAACACCATTTTGTTCAGACAGCGCTTGTGTTTTCCTTGGAGGTTTTGATCCAGCATAGCTGGGTCCAATCCTGCTTTAGAAATGAGATGCTATGAAATTTAGGCTAGCGAATACGGCTGTGGGCTTTTTTTCATGTGCTTCATACTTACTTTAGTAAAATCATCTTATCTTGGGTAGAAATGGTGCACAGTCCTTTAATTAAATCAGCTCTAAGTTTTGCCTGAATGATTAATAAAATGAGAAAATTCTCTGTCTTGCTATGAAAGCACTATTCTTTTGTATTCCTTCATTCTTTTCTAGTCCTAAACCCTTTCTTCGAATCAGATCCCCAAGTTGATATTTTTTCCTTTGGGCTCACCTAAGAACTATAATCTCTGCCTAAATCAAGTTAATTTTCTTTTGTCACAAAACTCCAAAACAAAACAACAAAAAACCAAGCAATAAAAATAACCAGTTGTTGTCACTGTTGTTCATGAAGCATGGCATTTTCATGGCTAAAATTGCCCAAGGGAATGGAGAAATTAATTTCAATAAATTGGATTTTACGCGTATAAAAGACCTCTGAATAAATGAAAAAGTATGAGATGACATTTGGATCAAAGGAGATACACCCATTGACTTTAATGGATGTTGAACTGGATCTTTGATTAACAAGCTGCCTTATTATGAAGTAATGGTGAGGCAGCAACACCAACTAGAAAAGGTAACAAGGCACATGATTAAGGAAGTGATTTGGGGTAGGGAGGAATATTCAGTATAACAGTTTTCTAGCTGTGCAGAACACAGTACCAGAAATGACACAATTGTGATGGACACCTGTGTTATCATTTCGATAATGTCTTCTGCCTCCACTCTGCTCACAAGCCTCATGTATGCATCAGTACAGGTCTGGTTCAGCACCTCTGCTCATCGGCACTGCCTGTGGATTCTCCACATTACATCCTATGGGTCTACCTTAGGTAAGGTAAACACAGAATCATGGGCTTCTGTTTATTAATTTGATACACCTGTTGGTATTTCCTTTAACATGAATAGAAGGTATGCTTACAAATGATAAGCAATGCACAGATTTGCACATTAATGACCATCAGATAGACACTGATATTCATATATGCGTACATCAACAGTGAAAAAGTTTACCAAAAGTTTTCTAATAGGTTAGTACAAATGGAAGGTATTTGCAATTAATCAGTAAATTACTGAATAGTATTGTTTAGAGGGAACCTATAAAACCATGTGTTCTGTTCATATCCATATGTACATATATAGATAGAATTTTGTTTTTCAATCAAAACCAGTGCAATAAATCAACCTTTTCTCTTTCTGCTTATTTTGTTTTCAATTCAAGTTTTGTAAATTATGGTAATCTGGTATGAGCAAGAGTCTGCTCTAAATTGTACTGCTGAATGTCAGTAGTCACTCTACTGAAGTGAATAAATTTACAGCAGTGTGAAGCCATAATAGGTCAGACACAACTGCTATAATCTTCTCAGATCCAGAAGTAAGAAAGGCAAATTTACAGCTTAGGATCTGTACGATTCCCCAGCACCTGTCTTCTCCTTTCAGTGCTGGCAAATTTGGAGATGAGGTCCAACCTCAAGAGAGAAGCCAGCTGATATGAATCCATACTGCTGCTTTCTTCCCTGCCCAACACAAGTAGCCCTCAGGGAGCTATTAAAGATGGTCATAATTTGGGTGGAAAGGACTAGATTAGTTTTTTCATCAGACCAGTCTCCTGACCCAGTTCTGACAGTGCTTGCACCAGTGCAAGGGAGGTGACTAGAGGACAAATTTAGCTTTGTGTGTGCCAGTCTCTAAAACCCACAAAAACCCAGGACTACTATTTGCTTTTGAAATGCTTGTTCTATTTTACTGTTTAGAGTCAGGTTTTGGGTTTTAGGATTTCTGTTGTGAATAGAAAATGGTGAGATTACAGAAGAAGAAGTGGAAGTATACAGACAGACTTAATGACAAAGTGGGGAGGCATCCTCCATACAGACAAGGATCAGGGCATCACAAAAGAAAGATGAGAGCTTTTCAGGAACATCCTAGAAATAGGATCAAACTCAATAACCCAAAACAACCTCCAACATATGTTGACACGGAAAAGCCAAATTTGATCTTGAGATGCATCAAAGAAGGTGTATCCAGCAGACGGGTAAGCAGTAACGCCATTTTACCTATAGAAAGAGTGGCAGAGGAAGGGGAAGGGACAAGCAGGCTAACTAGTAAAGTTAACTATGTATAGAAAATTATTAAAAAAGATTATATGACCTAGTTGCTTGCGATATCACAATAAACAGACTCATGAAATAATCTTTCTGAAGATTAAAAACACGAGGTAGGCACAGGTATAGCATTCACTTTCCAAATCAAGAGCTGACCACAGGGCTGCCATAAGCTTTCCACAATGAATATTTCAGGTTCTAAAATAACTGCTTCCAAGAACAAAGATTTGAACCACCAGCTTTGCATTAAAGCCTATTTCTTGACCCCTTCTAGGCACCCACCCCTCCCTGCATAACAATTTGCACCAACACCTATGGATATTCAATATTAAAAAACTAATTAAAATTTTTGCTGTTTTCATTGCTTTGAACAAGAAGCTGGTTTTGGCGTTTTCAGGTCTTCATACAAATCGTACCTCTGCAGCTCTCATTCCTAAACTTAATTAATAGTTATTATTATTTATGACTGCACTGCATACTAGTCCAAGCTTTAATTTGGTCTTCTAAAAAGAGAGCCTGTGGCTGTGTTCTTGGACTTTTTTCCCTCGTCCTTTTTCTTCTCTGAAATAACATTATTAGTTCAAATCTTGTAGCTTGTTTTTATATGGCTAGTGCTTTGCCTTTGTCTCTCTTTTTCTCCCTTTTACCCTTCTGACTTTTTTATTTTTAAACTGCTCCAACCTAACTTCATTCTGATTTCTTACTCATGGATGCTTCAAGGACTCACATCACTGATTATCATCCTTCCATTCCCATTAGTCCACACCTTAATTTTATTTCAAAGGTCATATAGTCTGTATGTCCAGTGGGCATGGTAGCTGGTTTGTGTTCATACACAGTATATCTTTCTTCTTAACTGATACTCATGAGCCTGGTAGTGCCCTTTGTGTGAAGACTGAACATTACCATCTCCAGAATACTGGTAAAATTTGGCATTTCTACTAAAATCCCAATTTGTTCTCCAATCACTTGCACTCTGTTCCCATTCCTCATTTTTCACTGACTTCTGAAATTCCTGATATCCACAGACACTAAAATCTGTTTCCGAGCCATGAGAAGCAGAAGTGCTCACTGTGCTCTCCAACGTCTGGTTTAAAATTGCCATCCGTTTTTTTTTTTAAATGCTATCGGGTTTGTTCCATCTTTTTTTGCTTCTCATGTGCCACAATTTTCCCATCTATAAAACACTTAATTTGTTTTAATAAAATGCTTAGATATCAATGGATGAAAAGCACACCACTATTATTGTTCACAATATGAATGATATCTTTCCAACCCATGTCCTATCCAGAGATTCCTTCAGATTCCATCTTGTCTTCAGAACATTTCTAAGTTGGTGCTTCTTTCTCTACCTGTCCTGTCTTCTGCAACTCTCCCATCCCTGCTCCCTTCTCCCACCCACTCCATCTTGATCACTTCTTTCTTAAAAATTTTGCTGTATTGTTTTCTCTGATCTTTCCTGCATACGATGGAATAACTCTTGATATAACTATTCTGTGATGTTGTGTCTTTATTAAAAAAGTGAAAAGCTAACATTTGACTGTATGAGCTGTTGCAAACAATACATTTCTTCTCATTTACTATTCTGAAAGTAACATGTAAGACTGTCTATAAAGCATTAGATGCATAAAAGAGAGGAACAGAAACCACTGTGATCATTACTAAAATAAATGCTAAGAAATTACATTACCAGAAAACCTTGGCAGAATCAGCTAATTATAGTTGGCACAGATAGATTACAGATAGCCAGCTACAGTCATCTGAATCCTTCTGTAAGAACCCTCTGCTTTTGACTGCATTTTCCTGGGGAGAGCTGCCCCAAGCTGAATTGGTTTAGGTTGAAAAATTCCATCATTTATAGGAACAAAGTCTACAAAATAGTGTGTCTGCTTTCAGCATCCCCAGTTCTGAGGATTCTTTAAAATCTTGTCAGCTTTCCTAGGAAAAGCTCCAGAATGATTAAATGATCCAAACCCCCTCCTTTGAGTGCTTGTGAACCCTTAATAGAACTTCTTATTCATATCCATTAGGATACAGCATCTTGCTACATGATCACATACTGTGTTTCCCTAACACGCCCCATTCAGTGCACAGCACAAAGTAGATGAAGTTGCTGTCTGTAGGACTTCATTCATATCTACTAAAGACATGGAAACGTGGCAGAAGTATGAAGCAGGGAACTGCAGAACAAGAAAGGATGAGCTTAGAGTAACCCAATGCTGCTTTAACAAACTGCCCCTGCCCCCGAGCTCTACTGTGGTACTAAGTCATGGAAAAAGCATTTTTACCAATGTGTTCCCAGAAACACCTTTTTCAACCATATAGCTAGCCTGAGAGAACGGACTGCATCCAACGGCAATAGTTTTGTTATTAGTATATGGGACGAGATTAAATTCCAAGTGCTCTGCAAAATCGGGCACTTGCTTTCTCAGAATGGCCACCTCCACTTAGCTGACCCCTCTGAGTGCCCTGGTGCTCATCCACGTGCCTCAATGCCACATGTGCACACCGGGAATGACAATGCCTCTTCAGCTGGCAGGTGCTATGCAGCCATTAACACTTGCAGTTGAGATGCTAGAACGACACTTGTAGGCAGAAAAGCCTACAAGGAAATGGGTAGCACTGGAGGAGCACTTGCTACTGAGTGAGTGCTAGTCATCCTGTGCACTGCATGCATCGGGGAGTCTGTGGGAAACACAAGGCATGACGATGTAGTTAGAAGATGATGACATAATGTAACTCACAAAGGGAAACAAATTCATGTTGCATGGGTGACTAAATATAGCATTTCTTTTCCACAAGGACCTGACTTTGCACCCTTAACAGACTTGCATGTAATCTTTCTCCTTCTTCACTGAAGATACAAAACCAGCTGTAAAATATTGACCAGATAGCTGCCACAAACTGGTTACATATTAGGAGCAAACTAGCTCCCAAATGATTTAAGTTCATATCCTTTCCATGCATAAAACCGTATTTAGACAAGTAAATTTCCCTGCACGTTAAAGGAAGCTGTTGCATGCATGTCTATTTTGCATGTGCAAAAGAAAATTTTGCATACACAATGGGTATACATACAAATGGCTTTTGATTGCAATGTAAGTACTGCCTTTAGAAAATTGCGTCCCATTAAATAATTCATGTTATCCTCCTAGCAGAAGAAATCCAAAAGTGTCTAGTGAGGAACTAAATCAGTGAAAGTGGGGATTCAGAAAATATTGTCCTCTGTGTTGCAACAGTAACACTTCATTATTGGTTTATACAGAAAACAAACAAATTGGATAATTTGTTGCTCAGATAAGCCTTGGTTAATATAACCATACAGAATGCAAGGGGAAATGGGAGTGTGCATTCCCCTGCCTAGATACCTCTCCTGACACAGAGCAGGAGGGCTCTGCCATGCTAACTCTCACTTTGCAAAGGGCAGATGCAGATTTGGCTGCATTAACACCAATAAACTGGCTACTAGAGCAGACCCACAGCATGGGGAGGATGCAATGGCTACACCTGGGGAAGAGCACTAAGAAATTGCTCCAACCCAACTAGCGCAAGAAAGCAGAGACAAATTTTGAAAACCTGCTGGGCAAGATACATCTATATTTCAAGGCTCAGACCAGGTAGTCCTGCCTAATTGACAGTAGGGGCTGGCTTTTTTATAATGTCAGAAATTTTGAGAGAATACATAATTTTATAGAAGGCAGCAGGAAACATTTGAGCTCCAAATTGTGAACAGTGTTGCTGGTATAAAGCTACTGTTTTTAGAGTACATTCAAATCCATTATGCATTGAAGATCTAAATAAAATAGCTGAGCAACTAGAAAATTACATAGGAAAGAAAGAAGAAGGTAATGTGTGGGGACTGAATTATTGTAGCTTGGTAGAAACTGTTCTTCTAAGTGTTATCTCCATCTTCAAACTCTGTATGGGATTCCTGCTTGTTCCTGGACTCGTACCGACTGAGACTAGGATACAGGTAATGGCCTTATTATCTGATAGTTTGTAATATCTACTACTTGATGAGAAATTACATTTTAAAAAGCTTGATATTAATTTAAAACCTACAAGGTTTTGCTCATTATTTCTGAGACAGCCTATTCAACTCCTAGTCAGCAGCTACAGCAAAGTATGCTGACCCCATTGATGAGGTAATCAATTATGCTGGAACAAAACAAACTAGTAACTAGAATGAAAGGAAGCCTATGGTTTTATATAGAGCCAGAGAAAACAGGGAGAAAGAGCATTTGGCAAATGACACAGGACAAAACATTTCATTTCCAGGATTCAAGAAAATAGTATTTTAAATTTGTATCAAATGTGATTTACAAAATCAATGTTCTTCTATGCTGGACAGCTTTACTAGGAGTGAATGAAGACAAACGGGGGCACGCATCCAAAGCTGTGGCTCTACAGGCATGTGGCACTCTGGAATGGAGGTTTACATGCCAGCAACTGCAATTATCCCAACTAGCAATGATTTAGCATTCTGTGATGTCTAGAGTGTAAAAAATCCAGGCTGTACCTTTATATCACAACCATCTGAAACCCAGGTTTAAATTCTGCCTTTAAAGAGACTGCAGCACAGCTTGCTGCTGTGTGCACGTTGGAGAATAAAAATGATTAATTCTGCCCATCAGTGAAGTTTTCGCTTATGAGTATCACAAGCCTTTGCTGTGTGCAGCAGAAAAAAAATGAAAATCATTTTTATGCTTAGTTTCAAATCCTTATTCAAACCCATGTAACAGTGCTAATTACTAAACACTGAGAAGACTGAATAAAATATCATAAAATGCTGACTCAAAAAAAACCAAACAAAAACCCCACAAAACAAAACACCTTAAACCTAAGTGCATTTACCATATTTTTTTAACATATGATTTTACAATCCCAAGTTTAGAAAGGATTTCCATGTTAAAATTAACAGAAGAAAGTAATTGGGAAAGAAGCGAATCAAAATGGAATTATATCATCTAATACAAGCTCCCATGATGAGCTGCACATCTTTAAAAAGAGCAGAATGATCAATTCCTCACAAGAAAGAGAGACACAAAGATTGGCTTGGGAGAAAAAGATTTCCTTTTGGAATCATCACAGCGGGAGCCTGAGGAATCTTTGCACCCAGAGACCTAATGTTGACTGTTAAGCTAACAAAACTAGTCTGGAAGAAGAAAAAAAAGGTAAGACTTCATCTTTTCATCCCCTTCCACTTCACTGCTCATCTCCCTAGCGCTTATCTTGATCCCAGTTTTCTTTTTCTGAGGATTTTTTTTTTCTTCCTCCCCCCTTCTTTTCTTTTTTTTGATGCTGATGGGGGGAGCAGCACGGGTGCCTGATGCCAGCTGCGTCCTAACAGGGACCCTGCCTTTCTCATCTGCATTGTCACATTCAGTAATTACAGAATATTCCATAAAGGACCCGTAAGGGGTCAGTGATAGAGATAGCGCTGCAAATTCAGCATGGCCCTCCGAGCCTCGCAGGGGACAGGTACCGAGTACTGCAGCTGGTGTGGGCCAGCCCAAGCGTTTGCCAGCACGTCTGGTCGTGCTAAAGGGATTAAGACATCAAAAGAAGGGCAATGCCCTGTGCCACAGGAAAATTCAGAAATAAAATATGGAAATAGGCTACCTAAGCCAACTGCTTGCTGCCCAGTTTGCCACGAGGGTGTAATGCAAAACTTGGCGTGACTGAGGAGGAACCCCCAGTGAGGATTTCTGGAGAACGTGCTCTAGGATGCCTCACCACGAGACAACAACAGTGTGGCTATAGGGACATTACCAAACCAGAGACTAAACTAACTGTAAGAATACAATAGGCACAACATACACATATTATTCTTGTATTTATACATGGAAAAATTCTAATGCAATGTATTATTCCTCTGAGGCTTTATGCCTTATTCTTCTTTCAGTTACACTACAGCAGACCTGCCCTGCACAACTCAGACTCTCTTGAACAGTAACTTTTACGCTAACACCACACAAACAACAGTCAGCAATGGCTTATCATATTGGGAAAGTAAGGACAACTACAGGCTGTCTATAAGCTGTAGGGATACAGTGAGAGAGATCTTACCACACATCTCAGTCTGCACAATTCTCCCCTTAGAGTTCAAAACACTCTGGGGAAAGCACTCCATCCCTCCAGATGGTGCTACAAAGACCATAGATCTGAATGAAGTGCAACTAAAATATAGACTATCAGGTACAGCTGTACATTACGCTGAAAACAACTGTATTTTCCAGTGTTCTTGTTATCTTAAAAAAGCATCTTGAATAATTACTCACACAATTCAAAGGAATAAAATCAGATATTCTTGGCCAAGTTAGCTTGGTGTATCATTGAGTAATTTGCCTCATTTTATCTACTAATGGCATGTCTAGAAATAAGAAAAAACTGAATTTTAACCTTGAAATATGAACTCTACAAACCCATATTTCAGTGTATGCATTGTAAGCTCACACCAGGGAATACTTTCAAAAATAAAAATAAACTTCCAAACTTTGAATGCACTTTAAGGGTCAAAAAGCAATGGGAACAAATGCATTATTTAATCATAAAAACCACACTCGATTCAGTGCAAGACTGAGGAGGGAGCTCAGGCTCCCAGAGGCAAGTGAAGTGAGGACTGCTCTGAGGGACTGCTGCAAACGGGGCTGGAGCTGAGCTCTCCCTCAGCCTGGCCTCTGCCTGGGCGAGGTGGGGAGGCTGAAGAGCTGGAGAAGACAGGCAGCTCTTAATAAGAACAAGCTGCCATTTTCTCAGGAACAGTGAAGCAGAGAGGAAAAATGGTGGGGAACATCTTGCTTACAAAAAATGAAGCCATTAGTCAAAACTGAGAAGAAAGACCTTTAAAAGCATTGGCTACTCACACATTGCTTTGACTCCATGATAAAATTCTTATCCTTTTTAATGGCATGTTGTTAGCAGCTACATCTTTATTACAGTCTGTGTTTCTCCTTCATCCTCATTAAGAGTAAGGTCCATTTCTTACCTGAGCAACACAGGCTCTGCTCTCATTACCTTGACTCAAAGCTAACAGTAACTTTTAAAAAAATACTCACACTAATCATCAGCTCTAGATGCTTACCCTGAGGTAGTTGAGGGTGAAGTTTGTCAGACCCATTCGAGTGATGTTTTTGGACAGCTGCTCCAGCACCTGAGGGTCTTGTGCCTAAACAACAGAGGAAAAAATAATTTTCACTTTGTTTTTTGTCTATTTGTTTTTCCTCTATGTGCTTGGTTGAGTGCAGGGAAGGTTCTCTGAAGAGAGATGCCATTCCTATGGAAAAACACATTGATGCTAAATTTATGTCATAAGCCATAGAGTTCTGTTTGCACAGGAAAATGCAGAACCTTATTGAAATTGGAGCAGAATAAAGACTGTTTTCCAGTATCTTCCTTCTGTCCCTACCCATTCAAGAGACAGACCTAGGAGGTCTGATCATGCAAAGGTGTGCAAGCAAGCAGGGCCCCACCAAAGAGCTTCCTGAGGGATCACAGTCCACTTTGAGCCTTCCATTTGTTGGCTGGGAGTCCCAGGAGACTAAGCAGATAAAGGCAGGAATAAAGAAGGTATTGCTTTCTTACTGTAGATAAGAAACTGAAGCAGAGAGACCTCATCAAGGCGCCTTCAACAGAGCTGATCACATATGTGGCATTAAGCACAGGCTGGAGAACCGTTCTGGTCTAAGTTGTTTTCCCAGAATTAAACAGGAAAAATGCAAGCACAGTCCTTCTCTGACCCTAGCCAGGGGCTTTACCTGTGAGACCAGCCTCCTCTTTAAAATGAGATCAGTCTCATTACTAAAATTAATACCTGCTGGTTGCTGCCTAACCTGGTCTACTCTCTTTGAATTGCGGTCCTCTAAATACATATTGTTGCCCATGGCCATCCTCATTGTCCCTTAATGGGATACTGTTGACGAGTTCAGAAGATCAGCCCTCTAAAATAACTCTGAGACAGAAATGCGGGGGCAGATTTTCAAAGGTATTTTCTTCAGGCCTGTAACAACATTTTCAAAAAAGTCCAGCCTGCTTAAGTTATTTAAAATTCCTCACTAAGAATATATCTTTATCTACAGATATCTAAGTAACTTCATGTCAAAATATGGGTATGTATTTGGGCCTGTGTTCTTACCCTCCATAAAACCATAGTCCTGCAATTAATTTGGTATATGGAGCACTACTAATCTGAATGATTCTACAGTGTAGAACTGAAAGTGGCAATAAGACTCTGCTTTTTGTTTCTCCCCAACAATTTACTTTGTAATAGTTTGACTTCAACCTGTAGAATATTTAATATTTTAATATTCCATTGTGTGTGCTTTCATGCAATTACAATTAAAAAAAATCTTGAAATGTGAAAAAAGAAGATCTGGATTAAACTTCTAAGGGTTTCTAAGTAAATATATGGCAATTACTGAAAATAAGTTCTCATGCAAGGGTTACTATTTAATTTAAAGACTAAATATAATTCATACCTACAATTATGATAATTCACTGAATTTAGTGTAGTTCATATCAATAAGAACAGATTATGGGCCCAAATCGTACAGACCACCAAATGGGATTAAAAGGAAAACTATGTGCTAAAACAAAATGAAAACATAGCAACAGTAGCAACAATAGAGCACTGAGAAATAAGGGAATGATGAACGAACTTGTAAATGGATGCAGTTGCAGGCAAAACAAAATATTTATAGTTAATTGCCTTGGGTGTGAAATTTTCTGGAGTTCTTCATAAACCTAATCTCATCTCTTTGCATTAGGGCAAGTGAAAAAAGGATTACTTACATGCATGGCTAGAATGCTGCGTGGGACTAATTCTCTGTACTGTCTAATAGTAAAGTGCCATGTTTTTATTCTCATAAGATCATCAAAAGTAAACTCCAAGATAAGACGTCCTTCTGTGCATACCTAGAATACATAAAATGCATGAAATAAATTCCCAGGAATTTTGTTTTCAATGGTATTGTATCATCGATTAAACAACATTCAAAAGTATCAGAGCAGCAGTCTATTGTTCATCTCTGCTAGACTAATTGTTTTTCTTTCTCTTGGGGAGAAAAAATGAATGTGGGAAAACGACTTCATAGGACTTCACGGAGACAGTAACTTATAATACTATAGATTTTATAAACATAGAATATTGTGTGCGCTAAATCTTATTTATTGCATCAATTCTCTTTCCCTCGTGGTTCACTACTGCTAATTAATGACTGAACCTCGCAGTGGAGGTGGCTGTGGTGCAACTGTGCCCACTTGATGTCGAGTTGCTGAACCAGTCATTCCCAGCCTGTTTTATGTTGCCCTTTCCTTACAACGGCTTGGCATATAAACCTTCCTTTCATGTCCAGTTGGAGTACACAGAGCCTTGAATGCCTGTGGCCAAACCTGATTTTTTTCCATTTTTTTTCCTTCTTGTCTTTTCCAGGCATTTTATCCCATTTTTATTTGTCATTTCTTATCTACTTTTACTAACCCCGCCCTTCCAAGGAAAGCCAGACGGGGTGTCTGCCATCGGGCTGTATGAGCCACATTGCCACGGCAGGTTTGAGAGCCAGGGGAGCAGAGAAGACGTTGCAGTTGTGGACAACAGAGCTGCTTTCACAGAAAGTGGCTCACATGGCTTTGTGAGGGGTCTTGTCTGAGAAAGGAGAGGCAATATGGGAGGAATAAATGCAGCAAGTGGGTACTACCTGGAAATGAAAAGTAAAATAAATTACTGGGGGCTTTTAAACAACTGTCCACAACTTATGTGGAAAAAACACCGTAGCTGTGGTGGTCTTTAAGGTGCAAAATACATGCCCAGCATGGTATCCTGACTGGAGTACTGTAAATGATGCATGATCTGAAAATTAACTCCCTCTGTTGTTGATTTTTTTCTTTAAGTTGGATATTTATACTTACAACTCCTATTCAAATTAAACTTGCAAGTGCAGGGTACAGAGATATTGTGGAAACAGGGCGTGATGGCTTTCAAAAGAAAAGGTTCCTGCAAATTTAATTTTAATACAACTCATATTTGATTGAGCAACTAGCCATTCTAAATTCAGCTGAGTCTGTTGAGCCTTTTTACAAGCCCCAGCTCAGACTTGGCTAGTTCCCACTTGGGCAACGCATGACTTTTCTGGTTAACAGTTCACTTAATGTCATCATAGTTTTTCCTCCCAGTTATTTCTGCAAAAACATGTAGGTAGTTTTAACAGGCATACTATATAGACAAATTACTGTAGACCTATGAACGAGAATCTTGCAACAGGTTCTCATCTACCCTTTTCAACACACCTTAGTGATGCCTTCAAATTTTTAATGTGACTTATTTTGTCATTTGACCCTGATTTTGATTGTCTCATCAGTTGCACTATGATAAGAAATTACACAGAGGTACACATGCGCACACATAAGGATTAATACAAGAAGAAAAACATTTTATATTAATGTTACTGTGTTGGGGCCGAAGATCCTGATTACTGACCAGTTAACATGAAATATTTCAGGTTGAAAATATTTTCTTTATAATAATACCTGTGGCTTCTCAAATGTTTCTTCTGTTAAGCTCAAAACCCCACAGCTCTTAACAGATTTATTTTATGCACTGGCATTAACAAATTTTAATAGAAAAACTGAAACACATACCTCATATCACAGTGGTAAAAATTTATACATCTTATAAAGGAATTTAATTTCCTTATGTAGAGCAGAATTTTAAGCATTGCTTTTAATCAATAAAATTGGTGCAGTTCTTATTTTAAATGGGCCTCTTTTCTATTTTTTTTTTAAAGCTGCCTTTTACATAGAATCCAAAAAAATCAAAAGGGTCTCCAATTAAGAAAACATTTTCTGTTGTGCCGAATTCATGTTACCGTACTGTGAGCTCTGACATTTTGTTTCTGTGGTAACCAAAATCAGCTGATTAGTTGGCATGGCAACAGAAAAGATGTAATCCCAGCAGACACACTCTAATCAATGCCCCCAGCACAGATGGTCTCCGGAGGATCAACAAGAAAGAGGCTGGCAGGCATTCAGTATATCACGTGGTTGCTCTAGACTAGGCCAGGAAAAAACTAAAAAAGAACATTTCTCAAACTAACCAATAGCTTTTTAACCCCTTCACTGCACTTATTAACTGTAGGAATTTCAACTGCTCGCACCTATGAAAACCAACTTTGGTGCTGTGCCTTATCGCTCAGAGTCTCGCTCTCCTAACACCAGGCATCTTTCACAACTCTTCCTCTTTTATTAACGACCGTTTCTCAAACCTGACTCTGTGCTTGAAAAGAAACCTAAAGCTTATACAAATCGGGGAAATGCCTGAGATTGTTAGTAAGGATTAAAATCACTGAGTTTCAAGGGCTTCACCTATAAAATCCAGCTGATGGCCCCACTGTTGGGCGCAGGAAGAGAACGGTTCGAACACGGGGTGCTCACTGCTCCAGTGGTGAAGGCAAAGCTTGCCTCTGCCTATCTATCGGGAAATATAAATACACATCGCTAACTGCAGAAAAACAGTTTGCCTACGCATAAAGTTGGAGTGTCAGTAAACACGGTGAAAACAGAGACTTAGGAGGACTCCTAAAGCTTTCCTTTGCCTGGAGGAAAAAATGAAGCATCTGCCAGGTAAACAAACATGGCTTCAGTCTCTTCTTTTACCACATTTAATTCATGCCATTGAACCGTATTGAATTCTTCATAGTATTTATTTATACCTTGATAAAATAATTTTAAAGTGTGTGACACTTTACAAGGACCTCTTGCCCTCTAAAGACAAGCTAGACTATTCATACTGTTACTCTTAGGCATGTTCTAGCCATATTTGTTTGAAAAAAACCTGGAAATGCCATTTTATATATTCGTCCAATACTGCAGTATGCAGTGAGTTGCTCTAACTAGGAAAATGTGGAAATGAATAAAATGCAGCTGTGGATTCCTGATTCAATACGTGTTGAGAACTGTTTCAGCCCATTATATTACAAGTTAGTGAATTTGTAGCTTACAAGTTGTGAAACTGAAACAGCTATTAACAAATATAGGTAGTTTGTATTTTTGCATTAAAAAAACCCTTCGTGGTAATTTCACTGAGTCAAATTCAGACATGATTTAAGGAGCTACGCAGTCCGCTGGAGTGCTGCTTATTATGGGAGGTCTGCTTTGCTCCACCACTGATGCTGTGAGAGTTGGGAGTTTACCTTTGGGTACAAGATCTGTGCCCTCAGTATCTCTGCTAGAAGTTACACACGCACACCTGAGACAATATTTGGCTCTAACTTATTTCTGAGAGCAATATATTCTTTCCTCCCTTATTCCCCCAGCTACTGTGTTTTATTTCAAATTTGCTCTTACTAACGCAGTCATATTTTAAACATACAGCCATTAAAATAAAAACCCCTAATTTTTCTCCTAGAATCCAAATCACATCCCCACCTGAACTTTTCTACCGGGATACAGAGGTTTGTATTGGAATCCGCAACGGACACGTCCGGGCTGGAGCGGGCCGTGCGCTGCCAGGGCTGCAGTGCCTGCGGAGGGAGGGTCTCACCGCGCACGCGGGACGGTGCCATGGGAGGCGGCTGTGGGCCCCCTCCCACGGGGCGTGCGCCCAGCCCGGGCCCTGCTGCTAGTCTGTCTTTGACTTGCTGGACACTAGTCTCCTTTCCAAAGTAACAACACTGTAATGTGCCGTTATGATAAGTAAAATAATTGAATCAAGAAAAGCGCGTTTTGTTTACTGATTGAAAACCCCCACCTTTTATTTGCTATTGCATCGAAGCTAACACAAAGGGAAATGGCAGAAATTGTTTTAGGGAGCTAGGCGAAGAAGCAGCTACTGTAAACACTCATCACGTCCTCTGCACAGGGCCAGCACTCACAGCTCCTCGTGGCCAAGAGATGCGACCTAGGAATATCTGCTCTCTTTGCTTCTCTCTCCATTTGTGTCTATGTAAGTCACAGGGGGCTGGGGTGGGAGAGCTGGAATGACGACACCATGAAACGCACACCTCCAGCTCACCAGTGCTCCACACACCAGCGGCCTCCTCTCCCTCTTCTTTGAACCCCACTCCAAGAGCCATGAAGATGTTGGGGAAGACACTACAAAGGGATGGGTCTCACATACGTACTAAACCAGCATAAGCCATGTGGGCCCTGGTCATAATGCTGCCAACAGCTGGTGTCTTTTTTGACTCTAAAACCTCCACAGTCCGGCAGGCCAAGGGCAACACGGATGGGTTATCTCCTCTTGCTGCCCCTTCTCCTTTCATGCTTTTCACCATGCAAAGGTTGAAATTCATACAGATGAACAGGTACAAGATGGAAAATCATAATTTCCTGTTAATTTACGAAAGGGTACATTTCCATTTTGAAAATGAGTTTACTGATTTTTTTAATATAAAAAAATCTTTGTTTTAATTTGCATTTTCCACCTTTTTGGTACTGTTTTTATAAATAACTGGCACTCAGTTTAATTACAGGACTAGAAGTGGCCAATGCATGAAGATAATTCACTACCAATTACAAATATTGAATATTCACTAACTGCCTGATCCAGAGCAGTTTAAATCAATTGACTCCTTCCATTGACTTCATTGCCCTTTGGACTGGCATCCTGCTGTATTAAATCACTATTTTCCGAGAGATTTATAGTCCTTGGACTGGGTAAGTATTAATGGTAAAGCATACCATCCCAAATGGTAGGTACCAGCAATGTGAAAGCTCATTGTTGCTTTAAAATCAAGCCCAGAGAAAAGGAGATGGGCAGGTTGAATTTAATTCACATACAGTTGATGGTTCTAGCAACCTGGCATTATGTGCTTCTCTTGCAATCTTTCCGGGAGGATTGCAGAGGATGCCCACAGAATTTTCCAGTCACGTAATGAATATAGAAAATAGTAATTAAATGGCTTCAAGGGTTTTCAGTATTAGAAATAATCTCAGTCTACCAGAAAAATGCAACAGCCAATATTTTTCACCCTTATACACACTAAAAAAGAAAAAAAAAAAAAGCCAAACAAACAAAAAAAAACCAAACCAACAACATGCTTTATTGAGTCTTCCCTGTTACCTTGGTAAACATGGGTTTTCCATGCTGAGTGACCATGGTGCATTGATCACAGTCCACTGTGATGGATGAGTTGTGGTATGACTCTTTTGAGTGCTTGAGAATGTAATACAGGTCTGTTACACCTCCTTCAAAGACAGTGCTAAAATAACGAGGAATGAGGGTCCTTCCAATTGCTGTGAGGAAAATACAAAGCAGAATTCAGCAAATGCTCTAGGTTATAAAATCTCAAACCATTTGCTAACAGAACATGAATAATTTTAAGCGCAATGAAATCAAACTTTCATTTAATGAATATAATACATGTTCTCTGCTGTAGAAATGAAGTTGTGCCTGCTCCCATTGAAATCAATGAAAATGGCTTACACCATTCAGAGGGAGTGGGCTCATCTTATTTAATCTTTTTACATTGATGGCGAGTTAGAGTCACTCTTGAAACCATCTGCAAGGTTTTTTGAACCAAAGTAATTATTATACAGAAAGCCACATGGCGTCAATTATGACTGGAAGTTGGATATTACTCATAAATGTATCAATACAAGTGGTGAGCATTTACAGAAATATACTTATACACCCAAAAAGGCAAAGCACATTTATATAGGGAGGTTGTGTACACATATATGTTTGTCTGTGTGTACATGTATATTTATATATACCCACCCACACATACACACACATGCCCACACACTCTTAATTGAATAGGAGGGCTACTGCTGAGAAATCAGAGTCCTGGGGACTGAAGAAGGACCTGAGAATGCAATAGGATATATGTTACACAATACAAGACTACCCACAGGTCTATCTGAGATCTCTCCTTAGACCAGAAGTACTTACGTCATAGGCTAGAAAGTCTGAGCATACACTTGAACTAGCTTATATGCACCACGTAAACCCCAAACTATGGACTCAAGGTAGACAATTCTGCAATACTCGGCCAAAACTCTCACTGAAGTCACACTTCTCACTTCAATAGCAGTTTCAGGTAAGTATTACAAAGTCTAATTCCAAATACCTAATAGTAATAGAGAGCTTCTGGGTGTATTTCAGATGCACAAACTAGCAGAAGCACTGACATCAAAGGCAATTATCTGGTATGCAACCAATGTTTTCCATCTCCTTTTTTACAGATAAATTCAGATGCAACCACAAGCCTGGTAAGACAGAACACTTCAGTTTATAATAGACCGATACTTCCATACCAAATGACTGATTGCTTTGCATGCATTAATCAATCCACAGTAATTCTGAGTGGTGGATACATAAAAATTGCCTTCATTTTACAGAGGGAAAAAACCAAGCGATCTAAACTGTGTTTTGGAAGAATGAGACAGAAAAGTCCCCATCAACAGGCAAGATTAGAGTTTATTAGTTCCTAATTCTTACTTGTCTATTAGGACTATGTGGTGACTCATGCCTCCCTCATTTACTTTTGAGAGTAATTTCTAAAAAAATTATTTTGCCAGCACACGAACAAAGGCTCCTGACCCTAAAAATGTATTTGCAAGTGGGTGTTGTAAATTAAAAAATATGGCATTTTCACAGTAGTTCTGTGAAAACTGTTTCTGCTCTGTGCATTACAATGTGGAATATTGCATATGCAGTCATAATGCACATTACATAATGAAAATATACAAATACAGAAAATTAGGACTTGTTAAAGCTTGTGCTGTAATATTAGATACTAATGTAATTTAATGTACAAAAATACACCACACTTTCTGGAAGTGGCTGACAATTCAATGAATATGTTGAACAACTATCCTACGACTCTAGCTCCTAAAAAAACCCACCCACTCACCATGCATATATTAATTTTCTACAGTCTTTTAATTTAATTTGGAAAAACTGAAGTCCAGTGTATCAGCATAGGACTCAACTCAGGCTTTAACTCAATTTTTTCCATGTTGGTATGGTATATAGTAAAACATGAAATTTACCCATCAAGTTAATTTCTTACTCCCCTAAGGCTAATTAGTGCAAATTAAATTTCCTGCTAATCATCCTAAGCAGTGAATGTGTGATATGAAAATCCAGCATTCCTACTGATTGTGATAAACCTCTATTCATGTGATTTATGCACCACATAAATATCTTGAAACTATTTTAACTGCAGTTTATAGACCGTTCCCAAAGTAGCATGGTCATATGGTGTTGCTTTTCCCCTTGTATTCACAGCTACAACACATTAAAGAAGGCTAGAAATACATTAAATACCTTATATTTATCGCTTTTCCTAGTAAGCATTATCTATGTTTGCCACAGGGATACGCTACTGTGACCAACAAAGTGGGGCACCAAAAGGATGAAGAGGTGCGCACAAGGATATGCCCAATGGAACCTGATTTTCAATGACACATGCACATGCAGAACCTGTCTGTCTGTGAAACTGAAAATAGCTAATGCAAATGTCCAGCATAAATGACTATAGCTAATATTCACCTCCAGAAGAAACATTCATGGAAACCCGTATTAATAAGCAGACCTGTTCTTGGCTCACCATGCTGCCTTGCCGCAGAAGACTGAAGAGGTTTCAAGGGTTTGGTTCTCTTCCTGAAGGACTCAGTCACTTAAAAAGATCATTTCATTTCTAGGATAAACATGAAACTCTCTACAGAGGTAACAAAGTTTATTTGTGCGGGAGATGGTATTTCCAAGAACAACAAAAAGCTGTGGAACAGCTCGTATAAAGTCTAGGGATCATGATAAACTTTGTGCATTTTAAGTGTGAAGGACCTTTCCTTCATTTTTTCTCCTCCAAAACATAATTGTGTATATTAGCATTCAAGCACATGGGTGTGCACACCCTCAGCTCTGCTGCATGCATATATGACAACACTTTCCTGGGCATAGGACTATGAACATGGCAAACATGCTTTTCCTTCCCTTCTTGCAGTAGATGGATATGCTCAGCGTACATACTCCACCCGTGTCTGCCACTGTACATCTCAGCAGGATTTTAGCAACACCATATACCTTCTGCCAGAGTCAGCCAAAGGCTACTTCCTAGGAGGACCCCAAGTAATGTGAAGGCAGGATTGTGGAACAACTTGATACCTGTGGCCACTTCAGGATGTAGTTTAGCCATCCTTGCATCAGAAATGTGAACTCACAGTTTGCAGAGCACAGAGCAAGCCGTACGCTAGCTTAGTCTTCAGTTCGCAGCTCCCCAGAGGCAGTCACAGACAACAAGCAAGTATGGCCTAAATAGCATATGGTGCTTAGGACACCAACAGGGCTGAACGAAGCCTGATATGCTACTGCCATTGGAATTTCTTCATGTTTTAGAGCTTGGCTTTTAGTCCACCGAATACACTTTTATGAATGTACCTCTGTGCGTGGTTTTGTAGCGCTCCTCCCTCCCACACCATACTTCCCCAAAGGAGCATCATATGGACACCCTCAGAGCCAGCGCACCGATCTTTGCCACAGGAGCTCTGAGAGTGAACATTTGCAGTAGCAGTTTCAGTATGGGGAGACTCTTGTAATTTCCTTTCCTGGTGTCAGAGCCCTGAGAGCACCCTGAGAACACCCTGCTCCAGGGTTGGGCTGCCAGGCAGATTTTCTTTCCAGCTTCTAGGGGCGGAATCCTTGCCCAGCTACGTCAGGGCTTTCTGCCTACATCCTCGTGGAGTTCCCTGAAACTGGATCTCCTTCCAGTCCTGTCTCCTATCCAACTGTTGCTCTTTATTCTTTCTCCAATCTCTCTGCTCACCTACCCGCCATGGTCCACTCCTCTGTTTTCTCACCTTATGGTTGGTTGCCTTGCATTAGTTATCTTCCACGTTCACCATTCAACTCCCAGCATCTCCCTGTCTTCTCTTCTCTCCCCCTCCTCGCATACTACCCCTTTTTCTCTTGCTCAGGGAGGCTCATTAACCTTTCCCTTCCCAAACACACCCAATTCCCTCATTCTCCTTACTCAAGCAGGCCCAGCTATCTAGTGTCAGTCTCCCTGTTCTCCTCCACTCTCCCCAAAACACCCGCTTCACGCCCACTTTCTCAGCACCCTTCCTACTCAGCCAGGCTGTCCCAGGCTCCCTGCCTCACCGGTCTAAGCCCTCCTTCTGGATCTTGATTTTGTGTTTTTCTCCCTTCCTTCCTCCTTCCTTCCTTCAGCTTCTCATCCAGCCAGGGACCAGGCAAGAGGACCTTTTCCCCCTGTGCCCCGCACCCAGCCAAACATCTCCCCATTCCCCGTGTTTTTCTCATTGACTTCCAACTCTCCCTTACTCAATCATCCTCCATCTTCTCCTTTCACCTCCCAGTTACTATTTCTCTCCCCTCTCCCTCATCAATGTCATCTTGTCCTGATTTATTCCCTTCTCCTTTCTTTCCTCCTCTTCCCTCTTCTTTCCTCTACATGCAGGTCAAGTTGCATCCTTTGCAGGGCCACCTGGACCCCAGGTGCATCCTCTGGGAGTGCAGGAGCAGGAAGGGCCTCCTGCTCTCGCATGCAGCACTGTCTGAGCCTTCCCCATGGGCTTTGCAGTGGGAATGTTCCTTGAGTCTGCATAGCCCTGAGCTGCAACATGTCTAGTTACTCTTTGCAGTTGACATGTGGATAGCCCTACGACTGGGTTCCTACAGGGAGCCTTACTATGTGCCTGGGAAAGGGAGTCCTTGGAAATTTTAGCTGTCAAACTCTAGTAAGGCCTGCACTGAGTACTTGAGAATAGGTGGGTTTTTTCCCCAAAGATTTATAAATTTGCTGAATTCAGTCAGATTTCCACAAAGAGGACAACAGGGAAACCCCTGCTGCAAAGGTGAGCAATCCTACTCCAGAGCATATAGATTCTAGGGAATTTAAAAACCAAAGTTGTAAGACTTTTGTAACATGGACAAAACAATATTTTTCCATTTAGGGGAAAAAAGAAATCCTTTTTGTCCTAAATAAAAAAGAACTAGTTAAAAGCAAAAACAATTTCAGCTTTATTGGGTCAAGTTTGGCAAAATTATAAATAAATAGAAAGAAGGCCTTTTAATGGGACTTATCAAATGATATTAATAAGAGATGCTATATCATCTGCCTGCAAGAATATATTGGAATAGCCATGACTGCAGATGCTGAGGCTCCGAGCCCAATACTTAGGCTTAGGAAAGTAGATGTAGGTTCATACCTGCATCTATACAAATACTAACAAGCCCTTACAGCCACATTACCCAGAAAAGACCTTTTTATAGTGTGAAGTGTGACACTCTGCACTGTAAGATACTGGATGTACCAGAAGGAAAATTCACCTGCCCTTCAGCATTCAGGCATTAATTCCAGATCACTGGAATGCTGCTTTAAATTATCATTTTGTCCTGGGCAGCATCCTTCATCCCTAGCTGAGTATGGGAGGATGTACTATTTCCCATGAGAAGCAGGCACCGCCCCTTAATGTTTGCTTCATTTGTGCTAGCAAATCCCCAGATAGCAAAGCAAACTGACAAAGATCAGCTGGATTTAGCAACAGGTAATAGTTATTTATATGAAAATGTCTATAAGAAAGACATATCTGAAGTGACTATTTTGCACAAAATATAGTGCTGTCACCCACTGGAATGACATACCTTTAGCCTATTCAGTGGTGTAACAGCTTGGCTACATGTGATTTTGTGTACCTGTCCCGTGGATCAGAGACCTAAATACAATTTTAGAATTGAAGTAAGACAGGTAGATTTGTGACATGTCCCCAAGTATGAGCAGTCCAGAAATCAATTAATTCAATGTATGAACATAGGCAAGAAGCTTAATAGGTCAGTAACAGTTATATTGTATGTAATTTCTTAAGTATCACTCCTGGGGAATTCTAAAGAAAAGAATGAAACCATCTGACATATTAAATGGCCCAAGGCCTGCCTCTTGGGGAGGGAGACACTTAGGTCACGCTCCTGATTTTTGGCCTGGGCATGCAATGATAATGATTAGGGTGCCCCTCTGTCATCTCGATCCTAGCAATCATTATTTTCATGCTGTCCTTTCATTTATTTCCCCTTTTAAATATGTTTGCCTGAGTGTAAAATACTTTATTCTCTCAGGAATATGTTTAAGTCTAAAATTATTTTTCCATCCCAAATTGAGCCAAAAAGTCCAACAATGTCTAGGTGGGAATGGCCATAATTTGTGAATGTCAGGGTTTCTGTAAGCCTCAGACCTAGCTATGGGCAGAAAGCCAGTTAAAAAAAGTTTGTAATATAATTGTGGTACCACCACACACCATGTGGTGGTGATGGTACTGTTGGCTTTTTTTTTCCTCCAAGGAAGATTTGAATAAAATAGAAAGTAAACATGTTTTTCTAGTTCACAGGAAACTGGTATTATTTGTGGGCTAGGAATAGAAGAACACTTCCTCCCTTTGTGTCCCAAAGATAGGCTGTCGAAATCTCAATGCCCTCTCTACAGAATGAAGGTTCACAGCCTCTTTGCAGAAGCAGGGCTTGATAGCAAACCCCTCCTTGCTCACTGAACTGCTCATGTGTTGCCTTTACAGTAGAAGCTCTCAGGGGCAGAGACTTGGATTTAGCATATACATATACACCATGTAAGATAACTGCCAAGTTGGTATAGTAGTGAAACAATGGAAGTGTTAATCAGTGAAATAAAAATATTTGGTTTATTGCTTCCAGGCTGGGTTTTGCAGCTCTGAATCCTGTCAAGTCCTATGTCTTCAATTAGAGCTAGGATATAATATAAGCAATAAAACAGACACAAATATAAAAACATAAAATATAAAAAGCCTTTAAAAGTTCCACAGAATCAGCAACAGAATGAAAAAAACCCCACCCTGTGCCTATAGCTTAAAGGAGCTCTGTCTGGAAGGTCTGGGGCAGCCTGCAGCTGATTATCTCATCAACATGCTATAGATGGGCTTGTGGAACTCCACTGGTTGGGGCTGTGGGTTTTTTTGGCTCCCAACACAAAATGTTGAGCTGTCCTGTAAAGCGCTAGGCAGACCACGAAAGTCTCTTGCTTGAGAGATTATCACAGCTGGATCTCAGTAATTAAATGGGGATGCTACAACTAACACTCCCTCATCCAGATGTGAGGGCTAGGGAACCCAGGAGAAGGCTTCCCATTGATTACAAATGAGCTTTCCCAAGCACCGCAGAAGAAAGCCTGAGCTTTCTGTTAATTGTTAATTGACATCTCTGGGTATGGCTAATTGACATCTGTGTGGGCCAGAGCTTGGCGTGTTCACTTACGTATGTTTTTTTAACTGAAATAAACAAATCGGTACACAAAAAGCAAAACTTCACGGAGTTACATAGTGGTGTCATTGCTGTTATTCTGCCTACAGTTCTATTTGCTCAGATTCATCCCAGTGAAATAGCACCTCAGGTGTGTTCCCTCCCAGATGCAGTCCATCTGGCTGGGATGTGGAGGGAGGGATCCCTCCATGAAGCTGGACAACAGTAAAGCTCCGGTTTTCAGTGCTGTGACCTGCTTTCTGGAAGAGCTGTAAGGCAGGCTGGTCGTGGGAATGCCCCGCCACCTTTATGAGACCTTATCTGGTGAGTGGATTCAAACCCAAACAGCATGAATCTGTCAATTCCCAGGAAAAGCTACTGTTAGATTTGATAGTATGGCATGAAAGGCAGTGAAAAGACAGTCTAATAAGTCCAAATTCTGTCTCAGAGACATGTGGGCCTTGTTGACTAAACCACCCACATGTGTCCAAGGCAGAATCTGGCACACACAGACCTGTCCTTTTTTTCTCCCTATCTAGTAAGTAAGATTGGGTTCCTATAATTTAGATTACTTACAGAGTAAAAATTGTAATATATGATTAATTTCCACTTACACGAAATGTCTAGTTATTTATACAAATTAAATATTAAGTAAAATTAAATGTATGTTTTAAAATCTATTACAACAGCAGTAGTAATAATATACTACAATATACTAATATACTATTAATAATAGTATACTAGTAATATACTGTATTTAAACATTCAGAAAACATCCGTGTAATCTACAGACATTACAGACTTTAAACTCATGAAGTTCGGAAGACAGTGGAAGTACTACTTCCATATTGCTAATAAAGCACAGCTTTTTGAGAAGTAAAATTAGCCCTATGTACATTCTTCCCATGTCCTTGCAATTTTGTCCTTATCTTTAATGATCTACTTAGCACTTCATAGAAATTGGGGAAATCTAAGGTTTCCAACCATTTTGCCTTTGTTCTCAACTTTGTAACAAAACTGCAAAGTGGGATGAGTAACATGGATTCCACACTGTGACTAACTTGAATCCTTCCCACATCCAGAACCCAATGTTTTGGGGTGTTTTTGTTTTGATCCATGATACTCTCATGGTATCTGCAATATCTTATTTATTTTATGTCAATAATATTTCCTACAGTTAAAAGCTATAACCTGAAATACTACACTGTATAGCTTATAAAAGTGTAAAAGTCTAGGTTTCCCTCTCCCGTTCCTTCTATCCTCTGTAATTCAAACACTGTGTTAGGTTTGACTCTGCCTTTTCTACAATAATTATTTTCTAACATTTTACCCCAGTGAGGATTTGCCTGTATAATTTTGATTCAGCTGACAGTGTATTTCCTTTTCTCAAAAGTCTGTAACTAGCACTTCAATCCTCTAAAACACACTCAAGAGTCAAGAACAAGTAACAGAAACTTCATGACAATGAGACCTCAGCTTAACTCCCCACACCTTATGACCCTTATTCTCATAGACGCATAATCTGCAACTCAGTCTTAAATCCATCATCTCTCTGAAGAGAGACAATATTTTACTATAATTCATTTTGGTTAAAATAGTCAGAAAACAACTATAAAAAGCTCTATGTGTCTCAGTACAAAGCTAAACTGCAGCAGCATCGTTTTTCATTAAAGCTCAGCCAGCCTACCTATTACAACAAAATTTCCTCCCAACCATTTCCTTATTATACTGGCAGCACACTACCAGTCTTTAAAGAATTGCTCACTACAAAATTCAGAGTCTTCAGATCTAGACTATTTCAGCCTCAGAGGAAGACAGTGTGGACCAGGGGATGTGAAGAGCAAGTGGGAGAGTCCAAGATCCCTTTCACAGGATGGCAGCTGGGCTTAGAGGGCACCTCTGGGGATCGTCTGGTCCAACTCCCCACTCAGAGCAGGGTCACCTGCAGTGGGTTGGCTAGGACTTGTCCAGTTGGGTTTTGCATATCTCCAAGGATAAAGCCTTCACAACCTCTCTGGGTAACCTGTGCCAGTGTTTGACCATCCTTTGAGGAAAATGCTTTTTCTCACATTTAAATGGAATTTTCTGTGTTTCACTTTGTGCCCAGTGCCTCTTGCATTTCACTGGGTAACACTGAGAAGAGTCTGGCTCTGTCTTCTTTACTCCATCCCCATCATGTATCTACACACATTGATACGATGCCCCTTCTCCAGGCTGCACAGTCTCAGCTCTCTCAGCCTCTCCTAATATGGCAGATCCTCCAAGCCCTTAATCATATTCATGGCTTTTCTCTGGACTTGCTCCAGTACAACCATGTCTGTCTTCTAAATGATGAGCCCAAACTGAATATCCTACTCCAGATGTGTCTCACCAGCACCGACGGAAGGATCACCTGCCTCAAACTCTTCCCTCATGCAGCCAAGGAGGCTTGTTGACTTCTTTGCTGCAACGGCACATTACTGGCCCACCATCAACTTGAACTCTCAGCTCCTTTCCTGCAGTTCTCATAACAAGCACCTCAAATTCAAGCACAAATAGCAGAGTACCGGCCCTACACAGTTCTATACCCGCTTCAAGCTTTGAGTTTTCACTCTGTGTCCAGTGACAAGACTGTAAGAACTCAGGGAGTCTGCTACCCGATCATAAAATGAAAACTCTGAGCCCATACAGTTTGCCATTTAAACAACTAAATTAGGTTTCCAGTAGTACAGAGCAGGCCAGACCCTTACCCCACATTGAAAAATTCAGAATTGCTCATGGCAGGCACATTTCTGAGGAAAGCTATGGTCTAGGCTGATTTTTTAGGTTGGAGGGGAGAATTGTTTGAGGGGGTTACCCATATTCTCTTTCAGCAGACAAAAGCCATACCTTAGGTGAGGAAGCTCCAGTTTTAACTGTAAAACTTCCACACCTTATAAATCAAAACCATCACTCCCCAGCAAAGATCTATACATGAATATTTTACCGAAGAGAATATTTATATTTGCATAAACAGTCTGCACTCTGAATGCAAATAAAGCCAGAACAAATGGTTTGCCTGGTTGCAGTATACTGCCGCTCACACTTCTGTCTGTGCTAATCATTCTGTTTGAAGAAAGAGTATTTCAGTTAACTTTGTTCAACAACTGCAAAGAAGAAAGTTTTAAAGGCAAGCCAAAGAGGTTATTCACAGCTGTATGACAAACCACTGTCAAAACATAACAAACCACAACCAAACTCAAGCAGAAAATGACAAAATGTAAGACCATAAAAATGATGGAAATTGTGCAGGACAGGCATTTTAGATGAACAAATGTAATCTGTACCAGCATAAAGGACCAACACAGCACAGAAAATGATACCCAGAAAAGTTGTCTCAAGAAATAAAGGCATAAACATAAAATTCAAATGACAGGACACCAAAAGGAACAGACAAAAAACAGGCAAACCATCCAGTTGTATTAAATCAAGCACACCCCTGACCCCTGACTTCATCTGACCTAGCAAAATACTAAACATGGCATGAAACAAAAAATTATGTAAAAGCACAAGAAAAATGACATTAATATAAAGTCATATTGGCGATACCCTTATATACTGCCACGATTCTTTTATGTAGATACCCAAGCTGGTCTGGGGCAGAACCTAGACAGAGAGCTCAAAACCAAAGCTTAGGTGCTGCAGCAAATGTGTGCCTGCCTTTCGGTGGCATGCTCATGCTGGTGGTAGGTTAACTGACCAACACACACATTTCACAGCAATCAACCCAATTAATCTCTTGTTGATCTGCATCCAAACAGTTCCACAAAAATTAAGCAAGTCACTGGAACCACACCAATTACCACCTGCAAAGAATTTGGCCATTATGCTGGGGATCTTCCCCCCCACCCCAGGTTGTATAAATATTCAAGCTATTGCTACAAAAGCCTGTAGGAAGATCTGTTGTGCTGTATTTGCTGGTGCAAAGTTGTTCTGAAGACAGATGTCTACAAATGTAATTCTACCAGTTTCTGATATCCACTCTTACCTCTGAACCATGTTGAGATGGGAAGCTGAGGCAGAAAAAAAAAAATCTTCCATGTATTCTAGAAATACTATTAAACATTTACAGCCTATATGAAGGAAGAATAAACAACTGACAAAGTACTGATCTGAATAATGCATAGGTCCTTTTCACCCTTAGAAATATTAAAATAGAAGCTGTGAGTGACTGAGACAGAGTACCATGTGTGGTGGATAGCTTTTTCGCTTCTAAAGCTCCTGTTTACTTCCAGGCAAAATGAGCCGCAACATACACCTTTCATTAGCTGCAACTCTGATAAATCCTATTTTTGGTTTCAGTGCAGTTTTTGTCTGCCAGAATAGCATCTCACACCACCACCACCACGCCTGATGAGAAGCCTAAGGACAAGCACAGGCTGTCGGGACCTCACAGGGATCAGGCAGAATTTACCTGACTTGGATGCCTTCTGCAGCTCTCCACAAGCTCCCTTCTGCTGAGAGACAGCTACTAACAGTACTTATGGCAGCTAGTTTAAGTTAGTTAAAACTACTCCTTCACTGTGGTTAGCACAGTGTAAACACAGCCATAAATGTGTCTATAAAACATATTGTAGGCAGACACCAACTTGCTCTGCTAACACTCCAAGTAACCCAAAAGCTACATGTTTGCATAGCATGGCATCACATCTGAGCAAGTAAACCCTGTGAAGAGGTAGGATATATTTGTTTGGGCTCCAAGCCAGATGAAAATGGCCACACAGCATCTGGTCAGCTCAGCGTGTGGGCAGAATGGGCTCATATAGGCATTTGCCATATAGGCACAGCTGACCTCCTCAATGCTGGAAGACTTCTTTTCATGGCAAGACTGAAGCCCACAGGTAGGCAATGTGAAGGAGAAAGCTAGTCCCTTCTCTGAACACAGGACTTTGTGCTCAAGCACTGTCAGTCAAGCATCACAGCACGGTCCACATTCAGGTGAAAAATATCAGAGGTGAAATGTGTTGATACGTGCATCAAAAGGGACATAACGTAGTGGGGAGTGTGTCTGGAGAACTGGTGGGAGGTGAGGGGTTACGGTGATATGATAAAAGATACACACGGCATTCTCAAAATCCTCAAACTGCATTGAGCACATGTGGATTGATAACCAGCATGATTTTTCTGGTAATTTTATGCTGTAGACGTATGAACAATATCTCACCAGTGGATAATATCAGTTGTCGGTTATATACATGTTTTATAACAACCAGAACACTCTTTTTCAAAAAGCCGTTGGTGGTTGGCTTTGATTTCTTTTTTTCTGCAGCAAAGCTTGCTTTCCCACTCTCTTTCTCTTTCTCTTTCAAGCTCATGGAAGCTAACTGCAGAGAAAGTAAAAAGGTATTCAACACAGTAGACAAAATAATTAGGAAAACATTCTACCATTTAAAAATGTTTTGTTGGTTTTAAAAGTGCAGCTTGTTTATTACCCTTAAAACGAAGGCAAGTGCCCTGTATTCAGCTATACAAATCAGATGTCTGACAAAATAACGTCAAATAATAAAGAACCACTTTAAGAAAAGGGCAAGCAATGTAACAGGTTTATAAGCTTCAGTCAGAACACACGTTATACGTAGCTTTTAATAAAATTTTATGCAGCAAGTAATGCAGAATGCTCTTAACTTGAAAAAGGTAACATCAGTAATAAGTGCTGTAACAGATCTGTGCTGAAGTTGAAATAGCCTCTTCCTATGTTTTCTGTCCTTTTAGCTGTATGATAACATTTTTTCCACATTTCACAGAGAGTCATTATATCATCCTCTTGATATATTTTTGCTACAATGACTCACTGTGATTTCTGGAACCACTACAGGTAAGATGCAGTTCCCCTGACAATGCTGAACTGCCACTGTCAGGACAGCTTCAGGGAACCCCCTGAACATAAGCCATAACAACCACCACACAGATGCCCAAATGCCCACCCAGACCAACACCTCTGTGTGACAACAGCCAAAATAAAAAACCTAAGAAAAAGAAAGGGAAAAAAAAGGACAAGTGTGACACAATCCTTGCCCTGCTTCCAAAAATTACCAGGTGGAAAGCTACAAAGGTGAT
This sequence comes from Pelecanus crispus, assembly GCF_030463565.1. Lineage (NCBI taxonomy): Eukaryota > Metazoa > Chordata > Aves > Pelecaniformes > Pelecanidae > Pelecanus > Pelecanus crispus. Next base: position 69,934,265 of record NC_134646.1, on the reverse strand, counting down.
GGTTGCACTCAATTACTCATGGAAGTCATGGCTACTAATAGCTATGAACACCCAAGTACAATGAGATTGCAGGGAACCCCATGCTCCAAATATCAACCTAACAACTCTTAATTTAATTACAGAAAAATATATTCAAGCTTTATGATCCCAGACTGGAAACATATAAAAAAATTTCTCTTGGAACATATTTTCTCATGGAACTGAAGAAATTCAAGGTGGGAAGTTCTTCTCTAAAGGTTCAGGAATAATATTTACCTTTCATCAGTGTTGATAGGGTTACAGTGCACCGCTGCCAACAAGCATCCCTGTTGACATCAGGGAGAATGATCCAGATTGATAACTCTATGTTCTGATATCTTAACATGAATATGACTATCTAATTTGAAATACTTCTTTGACAAATTAAGTATACTTTTTCAAAACCTACCAAATTTGAAAAATGTATAGAAATTACCTAATGTGGGAAAACCAATTTAATTTGGTATCTTTCACATTCCTTGTGGTCAAACAGGACTGAATAAAAAAGATAAGATACTCCACCTTGCAATGTAAACATGCAAACATGGTGCTGCATACATACCCATTTGAAATATCCCCCTGGCTTTCAAATAATTTGTACATATTTCACCACTAAGAATATAGTTTTTAACAGCAGCATTGCAAACTTAACTCAGGATCTGGAAACAAATCTGTGTGGTGGTTACTGCAGTGAATAGTTAGTGGACTTACTTGTTTACAAAGCCTAACACCATATAATAGTAAGTTTGGTAGGAACCAATTCATACATGTGTTATAAGACAAATAAAAAAGGTGCTGGAATAAAATACAGAAAATGCCAGTCCAAAATTGTTATGTTGTGAGCATCTATTACACAGGAGAGTAATAGAAAGTAACATTCCTACAAAGCCATTTTTTCACCATAACCATAGAAATGTATCTCTGCCTAAAGTCAGTCTTTCTTCGCTACACTCATACATGAATATTTTCAAATGATTTTCCCCCATGTTAACCTTGATCTTACTTCAGACGTTATTCAAGGACAAATCCTGGTCCCTCGTGGATCTCCATCTAAACAGCAGGAATTTTGCTTGCATAATGATAAGAAGAACTGAAGAAAATTATCTTCATTTTTGTTTAGTTAGTCATCTAAAGGGGTAAGAGCAGAGGAGGAGTGCTGTACTCTGATGCAGGACAGGTAGCTGCACTGTTTCTCCTCCCTATGTGTCTGGATCGTGTCAATAAAGCACACTGTATGCAACTTGAAAACCTCAGAAAACATTGGCTTTGCTCTGCAACTACTCACTAATACAAACTGATTTTGGTGTATTTTTTTTTTCAGCAAAATTGTGGATTAATTCAAAACTAAAATGTCATTTTGCTACAAAAAATATGAAGGGAGGAAAAATTGCCCACAGTGAGGCATAAGGAAAGCAATTTAGACAAATAAGAGCTGTTCCCAGACCTCTGCACAAACCTTGGACTGAACATGACATTTAAAATTTTTTTGGATCAGCACTCTTGTATTTTTTACAGTACTTTATCCACATGCCTCCTATCCTCCTGTTCCTAGAATCAGCACAGCTAGAAATATAAATTAAAAGGTTATTCTTGCATACCTCACATCTGGTTAGAGTTAGGAAGTGCTAAAAATCATAGGAGGGAGTTTATTCTTGCAGGCTTTTGAGCCTGAAATTCTTGTTGTTTCCTGCCTTTGCAAGAACTTCGGAGGCATGTAGTTCTTAAAAGGGGATGGCTGTTTTGCCTGCCATTGGAAAAGAGTGAAATTACTTTGATGGTCTGAGCTACGACTTGGAACATATAAATAAGTCATTAAATCTTTGAATGTACACAAGTTAACGTAGAAAACTACTCACAGCAACCAATGTGAGACTAAAGACTTTTCTCCCCTGGGCTTCGTACCCAGTAGGTGCCCACGCTGACTGTACAATTTAACACAACGCACGTCACATAACTGCAGAAAAGATTCATGGGGCGGTTTGATTTTGTCACACTGTGCAACTGAATCTCACCTGTTACTGCAGATGAAACTCACATCAGTATATAGGGACCTATACTTCTGAAAGAAGAAAATACCGACCCTCTCTTACAGTATGTTTTTTGTGTCTACAGAACATGCCCACTCCAGGAGCAATAAACATTTAGCAAAGTGATTCTGAATTTCTTCAGGCTAATCTTCTATGCCTACACATTCGCGCAATATCCTACTGGGGTGGAACAGGAGCTTCTAACCATACGCACATTGTGCCGGCAAAGCAGCCTGAGTTTGATTTCCCAGAGCTATTCCCATGAGGTGGTGTGCAGTGTAGTCACAAGCAGTGGCTCTGAGTGACATTTCTCACCTTTAATTTCTCCTAAAAATCCGCCACTTCTGAGGCAGATGGCAGGCTACACCCCCAAAGAGGCAACTTCACAGGAAGCCTTCGCTCTGCGTGGGGATGCTGCATAGGGGAGCTGAACTTTTGCTCCTCCTCTGTTTTTTCCACCTGCTTTTTTCCCCTGAGTTTCATCACTTGTATGTCATCCCATTCACATTTTAGTTTCCCATGTTGTAAGCCGTCTGCTCCATTCAATGTCCTTCAAAGGAACACACGTGACTCACACGGAAGTTGCTCACAAGAAGGCCACCCAAACCCTGTCCATTGAAGAATTTGTGCTTGCCACTTGTTTGTTAAGTTATCAGTGCTCCGTATGTTCTGAGTAGCAATAAATGCACCCAAAACTGCAGAATCTCAAGAAAGGTGGTGGGAATGGTTGAATTTCAGAACACAGGTTTTCATGCAACTGTGAGAACATTTAAGAGCAAATGGTAGTACTAACAAAACAACATTTTTGTTTACTGCATCAAAGCTACAAGTTACACTTCAGGAATGACATTCTTAACAGTGTCAAGAAAAAGTGGTGTTTACTTTATAAGGAGTAAATTTTAACCCAAATGTGATCAGAAACCAAGAAAAAACCTAACTTTTTTTCAGAGGAACTTCTATGCTTACACTCCAGTATCACAAAAAAGAATGACAATATCTATGTTGTGGGTGTATTTCTTGTCTCCCCAGTGATTCCAGAAATTAAGAATACTTTAGTATATTCTATAGAGTTTTATTTGAAACACCTAACCTTTATATAACTAGCCGACTGATGTGGAATAGTCAACTCCTTCCTATACACCATGCTATGCCATACACACTGTACTGACCATGTACGTCGGGACGACGCATCTTAGGCAAATGTTGCAGTGCTCCCTGCCAAGTCTGCAAACTAGTCTCAAGAGGGTGACTGCCAATGGTTGTTTCTTAATGGGCGCAGTGAGATGACAATAATGAGGGATTCTGCCAACTACCTATCCATCTATGAATCATTCTCCTAGATTTACCAGGAATTACTACATTGTCTTTATTAAATGTGATAATAAGCAGGAGTTTTGCTGAAACTCTGAATACAAACTAGTGTGCCGGCAACATTAGATATGTTGAAGGAAAGAGTCATTGGTCATTGCACATCTACTAACCACAGGAGTACACTACTGCAAGATAGAGGATCCATATTATTGATACAACATTGGTGTCACTGAAACGGAAAATTATACAGGTTTTCTTTGTGTCTTTTTTGCTATTTTTTTCTCAATGCGTCACTGACCATAGTAATATGAATTTGCTCTTGTTTGGAATGTAGTGGCCTAGAAAATACATAAACTGATGCCAGTGTGTCTGCTACAGAGCGGAAGGATCCGATCCCAGTGGGCTCCGTTTATAAGATTATTCCAGTATGGGTCAACTGTTGCAATATTCAGCAACCTAAATATCATTAAAGGAGTTATTCCCTACTGTGTCCTTTTGTATCTAACACCTTTTTGAGCAAAAACTTGCACGTTTCTTCCAGTACACATTTTTGAGTATTCTACTGATCTTGCTTGTTCTTGGAAAACACGCTGGCGATCTGGAGAAATGAACCTCATGTTGCAGCATTGCTGTTTTCCATGGCATGACAGTCCTTGCTACATTGCAGTGTGTTCATCTGGTTCACTCCACACCACGGTTCTACTTCCTGACTGCTCTGCATGGTTACAAGAAACATTTACTTCAGATATCATTTTACTGGTAAAGTTAAGATCCTCATTACCTGAAAAAGTTTCAGAAGTGTAGGCTCCTTTTAAGAGCAAATGTCTACATGATCCGGCACAAAGTTACCGTCATGAAAGACAAGGATAGTAACTGATGATTCTTTTCCAGATTTGCAAGATATATTTTGAAAATAGGAAACAGAGCATTGTGTTTATTTACCTATGCTTTTGAAGTGTGCAATACAGAACCCCTCCTCAGCATCACTGGGGAGAGTCAACAGCAGTTCAGTCTTTGCTGAGATACAGAAGGGATCCTGCCTTTGAGCAGACAAACTTTCCTGTAACTCCTTACAACTTAGGCTGACTACCTAAATTGTAATGCAATACCATTTGTCACTGCAATGCACTGACAATTAGCATATGCAAATTACAAATTGAAATATGCAACCCATATGTAAATCACACTCATTTCTAAAAGGCTTGCCTAAAGAGGGGGATGTAGCTGTCACTTTTAACAATAGCAAACACCTAATAGCAAACGCCTACGTGTAAAACTACTAAAAAGACACGTAGTGGTGCAGTGTTGGAGCACATCTGAACCCACATCCTCTTTCAATACACAAAATAGGTTTTTATGAGATTTTTTGGGGCATTTGTTCATGGTGCATTGCATACATATGCCTACTAGCAAATGTTTTAAAACAGGATAGCTGCAAATATTGCAACAGATAAGGTTGCAGAGAACCACCTTTCCCCCTGCATATGCAAGTGAGCATATAATGCTCTGTGAGAGAGATGGCAAGTGCTAAAAACACCTTGTACCATGAATAAAAAGGAAACACTTGGCCTGCATTATTACATCACTGCTTTTATGTGAGAAGTTGAGCCCTGAAGTGGAATCACAAGCTAATGATGAGCCCCAGTCTTCCTTAATTTATCATCATTTTCCCTTGAAAATCTTGAGAGCAAATTTCAAAGCCTCTCCCATGTCTTCTATAATGTCCTATGGCGCACAGTAAACTGGGGGCAATTATTTCATCAAGAAGCAATTAATTATTTTCACTCATGTCATAAAAATGGCTACTGAACATGTGGGAAATTGAAACAGAAAGCTTACTGCAAATACTTTCACTGAAAATACCGCTCTTAGAGCCCAGTTCCTAATTTATACACAGTCTGATAGAAGTATAATTGTAGAACAGTAAATATTATTGAAATACTTATAGCAGCAACATTCCAAGAGCAGTGACAGTAGTAGCAGGTAAACATATTATTCAGGTAGAGCTTATCCCTCTTTGCATACAGGCATGAAGCACGCCATTATAAATGTATCACCACGGAAGGGGTTAAGGATGACTTCTTCATGTGAGCAGAGGCCCGTGCTCACAGGCAAACCCACGTGGCAGGCAGAGCGGGAGCAATGCAAGACGTGAGCAGCCTTAGCTGCTTGCTGTCATCCTGCCAGGAGTTACGAGCCCACGGGGAGACACCACAACAGCCCTCGTGATGGCTCCTACTCCAGCCGAGGGCTTGGTGGTGGCTGAAGATGACTTGGCAAGGCAGCACATGACAACCCCCTCCCTCTGAGGTCAGTCACCTCCAGAGGAAGAGCAGTAGCAAGCAGCAGGAATGGTCACTTTTAAAATTAAATCTACAGCTGTTCCCACATGTGCCTGTGCTCTAACAGTGTGGTTTGCAACCATTATTTAATTGTAATTTCAGTTAACCATTTTGTAGTAATTGATGGCTGAATAAGAAATTCAACAGCTGCCTATACGGCTGAATGAATTATATTCTGCTTATAATACTTTCTTAACTCAGCCACCCACTATGGCTGAAATATTTGATTGCTAAATTGATTTTTCATTAATTTAATCTTCAAGGATGATTATTATTCTGAAGCTGGACCACACACAATAAAAATACGCATTTTATTAGTCATATAGTCATAGGGCACACAGGGAAGAAGGCATGTGCCCTGGCTGATGAATCCTGGCTGATGTATAATTTGTTGTTCCAATGCCAACTTGCAGAACACCATTACTTCATCACAGTTGGTCTGATAGAAGTGAAAAAAAATTTGGGTCCCATTAGCCCTTTTAAAAAATCTTGACCTTGAAAACATGAAACTACTTGGAAGAGATTATTAAATAGCTGTAATAACAAAAAATAATCCCAACACTGAAATTTTAAATTAAGAAAAACTCCTTCTCATTTCAGGAGACATTTGTTATCAGGAAGACAGTGTGTCCCAAAAGCGCTCTGTGATAGTTTCACAGTAAATAAATGCTTTTAAAACCATGGAATGTGATTACCATAAAATACATCCTTGCAAAACATATAATCAATTAGCAAAAGGTCTTTAATACAAGACACTTTACAAATACATGTCACTGAAACTACTCACAAATACATGTCACTGAAACTACTCACACAAATAAATGTTTGCGAGAGAGCAAGGGGGAGACCTTAATGCTTTTTCAGTGAAAACTTGCTAGGAAGCAACTGCACCTACTTCAGTGAATAAGAGATGTGATCAGCAACATAAATCAATGGTCAGTGCAAGCCATCTCAAAATTCCTGCTTGGTAATGTTTTCAAATTACCTCTTTTTTTCGGGCCGTCACCATTTTGCAGGTCTTAACTACCCCAGCCAAAGGAAAGCAGCAGAATACTGCTGACCTCCTCACGGTCTAGAGAGGCCTATTTTATTTCTAAGGTTAATATTCTCCCTTTTGGTGAGATTTTCCTTTCATTTCTGAGAGTAACCCAGGCCCAAAAGACTTCAACATGACGCCCGTCATCTAATGAATTAATCAGCTACACTGAAAATGCCTAAAGCCCCAGATTGACCTGAAACTGGTAATGTCTCAACCAGCTTAGACCTGCCAGGGACCTGTCTTTAACACTGGATCTTTAAAAAAGGAAATGGAGAAGAAATGGAGGAAAAACTAGCTTCTGTGTCATTTTCTTTCCATATTATGGGTATGTAAGAATCATAACAGCTTATGTGATGAAGGTGTGAGGAAAGGAAGTGTAGTAATACAAAAGACATGGACAGTTCTTGACACATGTCCTTTTTGCTGCTTAGCAACATGTCAGTGTACAGCATTCTTTTTTTGTTTCAACTTTCTGCAAAAAGGATGTTTATACTGCAAGAACTGGTTTTTTTGCAGAACCCTATGCACAACCTTCAGCAACGTCCATAATGGTAAAGCAGCAGATACTTTGCACTGACAAGAGCCCAGAGGGTTCTGTAATTGTAATACTGAAATATTTTTCAAACAAGACAAGTATTCTCCAGTAGTGTGAGCCAGGCAAACCCAAGATGCTCCCCCCTAAGAATTTTCTTCTGCTTTCTTTTAATAACAACTCTTGTCATTTAAAGTGCTCTATTAAGACATGCCTCCCCCCCCAAATCCATTACTGTAGGAGAGTAATGTGAAGAACCACTTCACAGTTGAAATTAGAGAACCTGGACTTGCTTTGTGTGCCAGGGCCCCTTTCTTTTCTTGCATATATTTTTAAATACTTTTTATTTCCTAAAGTCAGAAAACAATTTAGCCCATCACAAATATTTTTAATATGAAAACTTTCCTGTATAGTTAATTGTTACTGACAGGCATCTAAAGATCAACATTTTTAGCTGCCCAGAACCTTCACATTTATTATCCTGCTACAAATCTAGAAATTATGTGCATTTGAATTTCTACTGGTGGAATTCACATCGCAAGAATCGTAACCTCCAAGAAGTTCCTTTTATATTCTGAGCCAAATTCAACCTCTTACTTCAGTAAAACTTACTACCACACTGTTCCAGTGAATTAGTTGCGGACGTGAACATACAATGAATAGAGCAGACACTATGATTTTCACACTTTTTAAGGTTTGCACTTGTGTCAGCAAAGAAGACCTGAGTTTTACTGGTATTAAATGTGGTTTATGTCCTCTTAGCAGCCCAGCAGTTCTATTTACACCCATTTTGTGTTTTCTTTGCCAAAATTATGTAAGGTAGCCTTAACATAAATGAGAATAATTCCATAATTTTTTTAGAATACAATCCAGTTTTTGTACAATCTAAAGTACCTCTAACAAATACATAAATCTTCTCAGTCTGAGTACTTTTGAGCAACGTTTTAGGTATGAATGAGGATACCTCTCAAGGAAAGGTTGCATCTTGCTGTTCAGTATCAATCTGAGGATAAATAAGCTAGCATGGTCTAAGCAAGCTGTGCCACATATGATGCATACATAGGTGATTAACAGCAACGAAGAACATAAGACCTCAAAAATCTGCAGATTTAGTCCCCTACTGACTCAGCAAATCACATCATAGAATCTATTCTGTAAGCTTACTGAGCTCTGGCTTAAAACCAGTCCATTTCTTGCTCCACTGCTACTACTGATTTGGACGCCACTGATCTAAACCTTACATTACTGGACTAAACAAGCCACAACCTTTCACTTTGTTTGCACAACATAAGCTTCTGTATCATTCTAATCATCCCTATAACCCTTCCTAGCGCTTGCTTCACTTGGATTTAATCTGTCTTAAAAAACAGGTGTCCAGTTTTTCAAAAGGGAGCTCTCCAGTGCTGCTACAACATTAACATTTCCCTGTCTCTGCAGGAAATATCTCATTTGATACTTTCTAGGATCACATCGCTTTCTTCACAGCTGTATCACATCGGTGACTCATAGTTATTCTATGACTGATTGTTACACACAGGTCTTTTGCCTCCTCTGTCATTTTCAACTGATAAGTCTCTAGCAGAAATTCTTTTTAGCAGGCCTTAAGTGCCATCCGTACTCTTAAATTTCATCTCATTTCTATTCCTTGAGTCCTCAAGGCCAGAACATTTTTCCTGTGTAATATTCTGATCATCCTTTATATTAATGATGCCCCACAATATTTGATGCCGCCACCAAATTCCATTCCTCTACTTTTACATTTTGTGCCAACATCATTAATTAAAATGTTAAGTAAGTCAAGTCCTCTAGATTGATCCTTGAAAAATTCTGCTGATATCTTCCTTCCAGTATGACAGTTCTCCATTTAACATAACCTGTTGTCATCTCTTTTTTATTCATCTTCATTCTGTTCTGCAGTACCACTACTAACACCCACGTTGTTGAACTGGACTAATAATTTCCCATGTGTGATCCTGTATCAAATGCAGAACTCCAAATAATATCAGATCTACCACATTGCCTGTATCTAGGTATCAGTGTACTTTGGAATAATAACTTTGATATATCTATGTTGCATTTGTTTGAATGTTCTAATATTGTGGTTGTTTAAAACTAATTTAAAGGTCAGATAAAATAGAGATGGTAGTAAGTTACCTCTTAAGAAAATTGTTGTTAAACATATTTTATTTCAGAGCAACCCCGTGAAATAAGGACAACTTATATGCAAGAAATTAACTGAAGCACAAAAAATCAGCTATTAACCAGCAATGATCTAAAATGGTTGTAAGAAAAAGGATAACTTGTGATGTAGATTTGGTATAGAGCCTTAGAATACAATGCGTTGCAAGAAATAAACATTCTTATATGAACTTGTGTTTTGAACATAACTATCTTCCTATATCTAGCAACAAACTAAGCATTCATGCATCTTCACAATACAGGAAAAGAAGTGGAAAAGCACATATCTGCAAGAATATATCAGGCTTCTCACAGAAGATGGAGCATAGCAAGAAAAAGCTATTATAACTGCGAGGCAGAAAAATAAAAAATGACAAATACCTGAATTTCTGCTCTTCAAACAGATAACGCATTCTCCAGGCTGGTTAGAGACTTGATTAGAGACTGATTAGCATTGTGCTCTAGCAAGGTTTTTGAGCTTGCTATTGCTAGAAAGTAAGTCAACATTGTTGGAAGATCTGTAGCTCTTAGCCTAAATTCAGTAGTTAATATGTGGCTGTGGGAAGAGTTTTGGAAGATGTTCTGCGCCACTGGACCCAGGTTTTCCTGGAGCTCTTTAGATCTTTACTGGGGAACTGCCCTCACCCAGGAGGTAACCACCATGAACTTATAACAGGGATGTTTCTGAGAGCATTTAACTAAATTAACATGCCTATCTGCAGCTGAAAGAAACATCTGACCAGACTAACACTGCAGTTTGGCTGAGCTTTAAACATCACGTTGAAGGAAACCACAAGTAGTGAATATGGCAGTATGCTGCCTAATTTGAAGGGATGCTCTGAATGAAAGACTGCCCAGGCCCAGCCCAGACGCCAGCTGTACCTCCTGGGGTTATCTCACTGCCTTCTCCTGCTTTCTGGAGCTCCACGGCCTCCAGTCCATCACATGCTGGGAGTGCACATGCCCTTCATGACATGACGGAGGCTGCTTACATGTCCCATCATGGCTCAGGAGGCATATATGACAGGCGTGTGGCTGCCATATGGTCAATTCCTGCTTTACCTGGATCACAGGATGAGCACATCTGTAGTCAGACAACAGGAGAGGGGGCCACCAAACACTTCCTGAAGGGCCTCTGTAGGCTACTCCAGCCAAAAGGTTGGAAACACTGCCAAGAGTATATCAAATCTATAACCACTAGCTATGCCAGTTCCCTCCAGAATATTACATTAAGGTCAGTTCTGCAGCCTTAGCTCCAAATCACTTAAAGATCTGGCTGTAGGTTGTTTAAAAGACTGTTTAAAGCTCAGGAGTGATGACCCTTTTCCTCTGGTGCAATGTCACTCTCTATCACATGAATAAAGTTAGTTTCTGCAGCAGCTTCCTTCTCTCCTCAGGTAAGACTGAGACACGCGCTTCCAGGCTTGAAGAGCAGGTTTTGAATTTATTTCCTTCACCCTGGACTTTGTTAATGTAAACCTGTACTGTAAAATGTTTCTACAATTTAAATACAATCTATTCATGACAGTGAATGGGTTCCTACACCATCATTGCACTAAATTTAATCTTGTTTCTCAGAATCATTACAGAACGCTAAGAAATGCTGCTGCCACCTCAGAGATTATTTAGTTATTGAAATTAGTCAAGACTTTCTGGGATACACTGTAACATGCATGAAGGTAAAATTAGAGTTAACAGGAGGAATGGTGGGAAAAAATAACCTAACCACACATTTTTTCCAAGAAGAAAAAATAAAAGAATTGATTACAGACAACAAGAGCAGCAAAATGAAAAAAAATATATAGTCTGGAGAATGAATCAGATGATATTAATTAAAAGATGAAAACTATTGTTCTCTGAATGAAGCTATCAGCCAGACTATCAGGCAGACTCTATTTTCCCCCACACTTTCTATATCAGAAGTGAAAGTTTTAAGGTCCAGTGCCAACCACATTGGTAAGGAACAGCTGAAAAAAATTGAGGAAAATTAGCCGTTTCCTAGATTACCACAATAGCTTCTCTTACTTTCTGTTCAAATGTTATAAATCAATAGCAATATACAGTATTCATCACAGATACAGCTGAATATAAGACTAACTCATGGTTTTCCTATGTGATGAACTAGACTATACATCATTTTCTGGAGCAGTAACTTGCATGACTGTGGTATTAAACTTCTCCATATGCTTTTGAGCAGCACTCTTGCACTGAACTACAGTAATCTGAGCAGGAAAGCAAAGGGGGACAGGCCCCAATATTTCTCATTATGGATGGTAACAATAAAAATAAATAAAAATAACAGAGCTCATTACTGCATGAGCTTCTTCTATTACTACAGGAACTGCAGGTGCCAGAATAATTCCTCATTTGCTGTACAGGCAATATCACTGGAACTTGCACTATCTCTAATGCCAAAGTTGTCTTTGTAACCCATCCTGTGGGCACATGCATTTTATTGACCTCCCTTGTGGAAGGTAGTACGTGTTTGCTCGCTCCTTTTAAAAATTCCTTTCCAAAAGAAAAATAAAGCAAACAGTGGAGAGTACAATCCTGTACAAGAAAGGCCCAGAATGAAAAAGGAATCAGTTCTGTAACATGTTCCCTTCATTTCGATGATTTCGAGAGAGAGTCTTCTCCCTGGCCTTTCCTCAGTGACTGGCAAGTTTCTCTTTGTGGCATGTACATACCTCCACACCAGGGCAAGGCAACGCGGCACAAGATACTGTTGACCCAGCTCCTGATGCCATACTGCATCTGACCTCAACATACATGGTTCACGTCTGCCAGACCAGACCTGGTACCTCTATCAATTTGCAACGGGTCCTCTTGGTGGTGTCTGGTCTCCTGGGGTAGCTTCTAGGAGCAGCCCCTGATACAGCAATTATGCGCAGATGCAAAATAATCTACTGAACAAAATCCTACCCTTAGATTAGCTGAAACCCATAACAACAACAACTGCTTTCCTGCAGGTATAGGGCAGGAAAAGGTTTGCACCAAATTCGTTCATATCCCCTCACAGTGGAGTGGATGTGAGTTAGGAGAATTTAACTCACCGAGGTGAACTTCTCGTTAGCTACTACTTCTATTTTTCCACCGTTTAAGTCTTTTAATAATATAGTCTTAGTTTGCTATGGAAGAAGAATTATTCATGGTTTAAACATACAAATATAATGATGTCAAACAGCATCATGAATCTGTAACCAACATTTAAACGTAAATAGCTCACTATTTTATAAACTGTTACCTCATTATTTTATACATATGTCTAAGGGTATGTGTCTCTGTACACCTACACAAACATATTCCAAATATAATCACCAACAAATCTTGATTACAAAATAAAGGAAAACCTTTAAAAATCTAACAAGTATTATCACATAGATTTTAGAAAAAGTACATATAACAAGCCAACGTGCCAAATAGCTGTCTTAACATTTTATATTTGGCACTCAGATGATGAGTACCTTGTACTTAATAGTTCAAGATGTCACCCAAACAGAATGCTCTTCAGTTATTTTAAGCCATGTAAAATTCAACATGCCCTTTCTAACTTACAGCTTTTTTCCAAGCTATGTGACAAATGGCTATACAATTTAAATAAAATAATTAACTTGCATCTAATTTGCAGATTCATCGTGCACAGAGCTCTTTGGAAAATTTTCATGCACTACTTTTACCTTCACACATAATATGTGAACATGCACATTGTAACCACAACCAAAAATGTTTTTATAGGGTTTGCATCTCTCCCAGAGGATTTTAAAACTCAGAATTCAGGACTTGAGTTTGACATCCTTCTTTTGAAAAATCTAATGCTCCCTTCCATTTATTAGGTTTTAATTTAAATACTCAAAAATACATTCATTAAAAATCATATGTAGAAAAGTAGCAACATATACCTGGACATAACCTATAGGATGAATTAAAGTAAAAGCTAAAGTAGAATCTACAGTCTGCACATTTTGGTAAGTCTTTCAGTGTTAGACTTTTCTCTGAGAGAGAAGCAGTTCCTACTGGGATGTTAATTTAATATGGCAGACAGATTCTATCCAGCTGCTCCTTTCATATCCAGGGAAACAGAAAAAACAGACTGGAGATGTCTTACTATTACTTTTGCAGGCTCCTACTTTGAACAAGCTACTTACAATACAGAAAACAGCTTACTGATTCTTTAATGAGTGGACTACATAGCACAATATCTGATCTTGTATGCAAGGTATTTCTTGTAATGGAAAGTTATGCTACAAGAGAGTACAAAAATAAATAAACTATTAACAGGAAAAATCAACAGCACACAGATGCAAAGAGTAAATACCAAAAAAGAAATAAATGGATAATACCATTCCTGGGATATTCGTGAGAAACATTACTTGTGTTATTACATTACATTACTCATGTAAAAAATAATTAGGTGAAAAGGCTTTTTAGAACAAGTTGGGGGTTTTTGTTTTTTTGTTTTTTTTTTTTTGTTTTTTAACACAGTGATAATGTCTGAATTAAACCAGCTAAAAATCAAACTACTTCAAGTGGAACACTAAACAGTAGGCTGATCTACAGCAGCAAGTCTTGTTTTCCAAAGCCAAAAAGTTTTAATAGTATATATTCAAAATGTTCTTGGCTATCATAATTTTCCAAATATCAAAGGTAACGATATTACTCCATTGTATTCTACAGCCTTGCACTCTTAATTTTATCAATCCAATAAAGAATTTGACCCTGATAGTTAGAAGCTGAATATTTTCATAAGTATCCAGTGTCCCCTACTCACTGGACAGTTGACCAAAACTCTTGCAATGAAACACAAACCATTCCAGTTTTAATTAACAGATTGTAGCTAGCATTATTCCTGACTGAGGATGTAAAGAGTCTTGTTAAATAGCTATTGTAATCAGATAAAAATGTGGAAATACTGACACTATTTTCTCTCTTAAAATACCACTGCTGCCAGCAAAACTGGCTCTCACCTGGAGAAGAGCTAGAAAACCACCTGCCCTCCTGTTGCAACACAAGAAAAACAGCCTGCTAATTCTCAATACTCTTACGCATTTACAAGATGTCAAATGATATTAAAAATGGACAACCACTACCCTAATGTGACCTCCTCCTGGAGAGACTGAAGGTTTTATTTCCACTTTTCTATCACAACGAATCTCATGGAGAGTGCTACATGCTTCAGCGCTGGATACACATTAGTCCTGTGGCAATTTTCCTGAAATTACACATTAGAGAGGCTCATACAGCCTGGAGACATTCACGATTAACTGATATTTCTTTTTAAAATCCTAGGTTGGAGTGCCTGAATGTTGACAGAAAACAGATTTGTACCTAATGCAATGGAGGACTTATTATTTGAATATTTAGACTGTAGTTAGCACTGGGCTTTTCACCTGCAAACCATTCAGTAATCTAGATTTGAGATTATGGGATGTTCACTGGCACATCAGGTACAAAACAGAGAGGCCAAATTTCTGGAAGTCGTCTTTGTCTTACTTCTCAGGGGGGTTTGTGCATATAGGTAAATTTTTGGGTACACTGCTCCATTTCAGTGTGTGCAAATATATCTTCCCTATTCTTTTGTTCCATAGAGAAGTGACATGGGGATAGCGTGTGCTTATCACACGCTTATCACACTGAAAATATTCAGCCTTTTGAGCAAGGTACATGTAAGCGTGTGTTACCTGTTATTAAGTACAAACCCCAACAATAGCAGCATACAATTCTTGCTCAATTATATGAGGTATCAGGTGTCATTCAATGGACAAGATCCAACATACAACATGACGAGTTGAATGTGTTGGGAAATTCTAGTGAAAAGCTGGTATATCAATTCAATTTCAGCTCAGGGATGATGAAGGTACTTTCTAAGGCTTTTGTGCATGGAAAAAAAGGGGTGAGTTAGTAAATGATGGCAAGAAACTCTTCTTCGAACATGAAAACATGGTGTTAGGTACTAAGGATCCTGGCTAATAAATACCATATTCCTGCTTTGTAGCAAGATCATATGACTCCTTCAGTGTTTTGTGACTATTTTACCTTTCATGAGACTTTAAAATGAAATGTAGTTTCAAAAAGTTAAACAATTCAACGAGGGTTTACATTCTGTATACATCCAAAACAGCTGTCCTATCCATTCCCTCATTAAGCACATAGGGAGTACCAGTATTAAATTCAAAAGAGACACATATTCTGTTTCTCCTTCAACAGTGTGAAGTTCAAAAGAATAAACATTGCCTATTGTTAATTAAACAATATATACACTTACGTTATTTAAATCCATCTTCAAAACACACGGGCTGAGCACTGAACTGCATAGCTGAGTCACACAGCAAGACAGAAGTCAGTAAAAATTACAGCTGTCCACTGCAGCTGTGGTATCCATTATGCTGGGATTTAACAATAGAAAACAACAGAAATGCCACTGCAGGCCAGAAAGCTAGGGAGAAGAATGGACTATAAATCAAGCGAGCAACGCATTGCTGTTGCACTTTTAAATGACATCTCTCCATTAGAGACATCCAAGTAATGTATGGGCAAATTGTGACAATATTGTAACAAAATTCTTAAAATGGATCACTGAATGTCATTACATTTTTTAAGAATACAGCTAAGATCTGAACTTCACATTCTTGTGACTTTTTGAATGAGTCTGATTTTAATTTGGAGCTGCTGGGGTGGTTTTTCATTCTGGAAAGGTTATATACCTGAAACTCATCATCTTTGAGATGCACCGTGCCAATAGATGCCCTAACAACAGCTGCACTTGTGTCTTGTCACACAAAACCAGAGAGGCTGGTGGGTATATTCTGTCCTGTGTGTCACACACCAGGCAGAGAAGTGAGGAACAAGAGTATGACCTTCATGGATGCAGCAAGAAAAGCTTTTCTAGTGTTGTGCAGAGACATGCACATTCCCAAAGATATAACCTGCAATAGAAACACTCCTAAAAGAAAGGTGACGCAGAGACAAAAAAGTTATATGCCTGCAGTTTAACTTTACCTAAGCTGGTTATTTTTGTGAATGAGCATATGCTCAAGTTTAAAAAATCTAATACATTGGCACAAATTTTGCCAATAGGTGGAACACATTCTAAAATAACTCACCTTAACTTGACAGTAGGAAATTAATATGTAAATGTCCTGGTTTCAGCTGGGATAGAGTTAATTTTCTTCCTAGTAGCAGGCATAGTGCTGTGTTTTGGATTTAGTAGGAGAAGAATGTTGGTAACACACTGATGTTTTAGTTGCTGCTAAGTACTGCTTATGCTAGTCAAGGACTTTTCAGCTTCCCATGCTCTGCCAGGTACACAAGAAGCTGGGAGGGGGCACAGCCAGAATAGTTGATCCAAACTGACCAAAGGGCTATTCCATACCATGTGGCGTCATGCTCAGTATAGAAACTGGGGGGGGGGTTGGCTGGGGAGCAGCGATCGCTGCTTGGGAACTGTCTGGGTATCAGTCAGCGGGTGGTGAGCAATTGCATTGTGCATCACTTGCTTTGTATATTATTATTGTTATTATCTATATTATATTTTTATTATTATCATTACTATTTTACTTTATTTCAATTATTAAACTGTTCTTATCTCAGCCCAGGAGTGTTTCTCACTCTTACTCCTCCGATTCTCTCCCCCATCCCACTGGGGCAGGGGGAGTGAGTGAGCGGCTGCGTGGTGCTTAGTTGCTGGCTGGGGCTAAACCACGACAGTAACCCAGGGTACTGACTTGATTTCTAAACTCGGTAAGAGGCAGCAGTCGTTCACTTGGCCCAGCCAGAGAGGTACTGGTAATTTTAGGGGCCTAATATGACCCTTTGGTTGCCCAAATCATGTTGGAGATTCTTCTGTTCCAGTCCCACAAATGAAATCAACCTCTAAGTAAAAAAAAAAAGCAACCAGCTCTCCTGAAGTTTCTCCTTGCCTCATTACTTCCCCTTATCGTGGGGTCTATTCCCAGTGGCTTTACCTGCAAGCAACCTTCTGCCCACACCCTCTTGAAAATCTAATACTACTGTTTTTCATTTCAGAAAACACCTTTTGGACCTGAGATGGCAGCAGTGATTTCAGAAGGCAGATGAATTTTTGGAACACATTAAAATATACATTGAAAGTCACTACTGTTAAGTTTTGATGACTTTCCTCGGTATATAGTTGTAACCCATTTTTTCTAGAAATCCAATTCTTGAATTTTGGGGGGGATTTGCATCATCATCATAAACCTTACAGCTAGAATACAACTGCACATGTGTGATGAATTTATAGCTCCTGTTGCTGTTGCTGTTGCACTGGGCCTGCTGGTGGCTGATGGAGATCAGCTGTCTCCAACGGGGAAAAGGATTCTCACCCATGAGTTGGCGGGACTCATTGAGAGGGCTTTAAACTAGGTTTGAAGCGGGGAGGGGATATAACCAGGCTCACTAGAGAGGAGCCCAGGGGCAGCATGGCAATGTTGGGGGCGAAATCCATAGCCCAGCTCAAGTGCATCTACACCAATGCACGTAGCATGGGCAACAAACAGGAGGAGCTGGAAGCCCTTGTGCAGCAGGATGGCTATGACATAGGCGCCATCACAGAAGTGTGGTGGGATGACTCTCATGACTGGAGTGCTGCACTGGATGGCTATAAGCTCTTCAGAAGGGATAAGCAAGGAAGGAGAGGTGGTGGGGTGGCTCTGTATGTTAGGGAGTGTTTTGACTGCATAGAGCTCGACAGTGGTGATGATAAGGTCGAGTGCTTACGGGTAAGGATGAGGGGGAAGGCCAACAAGGCAGATGTCCTGTTGGGAGTCTGCTATAGACCACCCAACCAGGATGTAGAGATAGATGAAGCATTCTACAAGTGGCTGGCAGAAGTCTCGCAATCACTAGCCCTTGTTCTTGTGGGGGAATTCAACTTGCCAGACATCAGCTGGAAATACAACACAGCAGAGAGGCAACAGTCTAGGAAGTTCCTTAGAGTGTGTGGAGGATAACTTTCTGATGCAGCTGGTAAGTGAGCCTGCCAGGGGAGGTGCCTCACTTGACCTGCTGTTTACAAACAGAGAAGGGCTTGTGGGAGATGTCGTGGTCGGAGGCTGTCTTGGGCTTAGCGACCACGATATGATAGAGTTCTCGATTCTTGGACATGTAAAGAGGAGGGGCAGCAAAACTGTTACCATGGTCTTCTAGAGGGCAGACTTTGGCCTGTTCAGGACACTGGTTGGGAAAGTCCCTTGGGAGGCAGTCCTGAAGGGCAAAGGGGTCCAGGAAGGCTGGGCCTTCTTCAAGAAGGAAGTCTTAAGGGTGCAGGAGCGGGCTGTCCCCATGTGCCATAAGACCAACTGGCAGGGAAGACCTGGCTGAACAGGGAGCTTTTGCTGGGACTCAGGGAAAAAAGGAGAGTCTACCGCCATTGGAAGAAGGGGCGGGCAACTCAGGAAGAGTACAAGGATCTTGTTAGCTCATGCAGGGAGGAAATTAGAAAAGCAAAAGCCCAGCTAGAACTCAATCTGACCACTGTTGTAAAAGATAATAAAAAATGTTTTTATAAGTGCATCAAAAATAAAAGGAGAGCCAAGGAGAATCTCCATCCTTTGCTGGATATGGGGGGGAACATTGTCACCGAGGATGAGGAAAAGGCTGAGGTACTTAATGCCTTCTTTGCCTCTGTCTTTAATAGCCAGTCCAGTCATCCCCAGGGTATTCAGCCCCCTGAGATAGAAGATGGGCTGGGAGAAGAATGGAGCCATCATAGTCCAGGAGAAAGCAGTTAATGACCTGCTATGTCACCTGGACACTCACAAGTCTATGGGGCCGGATGGGATCCACCCGAGAGTATTGAGGGAGCTGGCAGAGGAGCTCACCAAGCCACTTTCCATCATCTATCAGCAGTCCTGGTTAACGGGAGAGGCCCCTGATGACTGGAGGCTTGCCAATGTGACACCCATCTACATGAAGGGCCGGAAGGAGGACTCAGTGAACTACAGGCCTGTCAGCCTGACCTTGGTGCCGGGAAAGATTACGGAGCGGTTCATATTAAGTGAGCTCAACAGGCATGTGCAGGCCAACCAGGTCATCAGGCCCAGCCAGCATGGGTTCATGAAAGGCAGGTCCTGCTTGATCAACCTGATCTCCTTTTATGACCTGGTGACCCACCTGGTGGATGAGGGAAAGGCTGTGGATGTCATCTACCTGGACTTTAGCAAAGCCTTTGACACAGTCTCCCATAGCATCCTCCTTGGGAAGCTGGCAGCTCATGGCTTGGATGGGTGTAGTCTTCACTGGGTAAAAAACTGGCTGGGTGGCCGAGCCTAGAGAGTAGTGGTGAATGGAGTTAAGTCCAGTTGGCGGCCAGTCACAAGCGGTGTTCCCCGGGGCTCCGTTTTCGGGCCAGTCTTGTTTAATATCTTTATCAATGATCTGGATGAGAGGACTGAGTGTGCCCTCAGTAAGTTTGCAGATGACACCAAACTGGGTGGGAGTGTCAATCTGCTCGAGGGTAGGATGGCCCTGCAGAGGGACCTGGACAGGCTGGACCGATGGGCCGAGGCCAACGGTACGAGGTTCAACAAGGTCAAGTGCTGGGTCCTGCACTTGGGTCACAACAACCCCATGCAATGCTACAGGCTTGGGGAAGAGTGGCTGGAAAGCTGCCTGGCTGAAAGGACCTGGGGGTGCTGGTTGACAGCCAGCTGAACATGAGCCAGCAGTGTGCCCAGGTGGCCAAGAAGGCCAACAGCATCCTGGCTTGTATCAGGAATGCTGTAGCCAGCAGGAGCAGGGAGGTGATTGTCCCCCTGTACTCGGCGCTGGTGAGGCCGCACCTCGAAATCTGTGTCCAGTTTCGGGCCCCTCAATACAAGAAAGACATTGAGGTGCTGGAGCATGTCCAGAGAAGGGCAACGAAGCTGGTGAAGGGTCTGGAGCACAAGTGTTGTGAGGAGCGACTGAGGGAACTGGGGTTGTTTAGCCTAGAGAAGAGGAGGCTGAGGGGAGACCTTATCGCTCTCTACAACTACCTGAGAGGAGGTTGTAGTGAGGTGGGTGTTGGTCTCTTCTCCCAAGTAGCTAGCGATAGGATGAGAGGAAATGGGCTCAAGCTGCGTCGGGGGAGGTTTAAATTGGATATTAGGAAAAATTTCTTCACGGAAAGGGTAGTCAAGCATTGGAACAGGCTGCCCAGAGAGGTGGTGGAGTCACCATCCCTGGAAGTGTTCAAAAAATGGGTAGATGTGGCACTTTGGGACATGGTTTAGTCTAGTCTACCCTTGATTGGTTTAGTGTGGACTTGGTAGTGTAGGTTAATGGTTGGACTGGATGATCTTAAAGGTCTTTTCCAACCTAAATGATTCTATGATTCTATGATTCTATGAGGCTGAAAATTTCTGAAAAATTCCAAAGAATGTAAGAAGTTAAAACCAATATAAAATAAAAGTTTAAAATAATATAAAATATCAAGGAAAGTAAAACAAAATCAGTAGGCACAGTTTGGAAGCTTAAATTATTCCCTAGAAACACTGCAGAAGTTATGTGTCTGAAATGATTTCAACACTGCAAAATTATTCAGACATTTGATACCAACTCTCATTAGTGCAGTCTGGGACTGCAATAGCTTTGGTTACAATTTTCCTGATATACGTAGGATTTCAAACTGATTTCTTTAGGGCTATTTCAAAATATCACTTCGAGATTGGAGGAATTCAGAAAGAAAACTGGATTTCCTGTAGTGTCTTGGTGTTTGGGCTCTGGTCAAACTCCCAGTGAAATCTGTGGGATTAGCCAGTACTGGCTGTCCACCTTACATCACAGGTCTTCACAACGGGAACTTCACAGCAATTTGTATGGGCTGTTCAACACCGGGAATATTGTCACTGGGCAAAAGAAAACTACAAACAGTTAAGTGGTTGAATGGAAGTCAGTTTTCCCTGCCAAATCTTTGGGGTCTATGTCACGTCCTTAAAATTACGTTCATGTCATACGGCTGGTTCTACAAGGTCTCAGCCTGTCCTTGCCTCAAACTAATCACAGCTGGGTTGTGCCTGAACTGCCTGCAAGATGGAGAGGCCATCAAACAAACCAAAGCTTTCCTTTCAGCTGACCTATTGCCTGGGCAAGGTTTCAGCCTTGAAGGACTACGCTGCTGGGGAGAGCAGGTCCCCAAACCAAGAGTCCTTAGCACGTCTGCTCAGTGAAGTGGTACTTCTCCAGACCTACTTCTCTGGTATCTCCCAACACCAGCTCTAAAGATTCATTCTACCTGCAGGTTGCAACTTCTTCTCTGTAATTTCTGTTCCTTACCTCCTGTCCTATCCTAACTTTGTTTTGTGTTGTTTTATTGCAAGTAGTGGCTCTGTTTCACGTGACTGAGCACAGCCATACGAGACAGGACCTGCCAGAACATTTTCTCAACTTTTAAAGGGTGGCTTAGCCACTGTAATTGATTCAATTGCTATCTGAGTCAGCTAGCAATTGCCTGGCTGAAAGGGATATATGAGTGAGACAATATAATTATTTTTTTAATTTTCAAAAAATCAGGAATCTGTCTTCTTGTAAAAAATATTTTGAGTTATCCTAGGGTTTTTTCTGTTGTCTGGCCCATTTCAGAAAAATGTAGGAAATACCTAAATGCTAAGAAAAATATTTCAACTGAGGAAGAGATATATAAATATTTCTATTTGAAATAGACTTAAGACCTGCTGTTAGTCATTATTTTTATATAATTCCTCACCCTCTTGTTTCTCTTTGCAAAAACCTTAATATGATTTCACCATGACTGCAAAACCTCAAAAATTGCATTTTTGTTTTTATAGAACAAAAACTTTTCCCAGTAGTCACCTATTTCCATTTATCTAAAAAGGCATTGTACAAAGAATTCTGAGTCACTATAAACTGTGGACTAATAACGCTCTTCTAAGTTTCTTTTGAAATGTGGCTGGAAGTTGTAACTTTCTGAAAACAACTTTGCTATTGTATTCTGTATAACTTCAGCACCAAATCCCAGTCTCAGTTGCCCATCCATGCACAGAGTTGAGTTTTCCCTTTAACTTAACAGCCAAGAGAATTCAAACAGATCAGACTCCTGGTCACAAAACAGACTTTCAGAGTATCTGCTTGTGGAAGGCTCTTTATTCAAGTAGAGCTAAGTCAACAAAGGTCCCCAACCAGCCCGCTGAACATCTGCACCTCAGCACAACAGCAACTCGGGCTTCCACCCCATCCTTGCCAGTAGAGGATTCACGCACCCAGCTGTTGAAATACTCCCTAAACAAGCAAAATGCAAAACCTGTGTTTGAATGTATCTTCCCTTCCTCTTCCAGGAGAAGGAAAAAAAAAAAAAAGAGACTAAAAAGCCACAATAACTTATTTTTGGGAAAAAAAGGAGTTATATGTTGTCTTTTTTTAATATAATACCACTGGTTTACACAAAGAAAGCATGAAAATGTAGAATGCTAAGGTTTGTAATTTAATTGCCAGTATGTGTATTTGAAAATATTCTGGATTTTCAGGCAGGTAAATTCATAATATGAATACCGCATTAATATTGTAGAATATGATCCTGCAAAAGAATTATGCATGTATTAAACTTTACATATACAATGAGCCCCATTGAATTCAGGAGTTGGCTTGAAAGAGTACTGCAAATGACACAGTTCCAAAAATAATGAACTGCATTATTCATTACATACATAAGAAAATTGCACAGTATATACATATGTATGCCTGCGTACATTTTTATTATAGACAAGAGCTCCGGTTAAGTTTGCTTAATATTTTTTAATATAATACATTGGTTTCAGTTGCTTATGTCTTTGCCAAGCTGTAATTATTTAGCTGAAATTTTCCAGGCTAGATGTTTGTCTCAGATGAAATTTTATTTTTTAACTTGCAACAAAAGCAGTTTCCGTCATTCCAAAAGAAAAAGGAGGTTAGGGAAACATGTTATTTGCCTGTGTTTAAAAAAAAAAAAAAAAAAGTCAAACCCTTTTTCTTTACTGGGAAGCTCGAAAGCCTTGCTACATTGAAGCAAGAATAGGAAGTATGGTAAGATGAAGAGAAAGGGTAAAATGCAAAGGTTTCCCTAGTATCCAGGGTATAGTTGTTACTGTGATTGAAAATCCACTTCTGAAAAATCTGTACTTTTCACACAATAAAATACATCAGAGGCCATTAGATCAGTCACCTCAGTCACCAAATGTTCTGTCTGTACTGACCATGCTCTCCCCCTCGGATCTGGCTGCTAAAGTACATCTCTTAGAGACGGAGTTTTCTGTAGCTGCCAACTGCATAGTTCAAGAAATGGAGACTTATTCCGTGCAGCAAAAGATTCGAATAATTCTCAAGACAGTGTTTGTTTGGTTTTAAACTGTAGAATTTTTTTTTTTTTTAATTCAAGGTTATTTCAATAATATCAAAGTTGCTGACTCAGGAATAACATAAATCTCATGGTAGGAGATGAAATTTTACATCTAAAACTGTCAGTCATACAGGGCTGGACTGAGACGGCCAGTGCTAAGTGTCTGGTGACACCTGAGACACTGCAGAGTATCCGAGACATCCCCCCGGGGCTGGCACAAATGCCGCAGACCTCGGGAAGACGGGAAGCCAAGGCGGGCAATGCGAGGGTGCTTTGAATGGCTCTGGCTGTCCATGCTCTCTAGCTGAAAGCAACCCACAGCCCTTCACAACACATGAAATAGAAAAGATGAAGCAAAGGGTTTGATTGGAAGGGTTCAGAGCTCATTTCATGAGAAGAGATTAAGTAAGAGCTAATGTTTTCAGTACAGAGGAGTGAAGCCTGAAGGTGTTGTACCACAGCAGCTTAAACTGATGTAATTCACAACTACCATATGCCTGTCCTTTTTTCTATATATCTATATTTCTCTCTCCGTCTTTCTATTCCAGCCACGTGGTCCCTCCCTCTCCTTTGCACCACCACTAGCGCATGTGCAGTCAGGTGGTGAGTGAGTTTAGGGAGCTGCTGTGGCAGGAAAATAACCCAGAATCTAAAGTAATTAAGCTTCCATGGACCAACACTTTGAAAGATGTGATGTAAATGAAATTGGGGGAAAACATGGGAGAGGTAAAAGAACTATTTAATCTAAAAGAGAATGTTGATGTGACAAAAAAATAGCTCTAAGCAATCATGGAGAAATGTAATCTAGAAATTACAAAAGAGTTTCTAAGCATTACCGCCTTGTATTCTAAAATAACTTTCTGGCAGCAGTAATAAGAAAACAATCCTAAATAATGGAGCTTGACCAATTTAATAAAGGGATTATATGACGTGGTAGCCTGTGGTACCACACCACTGGACCTACTGCATTTCTCTGTCACACCCCTTTAGTCCTGTCATTCAAAACCAAACCCCCTGTTCACAAAAGCAGCGTGCACTGATGGGCACCAGCGCGACCTGTCGACGCCTGCCAGAGCACGCGAGGACCCATGTGGGCTCAGTATAACGTGTACCTTAGTCTGCTACCAGGTGCAGCTGGAGCACTTGTGTGTAGACAGCTTGTAACCCAACGTATGAGGCTTTTATGTGCTGAGAAAGTCGCAGGTTACTGAGCATGTCGTATTTATGCCCTCCTTGCAGTTACCACTGAAGCGCTGTGCATCTCCTGCTAATGATGCAGGAGGACACTTTAAGTATCACATCAGAAACTCAGAAGTTAGAAAACAAGCGTGATACTGTTGCTTTTTCAACCCTAAATTGAGGTCTTGTCCTTGTGTGCAACTTTTAATTACATGAGCTCCATTTATTTTTTCCACTGGCTTGTAACAGTATCATTTAAAATCATTCTGCTAATATACTACATACGTCCTGACTTACATGCGAGGTGGAAGTAGTTACTACCTACAAAACTCATTCCAATGTGTTTCTCAGGCTGACACAAAGGTAACTCTCTACTCCAGTTCCCCATTTCACTGCATGCTATAGTTCATGCATTCCCTTAGGACACAATTTTTATTTTTAGAGAAGCCTCTATTTGCTGACTGTTGTGAAAGGAACACTCAGGAGATGCGATTAGCAGTCACTTGTTTCAGTAAACATTGAATGTAACATATGCCTCTCAAGTAATGTGTATCCAAACATACAATTTACAAATAATTAACATCATGTTAATTAGTCACATTAATTTATGCCACTTTGTGGAATTATTTCCTCAGAGTCTTTAGGAATGCTGCCAGCAGTTTGAGCCAAAGAGTGTGAAAATTTGCTTGAAGTAACTGTTGTGACTGGCTGTGACACACAGCTTGAACAACAAGTGACTAGGGGCCATAAAGACTGATTGAAGATCAGGAAGCCGTCGAGGTGGATTGCTGCTGACACCGCACGGCGCGGGGAGCAGCCGGGGAGCGCTCCCCGGGAAGGGCTCGCGCACACACGCACGCTTCCTCGCGTCCTGCCTCACGCCTCTCTCGAAAAAACACGTGCAGGAGGTGATCGGCAATGTCCTCACAAATTCTTGTAATTGCTGCGGGTTATTTCAGATGATGAATCTTAGAAAAAAAGCTGTTGAAACCAAACATAACTTCAGAACTGATAAATGCCAAAATTAAGCTTTAACTTCTCAAAAACAAAAGAGAAGCCATTTGGAATATTGGCACAATCTCAAAAAAATCAGGCACGGCTATTCTTAAATGTGTGAAGATGGAGCTACTAAACACAGCTGTACATTTCAGTAATACAATATGAAATGTGCCTTGTATAGAAGAAGAACAAGAGTTGCTGTCTAAGAATTGAGATGGTGAGGCCAAACACAGTATGAAAGAAAAGAAGCTATCTGCAGTCACTTATGTTTTGCAGTCAATAGTTCTGCTTTCACAAGTAATGATATATTAAAACTATATAACATTTGTATTGGGATTGCAACTGTTCAATTTTTAGGAAAAATTAAATGACTCCAGATAAAGTAACTGACTGGGCAAGTAATAGCATCACCAATTTCTCTTAATGCACCCAAATTCCAAATTATGGGGATATTAGAAACACCTCAGCTTGCACTATACATTCATTACATTTCTACAGGAAAAAAAGCAGGCTGAAAAAGCAGCTCAAATGATAAATACACACAGCATTCTAGGAAGGCCACACTACGACTGATAAGTAGACACCCAGAGAGGCAGGCAGGTGTACAGATGATAATGCAAAAACCAACGGGCCCTGAGAAATGTATTAAGAATCTTTCTTTTTTTAATCCTTCTTCCTGTGCCAAGGACCATGAGCCATGATGTTAACACAAACTGACTTACGCAGCCTCTGAAAAAACTACACTGTTGGCCCAGAGTTTGGGTTTCGGTGCAGGGAAAATCCCCATTGGTGCCTGTCTTGCCTTACTGCACCACGAGGACCTTTGCTCTCCCTCAGATAGCCGCAATACTTCATGACTTTAGTTGCTGGGAAATACAGATTTTCTGCTGCTGCTGCTTGTAAAACTCTTCAGAAGCGACTGCTGGGACTTTAAACAGGAATGATGACGAATGGTATGGGCCTGATCTATTTTCCATTGAAACCACTGGACAAATTCCACTTTCCAAATGATCAACATTTCAGTTTGCACAGTGTACTTCTGCACACTACCTGTATGCATGAGCATATTAGCAAATTGCTGCCTCTGCTTCTTAACAAGCTCTAGGAAGACCTACAGATAAGAGTACTGTATACAGTGCATGTTAAATGCCATCTGAGATAGAGACGACACATAAAGGTTTGAAGCTATCACCTTTTATACACTTGTCCCATATACAGCTATAGGCAAAAGTATCAACATGCATACCACTGCACATAGTCTAAGATTATTTTCCCCAGTCCACCAAAGACGCTTTCGCAGAAATATTGGAATCATTGTAAGTTATCTAGCATAGCCAGTTGAGCTAGCTGCAGAAATAAATGAATAAGTAAACAAATACTACATAATACACATTATATATAATTTCATATGTATATGTATATGAAACCGACTATATTCCAGGTATTACATGTTGTTTTGGGGGATGCTTATCTGACTCATTTTGTCTTTTATTGTCATTATCCTTTAAAAATAATTAACCAGACTCTTGCAGAACAGTGTCTGAACATGTGAAAAGTACCCTGTAAAGCGCAGGATGCCACTGAGAATTTGAAAGCAGCGTATCTTTCACAGGGTTTAGATACACTCTGCCCTTCCAAGTGATTGGGAAGGAATCTTCTCAATCTAAAGGCTCACTTGGTACAAGCAACCATTCTCACCGCATACCCATTCTAAACTTCTTTCAAGTGGGAGGAGAGGTACCCCACCTTTTCTCGCAGCTGATGATAAAAGCATCCATTACTGCTCAGATATTTTTGGAAGTATCTGTTACAGAACAGCAGTATATATTTCTAGGTAGGATTTTCAATAATTCTAAGGACTCAGTTCAGCTTCTCTAAGGGTGCCATCCTTACATTCAACATCATCTAAAATAAGAGCGTTGAAAATATTTGTATTTATGTAGGCCTGGATTCTGCGCATGTGCTCTCTGTACTGGCAGGATTGTGGTACCTTCCTCTGTTGAGTCTGATTCTTTGACAATTAAATAAAATTGTCCTTGTAATTTTTAATGCTACTTCTGAGCCTTTTGCTAGAGCAGTCAGTCTCGATGAAAAGCCCCCACAGTACATTCAGGCATGTCTGGACAGATGGCATCTTTATATTCAATAGAAACCCTCCAGTTCTACCTGGTATTGTAGCACCCCTCAGCCCCCTTCAATGTGGCTGTTGTGCCCACCTGTTGTCTCTCATATTATCTTTCGAGTACAAGTTCTTTTGCAGTCCTTTTTTACATATCATTCATCACACGTGCATATACAGCAGCAACACAAAAGGAACCTAAACATGAACTGGCCACAAAACAGACCACACTAAAAACATGTGCCATTAATTAATAGAAATCAATGGCAGTTTTGCTGGAGACATCGTAAGAGGGAAGAGTCTAATGCAGGAGACAGTAAATCAGTTTCTAGTTTGGGTTGAAACATAACTTTCTAAATTAGTTTCAGTTTAATTTATAATTTATACACTCTGTGGCCAAAAGGGATTGCTCTGATCATCTAGTCTGACCTTGTCTATACACAGGACAGAATTTTTCTGAGATGCAACGCTTTTAAGAGTATCTCATTTCATTTTAGTCTCCGACTGATGAGTCTGCCACCTTCCCTGGTGAGCGGCTCCCATGTTAAATTACCTTAATACAAGGAAAATCTGTCTTCTTCAAGGCTGAATTTGTCTAAGTTCAACTTCTACCCACTGGACCCTCATGTGCTTTTGTTTGCAACATCTAAGCTTCCATCAAGCCCATCTTCCACGGGTAATTATCCATGTCCAGTCCTAAAGTTATGTCTCAATCACCAAGTGATTCTGTTCTTTCTGTTCCTTGGAAAATTCCTTTAAGACTTCTAATTGTACGTTCTCCAGGCCTTTTGTTTCTATAGCATTTAATTATAGCAGATACTGTTTCACATTCTCTTCCACTGCAGATGGTAAACTTCTCATTTCATCCACCATATCATCTTCTACTTCTCTTCAAACATTGAAGGGAATTATTAATTGAACATTTCTGACTTTTCTGTATTATTTGATTTTACATTCTGCATATTGCAATGGACCAAGTCTAGGATTAAGGTGATTTTTATTCCTAATATCCTTTAAAATCTTTCTTACTATTTTAATTCTATTTCTATTTATATCTCATTGATTTCTTTAGCTTCTCTTATCCACTGCATGCATTTTTAACCTGTAATTTAAATTCACTGCTTCTACTTTCACATTTTCCCATTATTTCTATATTTACTTGTATTTACTTTTTAAGGATGATTCTACAAGTCTTCTATCAGGGACTTTTCAGAACTTTTTTCACGTTCTTACAGTCATGGCTTCTGGATCAACCAGTGCAATCTCTTTCAATAATACCAAAGTTTTACAATTCCAATTTTAAATATAATGTTGCCATCTTTTATGCCAGGAGAGATTTCAGCTTTGATAAAAAGGTGGGGGTTTGTAAAGTATTAAATGTAGACATTATTGGCTGGTGCCATAATTTCTATCCACAGATATAACACGTTCATGATCATTAGTATGCATATGCAACAAATGCTTTTTAGATAATCAGTTAATTCTTGGCTCATCAGAACCCCCTGTACTGAGCAGTATTTCCTGTGCTAATGAACTGGCATCTCTGCTTTAGGAATTCAAAGGTAACTTTGATTCTGGTTACGTCCAAATTCTCCACACACAGCAACTGGGGAATCTTTATGTTCACTAGGATTTATGTGCCTAACGGGGAAAGCCTTTTCTTCAGAGTGTATCAGGTTTAACAGCGAGTGCCTTAGTTGGAGAGAAAGAAAGCAAGCATATAGGATTTCATTTCTGTCACCTATATACACTGAAAAATGATGAGCCATGTGCCTCTTCAGAGACTTGAAGAGCTTTTGGCTCATATTAAGATGAATTACTGAGATAAGAATGGATGTATCATTTGGTCATTTCCTGAAACCATGTAAAATCATTCCCTGAGGTACAGTTCTGTGACTTTTCCCAACCCCTTATTTATTTATTTTTTAATCAAATGCAACTGTTTTATTTAACCACTTCTCAGTGGAGAGCACTGTAGGGCCCGTGTGACATTCTCCCATAACATTTAGTCTAAACCTTCTCTTTTTCACTGTTGGTTGCAGTTCTCATCCAGACCACGCTCATCACTTCTCTCCCTTTCAAACAACTGCACTTTCCCTTTCAAGCAATGGTGGTTGGTCCATACTCACTCAATTACAGGGTTCTTGCAGTCTCCCAGAAGCCTGTTCCTGCTTTGTCAGGGATCTCTTTATCGTTTTGCTATGGCAAAGGGTTGCCGTAATGAATTTTGGGGCAAAGACACAACATCTCTCAACACTATGGTGATCTAACATCTAATGATCTCAACATCTAAGAAGAAAATATGATCTTGGACAGAATAGCATGCATACGTACGGCTAAAAGTGTTTCTTCATGCTTACATATGGAAGCAGAAGAGAAGATAGCCTTTAAATTCTTCTGTAAGCAAAGGCATAAATAAAGCCAGACACATGCAAAGGATTCTTATGAGAAAGGACTCAAAACTCTGGCAACAGACAGCTGAATGAAGAGAGACGTGAATTTTCTCATGGGTGGGGGTTTTCGCTGGTGATGTGGTAGTATCTCCACCTATCACAGAAACAGGCAGATGCATGCAAAAGCACAGCTACACAAACGAGTTTAATTTACACAGCCAATCCTCAGAGCTGTATGTCTGCATGTGAGATGTGCATTATTTGCTTGATAGTCAATCACAACTAAACTTAAAGTCCCTATTAAATATATTAAAAATGCAATATTGAAAAGCTTATTCAGTGCCTTGATGTAAATGCTTTATAGTTCATACTGATGGATGACTGACTATATTAAAGTCCACACTGAATCAGTCCAGAGCACAGATTTGTTGTAGACATTGTATATTTATTAACTTTTGGGAAAGGTTATAGTCTAGAAATAGAAGATGTTTCTAAGTGTTCCTAGTATGCTTCTGTGTCACGCACATTTGTCTGGAATTTTTGTTTTGTTCCATTTCTGAGAGTTTTTGAAGGAATGAAAATTGGATCCTGTTTCTTTATAACACTAGCAGATTCCAGCAAATCTGCATGTCAGGGTGAGAATGGATTCCATAAAGGAGAGGACTAACAAAAAAAATTCATCCTTTTAAAATGGGAGCATGTGCCTGTGTGGGCAATGTGCATCTACAGTTCGAAAAAGTCTAAACTCACTTTAGATCTTAGGCTGTCAAGTTATCTTTGTACACCCTTACAGGCAAGCATAAACTGCAGAAAATAGTTTCTAATAAAACCACAGGCAGTGGCCTTTAGCATAACCAAAGTGGGCGAGGGAGATCAGCAGTGACCAAGGCAAGCAGAAACATATGGCCGCATTCTGCCCCACTGATGTGGGACCACACAACCTAGAATCCAAGGTTATTTTTTAATAAATGTCAATGCAGAATTGAAAAGATACTTTAAAAGGCATTTATGCTGTGTGTTCACGTCTTCATACTGTTTTATCTCTATATGAAAAATACATAGAGAAGGGAGTGAAGACAACAAGGGTTCAAAGAAAACTTGTTTTTTTTAGCTTTTTGTTCTGCTTTGAAAGCCTCCTTAGACATGTGTTTTTGCTTAGAACAGAGGTGAATAAATCAGTTGATCAGCATTCCCCTAGAGCTGCCTGTATTAACTTTCTTGGCATGATCTCATCACTTAAGTCAATATGACTTAAGGGTTTCTCTAACAGTTTATTCACCTCTAACTCTATACTGTTCCTGAATCTAAACTTCAACCTACTGAACAGAAAAATGGAAAGTTTGTAGGAATGGAGAGCCCAGAGGTTTACTGTCATAAGAAGCAGAACTTCCCCTTGCAGACCTGAATTAGTGAGCTGCTTTTCTTCAGACATATAAAGTTCTCCATATGGTCAACTTTGTGTTTAGGAGTAAATCAGAAGTATTCCAGAAGGAAAGTAATCTTTGTACCTTTACCACGGTCCTCCATATTACTAAATCCAACACATTTATCTCTTTTTTCTCCAGACTTTGCTGCATATGGCTTGGCTGCAAAAGCCAGACAGTCCATTTGAAAAAGTATATTGTGGGGAAATGCCACGTGGATGTATTTGGAGACACTGGCTCTTTTTCTTACCACTTGTGAACGCATTCAGGGAACAAATAGATGCAAATCACCAATTTGTTCACTCAGATGTTTACTTATCGGCTTATTTTCCTAAGTGACTACATACTTAGAGCCAATAATGAGGCCTTCGTTTGCACCTAACAAAGGCGCGTTTGGAAATGAACAGATGTAGGATGCAATTTGGCAGCCGCTGCCTGTCCCCCGTAGCAGGTTGTACAACCAGGCAGAGAGAAAGGAGGAAGGAAAACGCTCGTGCTCTAATCCCTGCATCGTCCAAGCAAGGGGACTGGGGGCACCCACATAAGTGCATCGACTGTTGTGGAGACACAGGAGCGCGGCGTGGCTGGAAGGCGGCAGGGTCGTGCGGCGCGGCACTGCCAGGGGTGGGTGTTGCAGCAGGCAGTGGTGCCAGCAGTGCCAGTGGCCGGGGGAGCGCCGGGCTCCAGCGAAGGCACGTGGAGGTGAAAACGTGCCTTTTCTGTGTCCCCGGGCTGTGCCCGCTGTGGGCACGCTGCGCGGGGAGCTGCACAGCGAGGCGACGCAGAGCCACGCAGCACCCTCGCCGGCGGTGCCCGGACCGCCGCAGAAGAGCCTGCAGTCAGTTCGGGAAACAAGACTGAACGAGCCGGGGGGGCACTTGGCACAAGAAAAGGCTTTCTGTGTCAGTGAACAGATTCTTCTCCCCCAGAACCACTCCTGGCAAAGGCTGAGCTTTCTCCCAGCTCTGCCCCAGTCCGCTGCTAACTAAGCACGAGCAGGTAACAGCACAGCCTGGCGTTCGGTCTCTAACGGGCCCTGCCTTCCGCAAAACCTGGCCATCAGCGAAACAGACATCAACAAATTTTTTTTTGCTCTAAATCAGCACTCTCTGCCGAGATGCCTGCTGAAAGGAAACATTTGTGCTGAAGCGCTACAGCAGCGGGAGCTCACCGGGGCCCCCTCAGCCGCAGCAGCACACGGTCCTGCACGGGACCTTCCCTCCCAGGAGTCCCAGCAAGCTTAGCTAAGAGGGATGGCATTCATACATCTGAAACGTACCATAAAGCCTAATAAAACACACATTTTAGCATTCATTCAAGGAAGCTAACTGCTTGATTCCCTCTCTTTGATCAACACCAAATTTTCATAAAACAGAAGAGAATTTCTCAGATCTACACAGAATTTCATTTAGTTTTCTAGGCACACAGCTTTATCCTCTCCTTATATAAATAAATGTGCTTCTAGGGTTTTTTTTTTTAATTTTGGGTTGTGGGGTTTTTTTCCTGTTTGACTTATTTTCACCCTGTTCTCTTCTAATTCACATGTATTGCTCCTGGACACACCAGTCTTCTTTCAAGAAATAAATGTAAGGTCCTGACCACTAGGGACATTGGAAATCTTGTAAAAAAATTGAGGGTAAGGTGCTAGTTTTGCCCAGTTTGCCAAAATCTAATTTGGGTTGTCACATTATGTCTCTGTAACCTTCCCTTGTAATTTCAGCTGGATCTGCACATGATTACCTTTGTGTAAGAGCTACCTCCTGTGCCGGCATTTCTGGTGCAAGCAAATCCAACCCTTTATAGGTTGGGTCATACCTTCAAATTTCCTTTTGGTTCTAGTGAATTCTTTCTAAGGCAGAATGCCCATTGACATCAACAACAGTGTAACCGAAGTAGTGAATAAAAACTGAACAAGAACAGTAAGATCACACTTTAGCAAAGTAATCATCCACAGGCATAAATTTAAGCATCTCTCTTGAACTGGTGTACTGATCCAGAATTGATAAAATGTGAATACATGAAAATATATTATTGTCCTATTTTGTCTCAACTTATATCTTGTATATAAGAAATAAACCTATTTAAAAAAAAAATAGAATACAGAAGACTATAAGCTAAAGTAAAAAAGAATAGAAGCATGGTCTCCTGATATTTTAGCTAGCTCAAAAAGCAACCTGTCCGGGGCAGAGTATTTGATCTCCTGGGGAAGAACTAAGAACAGCTTTGAGTTTTGTACAGGCGTTTGTAAAGAAGGATTACATATAGTTGATTATTTTAACTTTTTATAGTCCTGAGCAAATTTCCCACCAAAAAACAGCCTCCCAGCATTCATCTCCTTCAGTGGTTCTTTACTCCAGTTTAAAGAGAACCAAGATACAAATTCAGGACCAATGCTCTTTTTGATATTTAGTCTACTTAGCTACAAATACAGAACTGCTTGGTGAAAGATTGTTACAAGTTGTTCTATGGTGCATTTTTTGGGAGAGTAGCTGCACTTTGGAGGAGGCTTGCATGAGCTACTTGCCCTAATTAGGCTTTAATCTACAAATCCCATTATGCAGATCAGTTTGTATCACTATAGTTGCATTTAGAATTACCCTTCACATTGTACCAGAATAAGCACAGGACAGACATAAATATTTTCAGATTGCTACACAAAGTTTTAAGGATGGCATTTTCCAGAGTAAATTGCATGGGAGACACATAGCTACAAAACCATGCAGAGATTTGCCAACGCTCTGCTTAGCGTCAAGCTGATCTCACATCTTTCAGTTGAAATTTTTTACATTTTTTTTTAATACCTGCTTTGTTAGTACTCCACATAGCCAGCAAGACACATTCCTTCAGTTCTAAGTGCTTAGAATACATTACATTTGGAACTTTTTTTTTAGGTCAAAATAAACTGCATGGAGTAGATGGGTCTGCAATGAATCAGTGTAACAGGAAAACAAAAATAAAAATGGATAGAGCTTGTTGGACTAAATCTGTTGCTGAAACAAAAAGCACAGAGCTCCTCTGCCCGTCTCTTAAGTATTTCCAAACACTTCACGCTAACGGTTTACAGCGGGTATTTTATACAATTCCTGCAGGCTGTGAAATGCAAGTCTTGTTGAAAGCACTGATGAAAACAACCTCCATTTAATACTGTGTCATGATAATTGTGCAGGAATGCAGGCACAGTGCGGAAGCACGGTTTGCACGAGGGTCAGCACCATCTCCTCACGATTAGTATGGAATTAGTAGTCAAGGATTAGTAGCTATCTGAACCCCTTTTCACCTACATCTGCTTTCAGTCTGTACCAAATGAAGATGTCTGATTTTTCAGCTTTACCCACGACACTGATTTCTTTCTGCGGAGAGAATGTTAAAGAGTGTTTCAGCTCAGTTTATAGGCAGATGAGTCACTACGTACATCCGTGCTGGAGAGAGCTGTGCTGTAACTTCACCTGTAACAGGCAGTAATGGGCACTCAGGATAATGCTTCGCATCATGGGAGTCAGACAGAAGAGCTGCAGTTTCTACAGCAGTTGCTCCTACCTGCCTTCTGCCAGCTGGGCCAGCACAGACCACTTCTGCAATCACAATCTGAGGGGTAATGAGTGACAAAAAAGATGATAGCTCCTACAGGTGTCAGATCCACCTATATTAACTTTTTATGTAGGACACCCCCTCAGTGTATTTTCCCATAAATCACATTTAAACATCACAGGCAGCACCAACATCTGGGCTGGAAACTGGGAAGGGAACCTAAAGGCAGCACAGGTGAGACGCAAATTCAACAGGGGCTGCTCCTCCCCAGGAGCCTGGACTGCAGGCCTGTTTTCCTCCCGAAATGCTTTGGGCCATGAAGCCGCTGGACATACTTTTGCAGGAAATGTAAAAGTCAAGGCTTCTTGAAAGGCCTGTGCCACTCCGTGGAGATCAGGAGCCCTTATGCACAGATTTTTCCATGGGATGGTGATGCGACAGCCTTCACTGAACCACTCCTGAAGTTTCTGTGTCAACAGAGACCTTCTCTCCCCAGATGTGCTGGTTGCTGCATTGTGCTGCTGTTTTGGGCACATTTAAACAGCTGTCACAGCTTGCTCACGAGCTGGCCACTGTGATCCAGTTTTTATCCCACAAAAATAAAAAATCCTACCTATTCTCCAATAATGGCCCAAATCATTTCAGTAGCACTGGTGCAATCTGTAGTGTTTCAGACCATTACTCGGCAAACAGCAATTGTGTTCTGTTTTATAAGTGTCATCTATATAACAGTTTAAGTTTGTAAATCACCTCTGGATCCTTTGTGATGAAAGGTGCTATATAAACTCGAGCTATTATCGTTCCTACATTTCACTGCTCCATAAATGAGAGCGATACTACAGCAGTTCCACTCCAGCAATATGTTTGTGATCACATAACCCTCCCTCCCCAATATTTCATTTTTACTGGAATTAGTGATTAACATGAACATCATACCTTTTCCTATATCCCACCCCTCTGCAGGGGTTTGGATTTTATGCCTGGCAACATTGCACTGCCTTTCTGTAAGTCGTTTCATTGGAATCAGAGAAGAGCAATTAAATTGGTTATTAGGATGCAAAGTGTGCAGGTCAGTGCAGCGTCTGCCAGACAAGCCTGCCTTAAAAACACAGCCCTGAGAGTCCCACCCGGAAGATTCGGGAGACTATGGGAAAACACTTCATGCCCAAGCTGCAGCAAAGAGCTCCTTTACAAACAATGGGATTATTTCCATTATAATTGCTTTATATAGGCAAAAGTTAAGGAAAACAATTGCTGATTTCTATAGAAGGTTTAAAATAGGAGGCGGCTGGCATCCTGGTCTTCATTCTCCCCTGCTTCCCCCACAACTTTTCTTTTTTGCTTCAGCAGGCTTTCTCTCACCAGGGCCCTGCTGAGCAGAACCCATTTGGACAGCTTGCTGTTTCCCCTCCTTCTTTTTACCTGCTGCAGCAATCTGAGGGAGCCAATAGTCGAAACAGATAACGAGCTATGACAAATAATGCAAGAAAAAATGGCCAGGTATAAGTCATTTGACAGCATCCAGTTAATATTTCTCGGCAGCGAGGGGGAATGAGGTGCACCGGGCACACTCTGCTGAAATTTGTCACCAATGTAAATTAAGCAACGTGGCAAAAGCAATCAGAGGGTTAAAAGAATCTTCTCTTTGCCCTTGTTTGCCTCATTTCTTGTTTCTCTCTTAAACTGCACCACTGGGATGAACCACAAGACTTCCCTTCCCCTTATTAAAAAAGCAAAAACTGCTTATGCAGCAACTGCAGCAGGGCTCTGTTGTTAGCAGATAGTAAGGACATATGGAGATGAGCTACAAACAGTATCCATATCAGTGGAGACACTTATGGGGAAAAAATTGTTCTGTGAACATTACAAATTCTGGCTCTAATTAAACATTCATCTCTCACTCTTCTGGGGGTGGAGAAGAAAATCATTGTCCTTTTATACTGCAGTTAAAAGTGGAAAACATTGCATCCAGAAATACAAAGAAGAAATATTTTTCTATTCTGTGACAGCAACGAACGCTGAGGGTTATGCTGACTGAAGGTAATTACTACAGCTCTTTGCTTGTTCTTTAAAAAAAAAAGGACTGTGCATGCCTCAAAATACTGCCTTTTAGAAAATATCTGTAAATCATTCTGTGCTATAATTCCTTTAAACCGTGGGTACAAGTGCAGACATGATTCTCCCCTTGCTGAGCTTCGTGGCCTTAAAAACATGCTCGAAGATACGTAGACGCGAAGTTGAAGAGAGAGACGCAGATAGAGGAGGAGAGGTGTTCCCAGCTGAGATCGGGTTCACCGAGGGAATGAAACACTCCTCCTTCCCAGGTCTGTGGTGAGACAGATGAAAAGCATCACCAAGTTTCTTAAGTGTGGAAAAAGGCAGATGAATATTCCAAACATTAGATAGGGAACGACCAAAGAACCAAAAACGACCAGTCTCACCAGAGCCTCTTGCTCTCTCTCACAAAAACATTGGATGAAGAGTGTCAAAACCTAGAGCTAAGCTGCTTTATGAGAATAACTTAGTGACGTTTTGGAAGGCTTGTACACTGCTTTCAGAACACCTCCAGTTTGTTTTTTCCTCTCCCCTGTTTGAGTTCTTTTTCTGTGATCTGTGCTTTCCTCCTTTTTCAGACAGTGAATCCTCTAGGGGTTCAGTGAAGCCTGAAGTTCTGTTCTTGCGGAGGGGAAAGAGAGGGGGGTTGTATCTATCAATAGTAATAAAACATTCCGCATGATTGATATAAATGTTTTTGACTTTTCACATGCATTTGGGAAAGGCCTCGGCTGCCAAAGCCCATTGTCCATATTACGCTCCCATTCGCCTTCAGTATTCAGGGAAGGGGAAGACTCACTCCAGTGTTTTTGAAGATCTAATGGCAATGAACTGGAGCTCAGTTCTACAGAAACATGTGGCACCATCAGAGGCAGAAGAGAAGGAGGAGAAGCAGTCAGTGTACGGTTAACACAGCTGGTCTCCAGGGCCCCAAGGCCCTGAGATCCATAATTTGTGTGTGCTTAGATCACTACCATGGACTCTCTATCCCCATTGCTTTTTTTGGATTGCTCTGCAAAAGTTAGCCAACATAAAACAATGCAAAGTGACCACTGAGGCCAAATGATATGAATAACTGCTTTCACAGCTTCCCATCTACAATGCCACTGAGGAGAAATGCATACAAATGCAAATCTGAGAAGCAGTTGAAGTGTAAAATACTCTTAATTCAATTGTATGATTTCAACTGAAAGATTAAGATAAAACTTTACTGCAAAACATTGATGTTCATTGCAGATTTGTTCATGCGGCCGAATCAGTAAACTCAATTTGATTTCTTTTTCAGCTCTGTCGTGTCCTGTCAAAAACTTGTTCATCTTGTTTATTACATGCACTCTCAATTTCTGACCATGGAATTCTATTGCCCTAACAAGTTATATAGCTTCTATATGAAATAAAAGCTAGATGGAAAAATGACCAATTACCTGCTATTACAGTTAGTAGACAGTAGTGAAGGAAACAGAAATCTGAGATTTTATTTCTAGCTATGGGAGAAGCATGTATTTTAGTGTGTATGGGCAGGACAGCCAAGCAGAAAGAACATGGTTTTTCCAAACAAGTGGATAGAAGTTGGATCTATCAGCTCGATTCCTGTCTTTGCCTGGAGAGATCTCCTGCAGCCTTTCAGATTATTTATCTGTAAAATGAAAAGGAATGATTTTTTTTTTTTTTCTTCTAGATCTTTTAGCACATGTAGCAAGCTGAATACCACTAGTCTAGCAAATTATACATACAAAATTATGCGATTTCACTGAGCTAAAACTGAGATAATCCAGACTGTGTTATACAATACAGAAACTTGTGATTTAAAGACTCACTACTTCATTTCTGGAAGAACTGTCACTTATTTTCCTTTAGAAAGGAAAATTAAAGTAAATACATTTTAAAAATAAAATTAATAATGAATAGGTTATTTTGTCACTGACCAGATCCTAGACTTACATCTTTCAAAATACCTTCTAGCTTTGATGTTAGCCCTGCTTTGAGACACAGTTAGACCAGATGGCCTTCAGACAACCCTAGCAACCTACATATTTCTACGATTCACTTGGCTGACTAATTTTTGGTTTAAAAGGGCAGTAAGCTTGTGTCCATTTTCCCCTACCTAAGGATGACAATCCTCAGAGTTTGTAAACTGAGGGAGTAAATGAAGTACAAGTATTACAGCCCCATCATATTTGAAGGTTCACACAATACTAGAAGGCCAAATTGGGCCCCAAGAATTGACACAAAGTGATTTTTGTATGCCCATGAATCAGACAAATAATCAGAATTTATTTCTATAACTAAATAATAAAACAACTTCAAGATGAAGAAAACCTGGCATTAGTTTAGGCTACAGATTAATTTCTTAAAATAATACGTGCTCAAACTTTTATTGGTACTGCTGAACTGTGACAAACCTTCATGTGAGGTAGTGGAGTGTACCGTAAAGAAACCAAAGCTAAATGTCATTTGTTTTCACCTAACATATACAAAAGAGAATAAGGGTTACTAAAGAAAATGTACTTTTATAATGCAGAATTCAGTGCAGTTCTTTGCCACATTCCTAATTTTTCCTGTTAGATAACTAACATC
Organism: Pelecanus crispus; assembly: GCF_030463565.1. Taxonomy (NCBI): domain Eukaryota; kingdom Metazoa; phylum Chordata; class Aves; order Pelecaniformes; family Pelecanidae; genus Pelecanus; species Pelecanus crispus. Next base: position 69,894,218 of record NC_134646.1, on the reverse strand, counting down.
ACTTAAGTATAAAATACCAAGACACAGCTATAATCTTCCTCACTTCTTAACCCAAGTCAAATATTTGTTGAAGGAATGTGTTTTCAAATTATGAGAATACATTTGCATTGTTGTTTTCTGTCACTTTGATAGTGGAAGAAAATGTTCACCTGCTCACTAAAATTGTGCTTTTATTCAGAATGTTACCAGAAAGACTCATTACCTATGTGTACCTTCTGAAATAAGTAATTAAGTAAAATAATTATAATTTATAAATGGAATTATTATTTAATTTCAGGGCTAAATCCTCAGATAAATCTCTTTATTGTGTAACTTCTACTACTGTTGGAATCATTTTGATGGACAGGCATTTGCAAGTACCACCCTAACTTCATCCAAATCTACTACGACCATGAATAAGCATGCAAAAGTGGAGACCCTCACAGATTAAGTGTAGGAACTGCTCACAAACCTCAAAATCAATCATTTAAGCCTCAATGCTTAGGTCTGAGCTCAAATCTAAAATTAAATTAAATTAAAAATAAATTAAATTCAGAGTTTAGGTCCTGATCGTTGCTTCGATTTTTAATTTTCTCCACCTAACCCTGGTATGTATGCAGCAGGTACAGTTTTGCTATTTCAGATTTCTAGTAAAATTCATGCTCTGCAGGACTGTACCAGCCTTCATCTCATGGGAGTCAGAAATTGTGACCTGTGGGTGAGAGCGTCTCCGTGGGTCATTGATAGTGCCCTGAAGAATGCAGTCTACTATAAACAATTAACTGATAATTTTACTGAAAGTCTAAAGATAGTTGATGACTTTCTTAAACAGCAGATCCTGGAATAAGAATCAGCCTTCATATGATAAAAAGAAAATACTTATAGACTTAGTGGTTGCAGAAGAAAACCAAAACTGAACCAGCACGCACCCAAAACATTTGAAATCAAGTGACAAAATATAAAAATTTTATGTTCTTTAAAGCTTATGCTATTTTGGAGAGTAATCTATCACTTATAAGCAGTTAGTTTTGGCCATGCATTTGAGAATGAACCTGTTTTCTGGAAAACTAAGTTCATTAAATCGATTCCTAACTTTTTGGGGGCTCACAAAAAGAGTGTCTTGTATTCTCTAGACACTGGCCGAGATCTTCCCTATTGCTTTCACTCTCAAAAATAATCCCACTCTTCCAGATTGCCTTAACCACAAAACCAATGCAGGAATAAACCCCCTGCTGCTATAACACCCACATTTATTCCCCTCCACCTTTTTCCAACAATAATGCCCAGATTCTTAAATCTTGGGGGTTTGAGTTTAGTCATTTTTGTTGTGGTTTTGTTTGTTTGTCTGTTTTAACCTTTCATTGGTAATCTGAAAGGTTTGAATCAATAGCCTTCAGAATCTCATTACAGCTTGCTTGTTTCAGCTCACAGAAATGTCTGGTGGACACCAAGGATGCTGCTGCCTTCTGTGTAGACCAGCACAGAGAGAGATAAAAATACAGACATTGCTACCTGTAGGCTACGTAAATACTTCTAAGGCAACAATGCGCCATGTACCAGGTGCCCTCTTGTTTCTGCAGGGCATTACGGCAGAGAGGCTCAGCACTTGCTAACAGCGTAGTTGTACCTAAGCCCTATCTATCATCTACCTGAGCTAAATCAGGAACTGCTGGTTGCGAGAACTAAAATTTCTATTTCTTCAGCTAAAGGACTAACACAGAAACAACAGAAGAGTTCTAATCAAGCTGTGGTCTAGCTACCAGTACAGGCACACCTCATTTGCCCTAAACAACACAAAATAATCAGTGGAAAGTGACATTCAGATCTGTTCCAGAAGAAACCTGGATTCCAACGCCTACTCTTTCTGAGGTGACTTTGCAATAGTCTCACTGACTTCAAGCTAAGAACGATGCATGTATACTGATCAGAGGGGTTTGCCATGATCTGTGTTTCAAGCAGTAGCCAGAGACCTGAAAATCAAATTGAAGTTTGGTTAAACAACTCAACAATTTTGCAACACTCCTTTCTGTCCCAAATTTATCACATAGGGGGAATTATACTACTCACACCTGGCACTGTATTATATATGTGAGCAATTCATTTCTCCCAACCCCTTTCTCTAGTCACTTACTCACTAAGAGTCCTTTGTGAGACAAACATCATCGTTATTATTATATATACTTTTATTGTTATATTGACATATTGTTATCGCTATATTATTGTTATATTGACAAAATGATTGGTAAACAACATTACAGCAGTATTTATTGCTTGGTATTCTAACCATTTCTTTCTCCTGAAATCCACTGGAAAAATAATGGCAGGGAAGCTACGCTGAGGGCTCAAATCCCTTTCAGGCCATCAGCATTTTTAGTGGAGGACTGAAAATAAGATTATTATCATGGGTATATTTAGCACATGTGAATTTCTCATCAGATAGTGGTCAGAGGCAAAAATAGCTTTGAAGCAAGTGAATACTTTAAAGAGACAGACACGTTGGGGAATGTTTAAGAACTGCTGCATAAATTAAATACAAAATTTAACATCTTTTCAAATTGTTGTTCTTGCCTGTGACACACTTAGTAAAGCTATTTATGTTTATCCAAAATGGTACATTTTCTCAAAGATCACCAATTCCTTCTGCAGTGAAGTAGTGAATTTAAGAGTTGCTATTAATTTCCCCCAAAACAGTCTTATAATGTCATACACAGAAAAGATGCACTCTTGAAGCACTAATGCACAGAACAATAATTATGTTAGGGATGTCTTGTCTATGTTAATACCTGACAATCTACTTAATGTGTTTATTTATTTAAATAGGGTTAGCATTTACCTAAATTATGGGAACATCAACCAGCACAAAGACAGCTAAAGATTATGAAGAAAATGAAAGGACATCATTATTACTGGCTGTGAGCAGCTTGCAAAACGAAGAGTGGAGGCAGGCAGAGAGATGCTAGGGTGTGTGGTTGGGATGTTATGATGAAAGGGAAAAGCAAAGTTTCATCCAGTGAGTAAATTCACTGGAGTCAATGAAGAAGCAGGAGTGAAGCAGCTTAAAAAAATTATCCACAGTATCACAAGAAGAAATACAACAAATTGGACAGTATTCTTTTTGATTTTGGCTTAGGATGGAAGTTCTTCTTAAGCATTGTAATCTGGACAGCACGGGTTAAATTACAGATAGGTTTTATGTAGGAAGATGTGAAGACATGAAATGAGGACATAAGAGAGTCTCTCTACTGCTTGCACAAGACCCAGCAGAAAGCTACACGTGAGCTTTAACCATGTAGGAAGCATATCTGGGAGCATCTCATCCCCTGCAAGACCAGTGCTCAGCTAAAGTGAAGCTCATGACAGAGTGAATTCCAGGCAACATCTACTGCCTGAACGTCAGCGCACTGCACAGTGCACGTTTCTTATCTGGATCAGCAGGAGAGCCTGCTTTCCTGCACACTCCATTCCTGTTTGTATGGGTCCTTCAGATTTAGGACATCTCAGCCAAGGAATCTGGCAGCTCCAACTTCCTTCTGTCTTACATTACTCCTCCCAAAGGACCAGTCAGAAGTTCTTCTGAACCATGTCAATGAAACAGGACAGCATATTTGTCTCAGCCTTTGAGAAATTCAGTAGAAGTTCACCATTTGCTGAATCCAGAATCCTTCTGCTGCTGAATACATGTGTATTTTGTATGGAACCAATGTCTACATTGACTAATCTCTAATATTCAGTAAAACTGAAGGAATTACAAAGCATCACAGAATCCGGACTGAAGACATTGGGTTCCGTTTCCTGCTCCATCTCTGACTTGTCAGGCAAACTTGGCCAAGTCATTATTTCTCTCAATGCTCGAGTCCACTTCTATAAAACAGGCATGCAAACAAGTGTACATGCAAATACCACAAATTCTTATTCCAATGACTGCACCTTTAAGATAGGATACTTGCTCCTTACTAGACAGTGTAAGATTTACCTAAGTGTGAATGTTACCCTTTCCTCCCAACACCCAGTATCTATAAAAGGGTTAATTCAAAAACACCCTCAGAAACCAGAGAACTACAGGTACTCTTGATACCCTGAACATGTAATATTTATAACAGTCATACAACTTTAATTTTACTTCTTTGCCTTAGAAAAAAAAGAGTGCAATTTTTCTAAGCACAGCACTGCAGAAAAAAAAAAGAAAGAAGCGCTCGTTAGTTTGGAATTTTCCATTCCTTTTTGCTTCTGCCTGAAAGGCAGAGGACTGTGGGGGTTTCATAGCGGAAAGAATTTAGGCCTGTCTCCCTTTGACTTGCAAATTTTAGAAACAGTGCGCTCTCCATCTAACCAGTTGGCAAGGATTTAAGGTCGATTTAATATCCCTTAAGCCAGTCATGAAGCATCGTGCAGCCTTGTCTCCTCTTCCTCCTCTCTCACTCACCCTTCAACTTGTGTATAAAAGCTCAGTGCAGGTAGAATTTGCACCCATAACAGTGGTGGTCACTAGTGTCACTATAAAGTGTCACAGTAACAGCATAGAGGTCTGGCAGTGATACTGCCATAAACTCTGTATTTTCTTGGGCAAAATGATGCCTCACCTGTTAAAACTCATGTTGGTCCAAAATATGGTGCCTATGCATCAAACACCATAATTAAAAAATAATATTTTCACAATGCAGACTGGAAAGTGATAAGAATCTTTCCCATCACATTTTCAGCACTATATCAGTATGTATTTACATGTCCTCTTTTCATATTTTAGTTTATTTTTTCAGATCTCTAGAGTAGGTAGTAAAATGAGAGACCTAAAATACTAAATATAAATTATGGGCAAAAATATATCATAGTTGAATTCACTTAAAAAGCTCTTCAGAAAAAAAATTTCTAAAGCACTTCCATCTGTTGTCCTCAAACCATATAGGAGTTTTACCATGCTCATCACAGTGACTATATATATATAAAGGTAGTTGTCCAGTCTACGCTTGCAGTTTTTGTTCTTCTTTTGACTGACTTGTGCTTTGAAAAGCTGACTTTTGGGGGGAAGGATCTAACTAAAGAAACAAGCATATCCAAGCTATAGCTGTGTACAATTTTTTAAATTGCTTGAATAGTCATAGGAACAGGTAAGAATGAAGAAAAACCTGCATATTTATTGTGTCACAACCTCCCTGTACTTTCAGGGGCAAAAGGTAATTTGTACCTAAAATCCCATTTGTACATGTTGCTCTCTCAACTGGACATGACCTCTGAATGTAAAAAGGCAGGTTGGTGCAGACATTATCTCCCACAGGGGGAAACGGTGGGCTACTTGTCATCCCATCAACCTCAAAGCCTAAGTCACATTTGACATCAAACTAATGTCGCTGAGATGAATGACATTCACCTATTAGAAGGTACTCAGAACCAGATAAACTAGAAAACTAATGTAGTAAGGTAGGGCCATCGAGGAAATATTGCCACTCTGTTTCATGCCTACTGTGCTCACTTCAGTCCATGTAATGCAAGGAAAATAATATTAATACCACAGAATCCATATATAATTTCATCAGAATCCATATAAAGACAGTAAGAAGTAGTTAAAGGCATAGTCAGTAACCCAGCTTTTCATTACCTCTGCTTACACACTGCTAGAGTTTTATATGCACCTAATCATTCCAAAATAAGCCAAGATTTTTAGCACAGTTCATTATTTAAAAAAATCATCTGAAACACACAGCACATTTTGTGTAAAAACACATTGTGTCTTCACATTAGGTGTTAGGAGTTCTCTTGTACAAACTTTCAGATACACAGCTCTCAATTTTTTCAGAGGATGGAATGAAAGTCCTACAACAGAATCAAACCAAGCTCTCAGTCCCATTTTTCAGTCATGTTAGTGGACAAGGTGTAGCAAATCAGCAACAAACAGCAGCACAACAACCTTACCAGTAAATCACTTGCTACACTGTTAATAGTTGCCTTTCAAAATGTGGTCTGCAATACTTGAAGAGTTATATTGATTTTATATCTATCCCTGAACTTGTCTGTGTTTAAGTTTAAAGTCTGCAAATAATAGTTAGCTTTTAATAAAGTGCCATTTATACAATCATACTGCAAACAAGGTTGAATTTCATGCATGCACTAGTGATAACCCACCTTCCTCCCTTCCAAAGCAAGAAGAGGACTGACAACTATGAACGGAAATGTCATTTTATTTTCATTTTGGTGGTATTGTCTGTGTTTTTATTACCTGCTATGGATCAAAGAAGGAACCCCTAGTGGCTTTGCTGCTTCTCTCCTATGCTCCATTAGCAGAAAACAGTAATCTTTGCATAAACAATTATTTATATACTGACATTTTTGAGCTCTGAGGCTAAAATGATTTGGGCAATTTAATTAGGCCTTTTTCCTTGCAGCACATTGCTGGAGATGTTTTACCTTTTTTTTTTAAAGCTCATGGTGGCATCCTGTCCTTTTGCTAGAACCGGATTCAAGGGCCAGGATCCAGCTGTTGCAGCTGCCATTTCAAGCAGCACCACCCCATTCCCATTTTGTGCCATGCTGTCTTCTGTACACCGGGCAGCTAGGAGAATGGTTAAGGCCATACCAGTTAAGCATAAAAAAGTGAAGAGGTACCAAAATTACCTACACTCAGTCCTCACGTGTCTATGATTTAATTCCAGAAGATGTTGTATTTTCAAATAATATTAGCAACATTTTACAACATTCAACTGTACATCATCTTCCAATATTTTAGAATGAAAATGTCCCACTGTCATAATCTGTGCATCTCCATTGCCCAGCTCCTTCCACTCTTGCCAACAAACACATATTAAGCAATTTTTTTCCATACTGTCTGCCCTAGGTTAGCCAATTAACATAATTAATTTAGCAGTGAATAAGTTGGCTTTGATATTGTGTCTGTCTGTACTGGGGAAGCCTGGCAGCTAGAGGCCTAAGGAAGAAAAGCATCCCGTCTCTGAAATCTCCATGGGGACCAAGTCCAATGGGGTCAGGAGTGTTACCGGCTCTGATGGAGCGGGACAGGCCACCAGGCAGGCCTGAGCAAGCATGAATGATGTGTCTATTTGGCAGCTTTTCTGGAGAAAACAGCTTTGTAATAAAGACAAGGGAAATACGAAAATCTTAATGATATCCTTCTACAGTAGGTAGATCTGTGATGGACCTAGGTAGATCTATGATGGATCTACCCTTGGTCTGGCACTCCGATCTCCACCCGCAGCCTTTGGTGAGGAAGCTCTGGTGAAGGAAGGTCCTGTAGGGAGGTTTTGTTGACCTCACTGCACACATGAGAAACCGCTGTGCCCCCCGAGCACCGGCCTAATTTCAGTACCTGTGTTTGTGGGCAGGGAGTCTAGCTAGGGTTGATGGAGGGGGGTTTTGGGGAGAGCTGGATCTGACCCCGTTGCAGGGGGGCCTCGATCAGAACCTGTCAGAGGAGTTGTAATTGCGTAGTAAAATTGCACAGTGTAAAGCGCTGGGGCCTGTCGTGGAGCTGGCCTTTTAAGTGTATATTGGGTTCAACAATTTTGTCTGCTTGATGGGTGATGGAATTGAAGATCTACTCATGAAGTGACAGCTAGGTGACAGAGCTGCACACGAAAGGAAGCTCGGGGCTCAGTCAGCGAGAAAGGCAGGGAGGTGCCGGGGAGCTGGAGCCAGGGCAGGAGCTGCCAGAGCTCAGCAGAGCTGCTGTCTGCCCAGGCAACAAAAGCTGTTCTGCAAGGAACATGCCACTGGCCTGTGCCATCGAGTCCAGAGGAGCAGTTTGAGCTTTAGGAAAGACAAGACTGTAGAGACTCTATGAGAAATCTAAAGAAAAAAATTTTTAAAAAATGATGCTTTGCTAAAGGACTGGGTTGGAGTGTGTTGGCCTTGGAAAGATGGCTGGAAAAAACAAATTTGAAGGAAACTGTAAATATACAATGTACCTGAAGACTGATTTGAAAAGATTTAAATGTGCGATTGATATTAGCTAAGAGTGAAGAAACTGAGGCAGCAGACATGGCAAGCTGGCATGACAATGACTGGATACAGGCCCTGCTACCTGGATCATGGTGTACACAGTGTGATAAGCCTGCTGCATTTTCTATAGCAGAACCTTAATGTCATTTCAACTCCACAAGAGATTAAAAACGTTTGTACAAAGTCTTTCCCTTCTTTTGTTTCTCTGGGGCTGAGCTACATGACTACGCGTGTGTAGGAAAACACACTTGTGTTATGAGCATCAGTTAGGAAATCTCTAGGAGCTAAGGAGAGGAGGAAGCCTTTGGCTTAGTCCCTAAAAATTGAAAGTTCTTTCGATGTGTCCCTCATACCTTATAAAGTCCCAGCCTCGGGTGCCTCTACCCATTTTCAGAACCATATTGCACTATACTCTGCACTTTCACTAAATTAACCATATGCACAGTCTTTCCTCCACTGCACACCCTGTAAGCTCAGCGAAGAAATTTTTTTTTCCACTTGCTCAAAGGCTTACAGCTCAGTCAAATCAAAAGCAATTTTGTCTAGAAAAAGCAACAGCACTTCTCCTTCATGAGAGCTATTTCCATGCCAAATTTCAAGTTTCTACCTACAGCCGAACAAGCTGTCGGAGTCCACAAATATTCTCTGTAAAAGTGGAAAAGTATGTTTTATCTTGGTCCATATTAAAAAACAGTTCAAACCTTGTTTAGACCGGCAAACAGGATTTCCAGGCAGGCATGCAGCGGGAGCATTTTTAACCCCCAAGTGAACACTCTGGCAACTGATAAACAAGTGACTGAAAACAAGAAGTTCAAATGAAAACTATTGTGCAAGTTCAACATGTAATGCAATCCGTAAGAGACTGTAATTGCTCCTGAAAATTCGCTAGTGACCCTTGCTTCAAATAATAACAACAAACAAAAGGCATGGGAGAAGATGAGCTTTGTTTTCATGTTTGTTTTGTGTGCATGGCAGAAGTTTTACTCCTCCCTGTGCGGAAGCATCTACTTGCTCAGCTCCCACCATTTGTTTAGACATTGCAGGAAGTAACCAGGAGGAGAGAACTGTTTTAAGGTTCAGGATAATATGATATAAAGCCACAAAAAGCAGTAGTAAAACAAATGTTTGGATTCTAAAAATGGTGGGCACCCTGCAGTCCTCATGGGCCTTGGATTGCCATTGCTTGCTCTGCAATATTGAAAATCAGGCCACGTACTTATGTCCTAAATAAAACTAAAATCTAATTGAGGCATCTTTTTTGGAAAATCCTTGCCATCACCTATAAGCCTGTGGTTCTACTCCTTAAAAAGCAAATCAAAACAACAAAAAACAAATCAAATCCTAACCCCAACCCAGCAAACAGTAAAAATATCTTGCCTTTTCAAAGACTGCTTGCACTTAAATCCTGTCTGACATTTATCTTATGCAATGTGATCTAAGGTGAAGAAGGGAACATTTATTTTTTTCTCCCTTCCCCCCAATTTCAATCTTTCATTTTGTGTGGAAAAAAGTTACAGCTAAAATTCTGTTTCCATTGAGTGCTATACAAATTTGTAAGTCAGAAACTGAAGGAGTCAGTTTACACCTAAAAGCAAATCAGCACACACAGGAACTAGAGCGCATGAGAAGCCCTGAGATAGTTGTTTGTTTATGATAGTAATTTTATTTATTTTTGTGGGCCGTATGCTTCCTCTGGTAGCCAGACCCAAGGCACAATTATAACAGATACAACCTGATCCAGTCCGTCTATCTTTCTCTGATCAAACAGCAGTAAAGATGATTACAACCTCTTCTGCTTGGTCATTTTTACTACTTCTGATGTTACTGAAAGCCTAAACGAATACTAAATTCCACATTATGCATGGTTATTCCTAAAATGGTATATTATATAACCTGAAAAAACCATAATTAGAATTATAAGCCAGCAATAATTAAAAGCCTGTACAAAATAACCTGAATTCACTCCTGGATTAAGCTGTATCTTTATCTTTTCAAATATTTCAACTTCTAACATCTAACAGGAATATACACATCCCTAAGAAAATACATGTGTACATATGTTTGTATATATACAAAAAAAAATTAAATTTACACACCCCTAAAAATAATAAGTCCATCTTATTACTGACAGTTAACAGAATTTGCTGGACTGGTTCTTTTCAATGGCAAAGCTGAACCCACTTTCAGAGTGATAATTTCTAGGGTTAATTGTCATAGCTTCCTCGACGCAATCTTCTCCACCAGCTTTATTTTATCTGCCAGAGCACCAATATGCCATGATTAGCATAAATTAAACTAAATAAATTCAGTGGGTTACTATATTATTTTATGCTAATCCATTTATTTATTTATTTTTAAACAGTTCAAGGTTAGGGATGGGCGAGCAGTGCAATGGCAAATTCCTAGTGGCAGCTTGTTCGAGTTCAGCTCAGAAGTGCTTAAAAACTGTGTGTTATTTTTCAGAAATGTTTAGGATAAAAAATCCAGTGTGAAAAATGTCGTCAAGTACAAACTGCTATATCATTATATACTGACCTTTTTACAGACGTACCCCTGGCACGCTGCTGTGAGGCAAGGAACTCAATACGTGCAACTCAATAACATGGAGCAAGAGAACAAGAAGCACCAAACAAGTTTGCTTGCATGACTCAAATGAGAGGCTTTCCTGGTGTTAAAAAAGGTACATCCTGACCTCTTACTGCTCCAAGTAACGTTTTTTCACAGACTTGAGAAAGGAGTTTGGTCATCTCGGACAACTGCTTCATGCCAGCTGCCCTTGCCGGTCCTCACAAAGGCCTTCCTTGTGAATCTGCTGACTACAAATAAACCAGAGGCAGCCAGAGGATGGGGCAGTGGTGCCCGTGAGGAACATACAGCCAGAGCCATGCCGATGACCATCCGGCCAAGTTGGTGCCTCTCTAATACCATTCTGCTCTGAATGGAAATTTTCTCAAAAGAGATGTGAAGAACACATGTAGTATGTTTATCACTGACTGAATCTCTGTCTTCAGGAGAAGATCTAACTCAAAGCCATAGCCAACTAACATTTGCTAAGACTATAATTGTTCAAGGTAGGTATACGTTCTTCATCCTATCTGTCAGCACAGCTTGTGCAAACACACTGTACCACATCATGTAGAAATGAAACTAGCAGCAAGATTCACAAAACACTTTAATTTGCTTCTTGCACCTGACAGCACAGGAGAGACATATGCTGTTCTGGTTTGTCAAGTGTGCAGCAATGTAAGAGGTGATGGGTACAGAAGCAGACCTTAAAGGAAATGGAAAGCCAGGATGAGATTTTCATCGGAGAGTTCTGATGGAGTAGGAGGGTGGGTAGAGTAGCTGAAGTAGAGAAAAGATGGTGAAATTGTAATTGTTCCAACTGTGCTTGCACAAGCAAATAAGCTTTTCATTTATTGATGATGTTAAAATTCTCTTTGTTCTCTATTATTAAATTTTAAAATATTTTCTTCTTTGGCCAGTTATATATAAGACAAATTGTGACTCTTACTTCTGTTGCAAAGAAGATGAAGAAAGGGCATGACAGTACAGTTACAGAAAAGGAGACACAGTCTCTATGTTGGCGGGGACAGAATTAAACACAAGGGTCCATCCAGTAGCAGAAAAACTAAAGGCCAGATCCAGAACGCACAGCTAAGACAAGAAAATGCAAATTTTAAGTGCCTAGGCTTGAGAAGGGATGAATTGATCACTTAAAGCAGCTCTGTATAGTTTCTGCCAAATTAACTGATAACCATAGGCCTCTTTTAAGGTCTCTGCTTAAATTAAGTGTCAAAGTGGCAGATGATCTGTGCATGTTTTGTACATTCCACAGTAGCAGAAAACAGATGAAGAAAACATCCAACAGCAGCAATGTCCCACTAATAACTTACAAATTCTTACTAACCCTTCAAAAACCGTGGTTGCCACCTGACTGGTCCTGTCAGTAGACTGGTTGGTCTTGCCATATGTTTCCTTTCTGTATGCCACCAGAGCTAATGTGGCAAAAGACATACATGACAGCACCTTCTGCCATCTAGAAGCATATGCCAGCAAGAATTTGAACAGAAGGCCTCCAGTTTGGAAGTCAGAATGGACGGCAAGGAAAGGTTAGAGATCTACTCAGACCTTCTTTGTCTTCAGGGCTCGTATGCTGTTGATGCCAAGTCTCAAGTCTCAGACAGTTCTCTTATCTTGCTATTGACTAGGCTGCTCGCTCCCCAAATCCAGCAGCCAGATGTGAGCCCTTCTGCTAGCACTGCACTGAGTCAGTAGGGAACAGAGATGCGTGCTCAGGTTAAAGCTGAGATAACCCTTCTGAGATCAGCACTAGAGCAGCCAACACCCTGTAGCACCCAGACCTTGGTGAATTATATGCAAACTGTTAGTAGTAACTGTTGACTACGGGAACCAGTTCAAAAATACAATGAGTTTAAAGCACTTGAAAAAAGGGCAGTTAAAAAAAAAATGCACAAAAGCAGATACCAGATGCATTGTATCACATACATTATAGTAGCTTCCCTTCACAATGATTTTCAAGATGATATCTTAAAGGATCAAAACCTAGAAGCATTAAAAAGGGTGTTAGATGGTGAAAGCCATCAGAATCCCTTGTTCTATCACTCTGAATACATTATTGCATCTTACTTTCTAATGCTGAAAATGGATAGATTTTCAGATAAAAATTAGGAGAGCTTGTATTGCACTCCCTCTCTGGACTCTTGTAATGTATGCATTTTCATAATGTTTTGTGTAAAGCATTCAGGGAAAAAATCACATATATTTATGGTCAAATTACTGGCAGCTTAGCTTCAAAAATGCTGTCATTTAACTGTTTAACAGTAAATTAAATTTACAGTTTGTAATGTAAACAAATTGTTCTTTTTAATTCAAATAATAGTAAATAGTATGCGTGTAATAGAAATTCTGTTTAACAATGACAGACTATTTTCACAACAGATAAAATTTACTTATTTCAGCTTGTATTTATTGCTAAACAATCTCACAATAACAGAGATTGTTTCCAAGTACAAATGTGTGTTAAAACATTTAACTTTAATAGCTGAATCTTGTCAAATTGATGTACAGTAATAGAACATCATAAAATCTTATTCCAAGTTGTAAACTGAAGCATTAAAAATTAATTTTATACACTAAGAAAGACAGGTTGAAATTACTGCTCTATGGTCAGAAAGTTAATTTAAAGCGCAGGTTAAAAATTTGATTCTGCTTAATACATTTAAAACAGAAAAATCCTAAAATTGTTGGACATTTCTAAAAGAACCAGAAAGTACTTAGGCTCCAGTTCTGCCAGATTCAGGATGATCTGTGCTAACAAATGTGCTGCTCTATCAAGCTGCTCTGACTTTAGTCCTCTAGGGTGTGCAGAGGCAGACGAGTTTGCAAGATAAGGGTCCTTAAGTTAAAAATTCATGGGAAAGGTCATGTTTCTACCATTTCTGAAGTGCTGAGCAGATCAATGGAACGCACAAAACAAGACAGTAAGACACAGAAATGATTTCCTGCTGACTGGCACTCTTGGAAGCAGCACTTGGGAAATGCAGAGGATTGAGGATTGCCACCGCTACCCAACTTTGGGGCTTCTGGCCTGCGACAAAGCGGAGCTGAAGACGCAGCAGTGCCTATTCCACTGGCAGGAGGAAGCATGCAGGTACCTTCAAAGGCCCCTAATGAAGTCAACATGCTGAGCTAAGCTGAGATAACCCACTTCTTAAAAAATGGGACATAGTTACGTGGCAACCTTCTGGCTAGCAGCAAGGCTAAATCTCCGGTAATTAATTCCCCCTGGTGCTGACCTAAAGACTTTGTGTCACGGGGAGGATGTCCTTGCCTGGAGCAGGGGGTTCCTCACTCTGCGTGGCAGGGGCAGTTCAAAGGCTCGCACTGGCCAACTCTCATCACAAACAGGAAAGCAAACACTGAGCTGTGCAACGTGCCTCTTCTTCAGGTCCTATGGTATGAATGTGGCCATACCAAACCCCTGTCTAGTCTGGGGCTGCAGCCTGTCCTGAGGGACCCAGTCCCACTGGAAGCTTTTCCCTTTAGATCAAGTCCTCAAAATATGCCTTTATGTGTCCGGCACAACCTGACCCTGAATTTCAATGGCCAGCTGTATGAAAGTCAGAGCAACACAGGGTTTGTCTCACACAATCACAATTATCCTTTTGATACTAATTCTTTCATTTATATTGGAGACTCATAGCTTGCTTTCTATTTCATCTGCTTCCCAGAGACCAAATTTACCTCCCTGAGCAATGTTTTGCCCCATAACTGAACACTTCATGATAGATGCACTACTGTACCTTAAACATGACATTTCCCGTAGAGTAAAAAAGGCTCTTAAAGGGACTTTGTGACTTTACCCTACTGAAGCTGAAGAAGGGCAGATATAATTGAGGATGGCAGTTGGCTGGCAGTCCCTCAACAGCAGCGCCACTACTTCAGTCCTTTCAAAATCAGCAAAATAAAAAGCAGGTCATTCAGAACTGTGTTTTGTGGCCAGACACTTGCAAGAGAACGGAACATGATCTAAACGCACAGCATGGTACCATTCAAAAGCACACCACAAAATACAACATGCGCTTATTGATAATTTGGAAGTGGAGGTCTTAAGAGTTGTTTTTCTGAATATTATTTTCTGAAATTTTCCTCTTCATGTATAGCCAGTGGTTTTATAAAAGGCATTGTTTTTTTAACCATATCTATTATATAGTGATGTGTATTCTTTTGAGGATTACATCAGCTACCTTAACTCATGTTTAATAATATTGCATTCAACACACATCCCCACGGAAGTTGATACAGGATTAGGTACTAGCTAATATGAGGACGCGCATCAGAGTCTGACCTTTAGTACTGGAAAACTCAGGCAGCATCTTAACCTCACTAAGAACCCAAAGTGCTTTACAGATTGAATATGCAGTAATTGATCACTCAGGCTGAGCTGTCCTCAGAAATCTCTCATCAGGGTGTCAGCTGTACATGAGATATGATAAGACTACAGCAAAGACGGCAAATTTGCAAACATAAGCTGAAAATATCTAGCAGTCTTCTAAAATGAGGGACAGTCTAGCTATTAAGAGCAAAATCAGCTCCCATCCCCTAGCTGTTCTAACTCACTGACAGCTGGTTCAATCTTCCTACAAGTAGCTCTAGTTTATTTAAGAATGCTTCGTTTTGCCTGTACCACCTCTTTCAATTTGCTATTTCCTGCTTAAAGGGGGGAAAAAAAAGGATGGCTCATTGAAAATGTAAAGTATAAATCATGTATGAGAAATATTAAAACACATAAGTCAAAAGCATTGCTTTACTTGTTTTACAAATTACAAGAGTTGAGACCCGTGTCTCCTCATGCTCCCCCCAGAGCTGTGCTGAGCTCTGCCCACTATATCACACTGCCTGCAAGAATGCTGCTGAGTTACTCCTTGCAGCTTTCTCTGCAATGGAAATATTCCCTGCAGATTCAGCTTTGTTTAGTGAATTTTTAGTCAACTGAATTTCCAGGTGGTCATGTACCTGGTGGATGAAATAGTAGTTGCTTTCCAAGTACTGCAGGGAAACATGATTTTATTCCTATATTTGTTTCCTTTGGAATTTAAAAATAAATGTGACCAACATCTCTATCTCAGGTTCTGAGAGAAGCTAAATTCTAAGCCAAGCTAAAAATAAATTTTAAAAACATCCATTTCTTCCAACGTTGGACAAAAATACTTCATCAGAATAAGAAAATGAGCAGTACTGCTAAAATGATGTGTTGTCCTGCCACTCCGCCTTGCACTTGCCTACCTTTCTGCTATGCATTTAAAAATAACGGAGATACTTTCACACAGAGCATCTCTGTGATGCTTTTCATTTGGTTCTTTGCGCTTCCAGCTAACGTCCAGTGCAGGAGGTCCCAGATCTGTTGTGAAGGCATCTTGCTCAGCTTTGCAAGGAATCAAGCTGTGAACTGCAGTCTGTGCAGGAGCCACAGTGCTGGACTTCAACAGCAATTCTCATTTAGCTCTCAGCATCCAGTAGCCACTTTGCATTCAAGTGATCCTAACTTAAGCATAAAGTATACAAGGGTCACAAGAAATTAAATGAAATAAAGGAAAATACTCCTTCTGCCTGCACTGAGAAATCTGTTGGCAGGGCTGTGCGTTCCACTTCTGTACAGAAGACAAGACTACAGTTTTCGTCAAGCTTTCTAACTGTGTCACAGAAAAACTGGAGCCACGCCACTGACATATTCACCCTCCAGTGAAGATGGCAGCTTGCTCCACCTCTTGTTTGTCTTCAAGGATTTTATCCAGAACAGTGGCATTTTAGCAGAGAGAACTGTGCCTGCTAATATCATGGTGTTCTAAGTTCAAACCCTATTTATCACAAATGCAACAGTCTCTAAGCATGGCACATTTCCGAATACAAAGAATCGGCCACGGTCAAGGAGCAGGATTTGATAAATTCTGCCACAAATTCTGTTTTAAAACAAACTCCCTGTTTTCATGTGGAGTGGACACAGGAAAATCAGGCTGTGTGGGGGAAAAATTAACAAATCTTTGAAAAAAACAAAGCTGCATAATCTGCTGTATTTCAGTTGGTCTTTATCCGCAAAATCCCAGATCTTTGTTTAAGCTACAAACAGACTATAAAAATCAGCTTGCTGGCCTCTCTCCTTATTATCCACATCCCTGCACAAATCAAATGAAGCTTTTGCTGTAAAGCTGATAAAAAACTACACACACATGAACAAGCTGATGTATTTAAAAAGTGGTTATCATTTCTAATCCTTTCCTCTCTCTCCAAGGAATATCATCTTTCCAAGGAACACACAAAACTCCACCACTGAGCACACATCAGCACTTAGACTTGTTTTGATTAGGGATTTTCTAAAATAACAATGAATGAAGTAGTCTGGCACGATCATTGATTTTTAGCACCTAGGGAAGCAGTACGACAGTCGTCCAATTGTTTAAAATCAGTGAATAGCTAAGACCAGTTCTGACAAATATTTGCACTCGCATAATCTATTTCAGAGACCCCACAAAATGAACTCCAGTACCTGGTTTGAGAGCATGTGGATGCTTTTGCCATTTCTTTGTAGGTAACTCAGATCCCATGCGTAACCCAGAACAAGGGAAGTGGTCACAGATGCTAAACTTATGCAGCCACTGACATTTGGTTGGGATTCGGAGTATCGACTAAGGTGCTCTCTAGTTCCGGTTCCAGTTCCTTGCCAATTGTGCCAGGAAAGCAAAACAATTTTTATTATCTAATTTAGACATATCCAAATGATATGTCTAAATCCATTTGAGACAATCAAGCTTAGGTTCAGGCATGAAAGGACTAATAATAATTTCATATGGGTGTACATATAGTTTTGCAACTTGCCCCAAGCCAATGAGTGACAGCACTGGGAAACAAATGTGAGATCAGATTCAGGTCCCACCTCCTAGAATTCAGTCTTTTAAATGGGAACGTTTCCCCATAGGATGAAATTCCTCTCAAAAGATTATCAGCCATTGCATTTCCTGATTTCAACCTGATTTCTTACAGACTCGAGCCAAAGACTAGAAAGTTTGACTTACAGCTTAAGCAGTGCTGAGAGGTGTAAGTGTCCCTCTTTACATTGTGCACATTAAAACTTTGTCCATTCAAAGACCTTGCTTTATAAATAAAACTGCAGACATCAGTTATGATTTTAGACTCTTGAAAATATACACATACACATGCAAAGAATAAGGAACTTCTGTTCCTTAATTTCATACAGAGATTTCTGACTGCTGTAGAATGGGAAAAGTTGCTTCTTCAATGCGGGCTCGAGCACAGTCTTACATTCATAGCTGTGGTTCCTGTGTCGAACATGGTGTGCGTTTCATGTTGTGTGTGATTTTTAACTTGTGTAACACACCACATGTGCTATGCTACTTAGCTTCTATCAATTTAACTATGTATTAAGAGCCTCACCTTTTACATGAAGGCAGTATGCAGTCTACATAGTAGGGAGCAGGGTGAGATAACAGCAAGCTCCCTGCCAGGCGGTGGCTGATCTTGAAAACAGGAAAGGACAAGGAAACGGAGATGAATCTACTAATGCAAAAAGTCTTTGCTCTTTGTAAATTTTTAAGTGCTGACAGACAGCAGGAACAGCACTTTAGAAGTAGCCACAGAAGTTGAATAAGAAAATAAAATCTACTCGATTGAAGCCATTTACATCTGTAGAACATTCTCCTGTAAATAAGGTCCTTCCGTTTCAATTTTCTCTGATCCTTTTTGTCTTTTTTTTTGGACATTAGAATACATAAGGCAAAGACTCAAGCCTCGCTTGCTTTGGAAGCAGCACAGACAACTAGCTGTTTGAGAAAACTAAACTTAATGGAACATGGATATGTATTTTAAAGGAATAGAAACAAAACTGACATTAGGGAAGGAGTAAACACTGCATTCCAGCAAATTCTCCTCTCTTTAGCTAAAAGAAGTTGTCAGGGTTTTTTATTTGGCAATTTTTGTTAAATGAATAATCAGATAAAACAAAAACAGAAGTAACACCTCCTTAGTCTGACAAGAGCACAGAGGTGAATCGGATTCAGCCTTTAACAGCTGCCCTCGGGTGCCTGAGGAATCATAGCAAGGTAATTCACACACCGTTAGGCCAATTTTCAATGGACTTCTGTCAGTTGAACAGTTGATAAAAGCCGTCTGGACGATCAAATACTGTATCGTGCAAGATACGGAAAGTGGTGAATGTATGTAAGCCCAATCAGTCTGAATGACAGATCTGCCTCCTCACTGCCTAGTTTTTTGTTACTGTTTTTGACAGCTATATATATTCCATTTTCAACAGAGTTCAGAAGTCCAGGTTCTATCTATATGGCATTTTTAATTCGCTTTTACACAAATGTCATGGTATTTTTCTAAGGGAAAAAAGTGTCGAACTTGTTTTTTGTGTCAGCTAATAAAATTATTGTATAAGGCATTCAATTATATTTCCTTAGCCGTGTATTTATGTGGATACCTAAGAGTTACAAGGCAAATGATAGACAGGGACAAGATGATGCAGTCTACACAGACTGTCACTACTACCCAGCAAGATATGAATGAGGCAGTGGTATGGAAGAGGCTCAGTATTTCACAAGGACCTAACGGGTTACCTCTCCTATCCAAAATGAGACAGCTATGAATCACTAACAGTTTAGCCCCACAAATCCAATGCACAACTGCCATGTGATTGAACAAGCATTGCCCTTTTCTATCAGACATTTAATAATTGAGTGAGACACCAGCATTCATCTTCTGCCGCTAAGAGGCTTTCTCACCTATAAGAAACTCAGAAATATAGACCAAAGCTATCTTGGATGCTGAAAACTTAATGGGTGAAAATGCTGGCTATTTGCATGACAAGCTTTTTCCGTGACACAGATTTGTTCTTAAAACATGCCTTGATATTCAGGTCTGCATTTTCAACTGCACTAGTGGTATCGGCCACCTAACCTCACACGGGCTTGTCACATGCATGCAGCATTTACCTCCTCTGCGTGCCTATGACAATCCTCCCCTCAACCATGCAAGTCACTTCCACTGACTTTGTGGAAACGAGGGTGATTTTTTAAGGCCTTAAATACACGTTCTATAACATATTCTAGGACCCTGTTGTTGAAATCTGTTGTCCGTGTTCATCATCTTCACAGTCTAACACTAAAGCACTGCCTCGGTAATAAGGAATGCAGACACAAGAAACAGAACAAATGTTAAGTAGGACTGACGGTGCAAGTGAAGACAAACACTTTATTGTAAACATGATGACCAAAATTCACACCATCTAATTCCATCTAAGATGTGGATGGACTTCCACTGGCAAGAGGGTCAACTAGAAAGTCTTTACAGTTGATTTGTGCAGAAGATAACTCTCTGATGAGCCTGGAAGCTCCCAGTACCTGTGCAGGTGGAAAGGCAGTTTGAGCTGTTGGATACCCATCTCCCATGTGTGGCACTGTTCAGGAAAGGCAATCTAAGAAGGCACCTGAACTTGTCCAACGAAACAAATCTTACCTGAATTAACTGTCAAATTCCGAGTAGACAAGATTTTGATCCTTTGCTAGCTACATCCCTTAGACTTTCTCCACTTCTGAGGTGTAACTTCAGTCATAAATCATAGCAGAAGGCAGCAGCTTTATTTAGCGCATACAATACATCCTTTGCACAGTATTATCTACAGTAGCTTTTGGTTACGAATTAAAGAAGAAAAATCTCACTAAAAAAAGTATGTAAAAGCACAAATTTTCAGAACAGCTACTGTACAGGAATCATTGGGTACCGAATTTTTCACCTCCAGGATGATAAAAGTGGCAGAGACAAAATAAATGAGAGCATGGTAATTTTCCTCATAAAAACAAGAAGTTATATGATAAAAAGCTGAAAAAGGCTGTGTGCTGAAATGGAAACTGTCTTTTCTCCATTGATAATGTGATGCAGTCAGACACACCATAGAAGATTAGAAGTAACCTGCAAGGTTTTATTACCTTTGATTTTTAGCTCTGCGCGACATAAAATTAATTTGTATTTTGCTGTAGAAAATGCAGGATTAATGATGCCAACGTGGAAGAGATATTTCTTCCTGTGCAAGTTACGTGAATTCTTCTTAGACCTCAAGCAACACTTACAGCAAAAGAAGAATATCTGCTTTGGGTTTTATGGTGATATACAACTCACAGGAGGTCCAGTTTAGATCACGCAGGCTTTCAAACTTCTGGGTACATAGCTAGACCTCATTGACTCTGATCTTAAAATCAGATTGTATCTCTTAGAATGGCAAGTAACTTAGCATGGTATTTGGCAATTTCCTGGATCCTGAGATAACAGTGGTTCCCATGCTATTTCAGTGTCTTCTCTCCAAAATGAGGCAAAATGTGGCAAAGGTGGCAGTAGCAGAAAAACAAATGAAATAAATAATAGTAAAAGAAGAGGTTAACTACAGAAATAATTTTCTGACTAGGCAGCATCTTCTCCAAAGCTTTAGGAAGGGTGGTCTAAAGAGAAAATCTGATTTTGTAGTGAAAGTTCAGGAATTCTAACTCAGAGGATTTGTGTTTTCTTCCTAGTATCTATATATAAGTAGAGCAAGACAATTCATCTTGGACTCATTATTTTCAGCGTTTTTAAAATACTTATCCAGCTCACTGTGTTGCCTTTCACAAGAGATAAGGCCTCAGAACACTCAAAAATGATATTAAGAAAAAAATCCATCTTGATGTTTACTTAAAAAGACCCCACAACAGTCTGGGGAGGATCACTGTGTCTTTCAGGTGCTATGTTTCCCTGCACGGCTGCTATAAGCCCAATACTGAGCCTTAAGTACATCTTAGAAATGAACACACAAAAGTAAGTATATGGGATCTGTTCTTCTCCTACCTCCTTCTCCATTGTCTACCCCACTGGCAGACATTACAAATTCTTACGATCCTTCATTCTCCCCCGTCCCAAGTGCCTCTCAGGGTCTCAGGTCCCATTTCCCTGGCCAGCCCCAGCAGTGACTATCTATCTCCAACTAGGAGTAGAATCTGCTCCTCTGGTTGGGCCCCCGCTGACTCTTTTCATGCACTGGAGGGGAAGGGATGAAGTGGCAGGTAATAGAGAGCTTGGAGGACCTCAGATGTCCAAATAATGCAGAAATGAGAATAGGAAAACCATTCCCAACTGTGTCGAATTTGTAGATCATGACACTTTCTAAAGACATTTTAAAGCATAGCATCCTTCTAATTCCAAAAGACACTTTTCTGTCTACAGAGACATAGCACTGGCGAATGCCTGTGTCCTGCTAACAAAAAATAGCGCAGTCTGACCAAACTTCAAATGAAAAGCAGGTGGTCTTCAGCAGAGTTCTGCATAGCAATGCATTGCTATTTGAACAGGAAAGGAAGGTCCGGACTGAATCTTGTAGGTGATTTCTTACTTTGACCAAAATTAGAAAAAAAAATCCCCAAACCAGACAATTCCAGATACCTTCTAACAGATGGCTCAGTTGGGTGGGATGAATCACTACACTGGTATTTCCAAAGCATTTCAGGGATCCTTGGAACTATAAGTGTAAAAGTGCGTGGTGAGGGGAAGGCAGGCTCAACGCATGCCTGTAAATGTTCCTGAACAGGAAAAACAGCTGGTTCTTCCTACCAAGAGGCAGGGAAGAGTTGCTAGAGGCAATTCAGCTTCCATCCACATGGGAATTATGGTCATCCCAGAGGCTGCAGAGGCAATTCTGGATGTCACGTAGCACGATACCATGCACTGACAGCTTAGGAGCTGGTAAGGGTAATGAGTCCTTCACAGGGGGGATCCAACAGGCCAGAGCCCCTTCCTGCCCTCTCCTACTTTCATGTTCTCAGATTATGCAAAAGGTCAAGATGTGAAAGCGTATGAGGGAACTGGGCACTCAACTGCCGTACAAAGTCAAAAAAGAACTAAACTACTGTCATGTTAAGTAAAAGCAAAGGAGGGCTTTGAAACACCACTACCCACTTCCCCATGCTTTTTTTGTTGTTGTTGTTGTTTTAAGTAGAAAATTTGACTTTCCTACTCTGCAACGTGTGTAGAGCACTGGGTGGAGGACTCTGATGAGATACACCTTTAGCATTGCACTTTTGGCCATGGATAAAATTGGGTTGATTTTAAATAAAAGGACGCTCTCATGTGGTCCATGGGAAAACAAATAAGAGCTTGAGTCACTCCTGACATGTCTTGAGGAATTCAAGGAATCAGATTTAATAGTCTATATTAAATGTATTATCCCTGAAATAACTTCTGGCAGTTTTGAAGTGCCTGAGAAAATACTGTGGATTGGAAACTTGAGGAAGATCATCTTTAGTGCCACTGCAATTGTAAATAGTAATGATGGCAGACAGATGAAAGCTTCTCTGCTGTTTTGAAAGGGAAGTACATTACAGAAATCATAAAAGCATCTTCAGTGACAGCAAAGGAATCTATACAAAAACTCTGTAAGAATAAAGAGGATATTAGCGGAGATTCATTATTACTGTTTTTATAGATGTCTATATTTAAGCTAGTTCAGCAACAGGATAAACCTGATTGTTGCTATTTGCAGTGAGCACGAGGCATCTAGGATGTGAAACAGGAAGTTAGATTTCTTCTGGAGGAAGAAAAAGAAGAAAATGTAACTTTTAAGAAAGGTTTCCACTGATCTAAGTCTGTCAACAGCTCTCAGCAGTCCCACCAAACAAGTCTGAGCTACATTTGAAATATCAAAGAAAGGAAGAAACTTCCCTTTGAGAATGTTTAGCCATTCTCACATCATCCAAGGAAACTTTTACATGTTTTGTTAAAGGATTCTTGTGTTATCTGCCATCCCTGCAACATGAACCATGTCTCTCTCTAGTCTGAAAAATATGTGAGGAGTTAAAAATGTGGTATATTGTTCTTCGTTTAATTTTAACAAACAAAGTTAGATGGGAAATGGACAGGCAAAAAAAATCACATGGTCTTTGGTTTGTACTGAGACAGGGAATTCTTGCCATTTATGTAGCACTGGGCAGAACTCATTGAAACACAGGCAATTAAGTATGGCACAATTTGAAGTATAATAGCAGAGATAAGAAATGGAAAAAGAGTGGCAAATGATCCAGAGGGAACCTGAGAAGGAGCTGCTTACTTTAGTCCAGAAAATCTAAAACTCAGTTAAATTTCCAGACCAATATTTTGATGAAGAGTGCTGGAGCTCTGCCATGAATTAATGAGCAGATTATTTTTCTTTAAAAGATACAGAGCTAGCTGGACACTAGCTTAACAAGGTAATTATCAAATGAAAGAGAACTGCTGTACTGCTTTGAACCTGCATAAAGACTCTCATAATTACTGATGTTTTGGCCTATCCTTGTTTTAGAAGAACCATGCATTTTAATATTTTTGCATAAAATACATTCAGCTACGTTGTCTGAAATAGTAGGTTTACTCATATGTAGTCAATCAAATATTATCTTTCCTAGACTTCTTTTCAAATAGGAAACCTATATATGCATGCCATTTTACCAAGTCGGTAGTGCCAGAAACCTGGGAACACTAATCATTATTTTATGAAAAAGCGAAAGTTTGTTTCATGAGTAAGTTTCATAAATGATGGCGAGACTTTAAATACACAGCACGATGTTTTTAATAGTGATTTTTCTTTTTCTCAAATGGCTGTATATAATGGCAGTCATGGATATATTAATGAGAAGTTTACATGAACAATTGTAAAAATGACTATAAGCATTCTCTGCCTCTGAAAATTTTTCTCTTTGCCCCTTTGCCTCATCATTGCATAAGTAAAGCATATGAGTATAAACCAAAAGCACTGTTTTGCCCAAGCACTGTTGACTTGAATATAATGAGTATATTAGGAAGTTATTTTCTTGTTGCTTCCTTCCTTTATAACTAAACTGGCTAGACATGTCAAATAGCATCTTTCATAAAGTAAAACAGTGACAAAAGATTATAACTATGCTTGTATAAAGAAGGAAAAGAGAAATACGTAAGCACTTGAAAAGCTTGCAAAAAAAAATCTAGAATGTTCTTCAGTGAGAATGAAAATCGGATGGTAACGTGTACATGAAAAGCTGTACACGCTATTGTAACACAGCTGTCTGATCCAGGCTCCCAGCTCTTTTCTTGAATATTAGAACTGTTTCAAAATTTCATGGTAAAGGACTCATGGTTGTCCCTTTCAATCCTGCTGACTTTTTCTTGCAAATTCAAAGCACACAGAAGAAGTATAGTTTAGATCCTATCAACAGGTCTAGAGAAATGTGTCATGGTCTGGTGAGTAGATGTATCAGTTTCATAAGGACAAATTATAAATGCTGTGCAATTGCAATAACCCTTACTTTAGAAAAGAAGTGACAGAAGTGGAATACTGAATTAGAAAGACATGCAAGCCAGAAAATTCCCACATGCCAATATTATCTCATTAAAGCCAAAAATGGCTTTAACATACTCTCTGTAAATAATACTTTTTGTTTATTGTCTCTGCATATTAACTAGCACTTTCAGTAGATACTAAAATGTCTTTAAACAATCATTCAACTTAAACAGAATTGAATGACTACCTCATGATACATTGTACAAACAAGCAAAAATCAAATACTGACAGTCTCCTCCTTTCTAGATGGAGGTCTAAGTGCTGAATCCGTCCTTTTTCTCCAGAAGTAGCAGTTCTGTAATGATGAAGGCAAGGAGAGAGCTGGTCCTTGCTAACTGTCTTGTGGGACACTTCATTTTTTCTTGTAGTAAGATGCACTAGTGGTGGCCAGGTCCAGAGGATGCTCTGCTCTGTGTAGTTGTGTCACAGCTCTCACTGACCACTTCTGCTGAGGAGCTACACTGCCATTTTCTGTACTAGCTAACATTCTCCATGGACATTACTGCTGTTCCTAAGTTAATGTTGCATTGAAGTGTGCTCAGATGCCAGGGGATGTTCAAATTGAAGCTGACAGCACAGTCTTAATCCTGCTTCCCTGTGCATCTGTATTGCAATAATGCAGACTGTAATTACATGATCACATATATTTACACAAATGAATTTGATAGTATACAAATTTACTACAATCTAGATATATGTGTGCACCTTTCTACGATCAAGAGACATATCAAGGTATGTTAATACTAATTTGAAGTCATGGCAGCCCACAATATTTCTACTGACATATTGGTTACATTCTTTTGAAAAAAGTTATTGCTAGGAGCAGCTAAAGTTATATTTATTGTATCTGAGCTCTACACTATAGAATCACACCATCAGGTTCTAAATAGGTCTTTTATCTCTGTTGTTATTAAAGAGAATTGATGGGGCAAAGGAAGCTTCAGAAGAAGGCATTTTGGGATGCAAGACTGGCTTTCAAAGTATGCCAAGAACAGGCATGACCCCATTCCCTGAGTGACGGGGTTTCCATACAGCACTCTAGGACTCTCAGCTGGGGCTAATTGCTTGACCCAACATGGGGGATGTGAGTCTGGAGCAGAAAAACCCAGCTACTGCCAAGCCTGGCTACCGGCTTACCCCAAGGGAGGTCAGCAGCACTGGAGGGGCAGAGACATAGCTGCAGAGCAAGGCTGCAGACCTCACAAAGACTAAAATGAGTGAAAAGGGTGGGAGGTGGCATGCTGAGTAGTCTACCTTCTCCACATCTCTAGAAGAAAAAAATCAAGCAGGTGTTTGGGGAGGCGGAATCGCTATCAGACCAGGGAAGAGCATTATCACAGGAACATGATCAACGCTGGAGATGTGGAATAGACTCCTCCAGGACTAACATGCAGGTTTTGGAAGCAAGGAGAAGAGCAGAGGGTTATTCTCTCTATGCTATAAATGATATCAAAAGTAAAAGCAAACCAACTTTTTTACCCAGGATGCCAGACATCGCACCTGGCATGGTGCGTAATGAAGGCATTATCACAAAGGGGTTCTTTCTCCAGAGCTAAATTCACACTCACTATTTACCTCAGTTAAGGACCGCTTTTCTGAAGTCAGTGGCCGAATCACCCTGCTTTGGTCTGCATTGCGGAGAGGTCTCCAAGCTCACAAACTGGATTCCCTTCACAAGAGAGGAATCAGATGGACTCCAGGAATGCACCTAATGCACTCCAGCCATTAACAGGCATTTAGTTCACTAGACTAGACTGGACCTAGTCCAAAGTAAACCCCTGCAAAACATGTTCAGTGTGCACGTCATGTCCTCAACACCAGCTGTTTTGCTCTTCAGATCCTCTCCTACTGCACTACACTGCTTACTAATGTCTATGTAGCCTCCAGCCACTAGCACAACAGATTATAACCTTATACCAACAAGCTGCCCCCGAGAGTACTAACAGTACAAACTCTACCTTTCTGGAGGTGGTTGGAGATGCTGGATCACCAAGTTGGAACGTATTGTCCAGACTTTTCCTTTCTATTTACTTGAGCACCTTATCCCTACCATAATACAGTTCTCAAATTGTACACAAAATCACATTACAGGTCGTGCACATTTTATGAAGCTAAGTTAAACCCTTCTCTCAGTATAAGATATCCTCTGTTTCATTTTCATTCTAAAACTATTAACCAGTTCCACCACTTTAGTTGTGCATGCATGATGAAGAAAAGCAGAATGTTGAATAGAAACAGTCTGGAAAGGGCAGATACTCCTTTGTTTTCCAACTTGATAAACATTTTCTGGGTGCAAGGCCACATTCTGGTTCAACATCTCTTTGCCTGGACTTTTTTCTTTTCTTGTCTTTTTTTTTTTTAAATAACCATGACCTGAAGCATCCCTTTGGATTACAGAATTTGATGCATAGCCAGCCATGCATGTGCAACTGTCCCTAAGAGCCAAGCCTCAGCAGAAAAGCGGGTGTGCATACAATCTTGAAACAAAAATAGCTGTCAAATCAAAGCTAATTTGCCACAAAAGAAAGCACTGATCCTCAGTTAGTGAATACCAAGCTAGTTTGAATTTAGGATTGCTTCAAAAAAAATCATAGGCACTTGATTTTATAAAAGAAAAGTGTATTTTTAATTGTTCTAATCTCATTTAACAATGGATGAACTGATTTTCCTTACGGCTGAAAGGCGGGGGTGGGGGGAAGGAGGAACAACTATAGATTATATCGGTTCTTGAGAGTGAAAAAAAGTTTTAAAGTCTCTGAGCAACTAGAAGAGGGGAGGGAAACACAGTTATACAGCAGGCTGGTGCTATCACATGTGCCACCAAAAATATGTTAGTTTAATGCTCCCTGGACCAGCATTTCATTTTACCTCATTGTAGTGAATTTAAATCATGTACTACAAAGGAATTTGGATCTGAATGAAAGGAACAAGTTTGATATCAGGATGAAAAGTAATGCCCTATTAATTCAGGTCCAGACATTAAAGACAAAAATAAAATTGAATTACACAGTATTCTATATTTCTGGACTAGATAAAATTGTATATAAAAGCCTTTTTCATAGCCAAATGGAGAAGGGAGCTGTAATGGATTTTTAAAAGATACAACACAATGGTCAACATCTACTTTCAGGGATCCAGTGAACTGCACAGATGATGTTGACTCAAAAGCTGCAGCTGAACAGATAGCTGTCCACTGGTGCTTCTCTGCACACATTCCTCCACTGTATCCAAAATGGTAAACTTCTAAGATTAGCCTGGGTCACAGATGAAAAGGAGCTATTTCAAGCTGAATGGTATGAAAAAGGCAACACTGGTAATGAAGGCATACCACTTTCAAGACACTGTAGTCAAGGCACAAGCCCCTTTGGCTGCAGGAACACTCTTACAATTGGGCAGTTCATTCTGGAGTAGAGGTATGGAAGAGACATCACCTAGGCTCTTGCCCAATGCTAAGCTGCATGTGATAGAGCCCTTGAGCAATAAACTTTTCTCAACCAGTGAATGATGATCCACATGTCTTGGCTGGGTGACAGCAATGAAACAGACCTGCACAGTGAAACCACAAGGTCACAGGTAACTCCATGTGCTGCAGCGTTATCTCCTCAGCAGCCCAGGCCATCTCTAGTGCATCAGAGCTAGCCTGTACTCCTTCTCTTGGCTCTCCCATACAACATCAAATGAAGGTACCAACACTCACTTTCAATGACTTGGAGCTAAGATCCTTCAAAGAAGAGCAGCTCTGGAATACTGGACCTGGATTAGCATTTCTTCTCATGCAGGCAGAGCTGGGCACTGAACAATGTCATCAGGAGACAAGACATTCCCAGTAGTTCAGTAGAAAAGTGGTCTGAACTGCTCAAAACCAAAGGAATGTCACAAATCTCAATCATTCTCTTCCAAATCCAATGCATATTCCTATAAACTGTCCTCTCTGATGTAAACTTTTAATAGTATCTATATATTGGCTGGATTTGTCTTGAAAAATCCTAAGCAAATACTCCGCAGAACCTACTTCTCTGAGAAAACGATAGAAGAAACAAGAAATGCAAGGTACTGCTTACACTGCTATATGCACCAGAATGAACTTAAAATACTACGGTATAAAACCTGTATGGATCAGAATAGTGGAACAGCAAAATGTCAGCAACATTTTAAAGGTAATATAATTTGGAGTGCAGAATTCAATATGATAAAGAACGATAGCCACTGTATAATATCTCAGCCTTCTCATACAGAGCAGACTTTAAAAAAAAATTCATGACTACATTAATTCAAGGAAACTTCCAATATGGAATTGGGAACAGTATCTCAGTGTCCAGAGTCAGCTTTTGGCTCTATTTCTACTAATCATGGTGCTACAGCTGACCCAGTTTAAATGTATTTCTATAAAGATTCCATAATTTTTGGTGATGTTGCATATTGTATTCTCCTAAGCCATTTAAAAATATTGCACTACAGTAAATACCTAGTGCCTAAAAATAAGGTGCATCATGTGGAACAGCACTACTGCATCACTGAAATACAATGTAAAAGTTTTTTTAAAGTTTTCTTCGTACAGTAAACACAAATGTGTACATTTGTGTAATAAACCCAACACTATATTAGGATGCACTTTTGCATATTTGACTGTGTTCTACTTCTGTGTGCATACATGTCTGCAGGATTAAATTTGTGGGTAGAGGTCATATTTTGCAGCAAATTTTTTATTATCTGAACCTAAGAAAGATTGTCTGCATCTACAAGCCTTGTCCTGCTAGTGTCCTAGAGCTGTGAGGTCTGCAACACCACTACCTGAAGTGTTAAGTGCATATGCACAACTTAGACTTTTCAAATTATTATAAAGTTATCCTAATACACATAAAGCTCCCAGACCTATTAGGATTGATATTCTGATTCACCTGCACCTGAGGATTCAAAAAGGGAAGAAAAAAGTCTGACAGTCCACTGTTTAGTTATTCAGTGTTCTATAAAAGGAAATTCGTTTCTAATACCTTCAGGCAACCCGTATGCTGCAAAGTATTATAGTTCATACTGGTTGTGGGTAAAACTACTATATTTAGTTAAATGCCTCTCTTTGGTCTAGAAATGAGATGAAATTATGAAAACATGCTCTGCCACAAAGTTTCCAGTTTTTTATGGTATTGCTTAGGTCATTCATACAGTAAGGCGTTTCACTTCTGAAAAAGAAACAACGTAAGTGCAATAAAAGAAAAGAAATAAAATGAAAAATGCAGAAGAAAAATATTTCCTGAGTACTAAGGGAAAGATACATATCATTCTAAATTTGGATGAATATTCAGACTGAGTCTTGCTTCTTACAGAAACTCTGTAAGTATGTTAGAACATTTTTCTGCAAGAACATAACATCTATTAACTGACCATCTTAACAATCACCTGATAATTTTAAAAACTGAAGTAATAACAACCAAATATTTTCAATTTCATATAAAAATATGATAGGACAAGGGGTAATGGTTTTGAACTAAAAGGGGGCAGATTCAGACCAGATATAAGGAAGAAACTTTTTGCAGTGAGGGTGGTGAAACACTGGAACAGGTTGCCCAGAGAGGTAGTAGATGCCCCATGCCTGGATACATTCAAGGTCAGGTTGGATGGGGCTCTGAGCAACCTGATCTAGTTGAAGATGTCCCTGCTCACTGCAGGGCGGGTTGGACTAGACGACCTTTAAAGGTCCCTTCCAACCCAAACCATTTTATGATTCAGCAAAACAGAAAAAGCACTGACCAATTCTTCACAACTGCCATCACACTATGCAAAGAAAGAAATCATTTGCTCTGAGTTTGTAATAGTGAAAAGTTGTTTAATATTTTGGTGTAAAAAGTTACTGATTTCCATTCTTTTTGCATGGATTTCCAGCGTTTTATTACCATTGTCTCCAGCAGAGAGAAAGAACTGAATGCTACATAATTTGGACCAAATGGGTGAACAAAAGCCAACCACGACAAAGGGATTATTTGTATTGGGCAGTGTAAAAGACCATAAATCACTGTGATTCTCATGTTACTTCTGCCTTTATTCTTCCTGCTCTCTGGATGGACCCAAAACTCTTATAATGTATCATGTCCTATTATATTATGATTTCTCCCAAAGAGGGCTTATCGCTTAATCTGTTTATACAGCAGCAGAATCAATCTGATTGACTAGGATTTCAGTGTGCCATTGCAATTAGAGGCTATATATAGTTGTGCAATATTCACATTAGGAGTTTAGTTGCCCTTTTCCAGGTGCCACTTTACAGACATAGGGTCTCTAACATTGATTTGTATAATGTGCTTAGTAACAAGCAGAAGAGATTTGAGATACCCATTTGTAAGATATCTGAAATCTTGTATTTATTTGTAAGGTATCTGAAACAGGTTGATAGGAGAGTTTTTATGGTAAACTTTTCCATGGAGTACCTAACCAAGGTTGTGTGTATACATACGTGCATGCACACACATGTTGCACATGGCTGGCACTTTAAAGAAGGCCTTTTGTATTTTAAAGGTATCGTTAAGTCAGAAGCACAGGAACATTATGCTAACTAACAAGCCTGCAGCGGGCAGAGGTGAAGGTCTAATTCAGATCTGCTAATCACAAATCAGGAACCAGAAGGAATTATTCCTTCAGCTCCTGTCAGTAATATGGGGAAAAAGAAAAATGCATGTTCTGAAGGAAATCGGTGGAAGATTCATGTGGGAAGTCTTGCATAGCCAGCAATATTAGAAAAACATTATTCACATGGCTAAAAATGAGAAATAGTAGGGTGTTTTTAATCACAAAAATTTTAGCACCCAAGATGAGAAAATCACTCCAGAACTTGTTATGATGGGTGAGACTGAACTGAACAGGGGGCTGAAAGATGGCACTTGCTTTGGCACCAGCAACTCCAGGGAATCAGAGATGCAGGTCAGACACAGCCCCTTGGCTCATGGAGGCTCCACAGCCTCCCCAGAGAATCTGTTCCAGCACCTCATTTTTCTTATCAGTAGGAGCTAACCGCTCAATGTACTACTTCTACGCAATTTAAGGCCAGCATCTCTTCTCCTGCTCGTCATGGATATGGAAACACACCACATGCCTTTCCTTGACAGGTCTTGTTATTATGTCCCATTATCCCCTCTCCTTTTTCCCATGTCTTCTCTTCTGTAGACTGACCAACTCAAATGCTTTCATTTTTCTTGGTAAGTCTTATTTTCAAGACTTTTGCTTTCCTCTGGACACTCTCCAATCAGACCACATGTTTCTGTACAAATGCCATCCAAAACATGCATTCAGTACAGACAAAGAAAAGGCAATCCCAGTCAGTAGGAGAGATACAGCTGGTGCTTCAAAATACTGGATTCACCAAAGCTCAACTGACTGGGACAAAATCCGGATAAAAACTATGCAGGAAAACTAAGAATCTGTAAAACAGACTTGATAAGATATCCAAAAGCCACAACTATGCTGTGAGAAAGAAAACAACTTTGATAAAAAACTTTGTACAAAAGTGAAGGTAATGATTAGAAGAAAAAAACCCTGATAATTACGATGAATATAGAATATAAAGCAAACAGAAAAAGGGGGAAAGCCTTCTGTAAAAACACATTATGAAATATAAAACATTAGAATGAGATGCTGAACGTGGCAGTGAAAAATCTGTGACTATGGCCTAGAGAAAATAAAGACCTTGAATTTTATTCAAAATTTAATTTAACTTGGAAACAGAAAATTTGTTAACATCAATATATAAAAAGCTTTTTTGTTCTACTTTTGGAAAGAATGTTGATCTTGAGATGAAAAGTGCTTCCTAGTCCGTCAGCAGCTAAGAAGGATCTTAAGTAGTACCTATTAGGAGTAAATGTTTTAAAATTAGCAGTTCTAAGAGTTTCTTTTGCACATTTCTAGCTGGTGTTATAAAATAATAATTAAAAGAAAGCACTACTGTTGTGCTGATATTTAAGAAGGGACACTATACAGTCAGGTAACTGTATAACATAATACACTTGCTTGATATCAATCCAGACAAAATAGTGAAAAAAATTATACAGGATTTAACTGACAAAGATTGAAGTGAAAGGGATGTAATTAATGCCAGTCAACATGGGTTTATGTAAAATAGGTCTTGTCAAACAAATCTCATTTTATTCTTTGATGAGCTTACAGAAGTTTGGGTGATAAAGATAAGTGCATAGGTGTAATACACTTAGACACCTGTAATGCATTTTACTTACTAGTGCATTCCTTATATTCTTACTAAAAATTATTAATATACATTTTTAATAGAGCACATGTAAAATTAATTGAGAACTCCTTAAAAAAACAATTTTAAGATGTAATTATCAATTAGAAATCATTAAGTGGGGGGTGGAGGTGTGGACCTGTTAGACCTGATTTTAATGAAATTTTCATCTACATTCTGAAATTAGACTTGAAAGTATTGCCAAGAAACAAAAAACCAAAACTAGAAGAGTGGTATATAAAGATGAAGACCAGGCAGTCACACAGAATAATCTGTCTCCCTTACTAAGCTAGGCCAATTTACTGTGTTGTACCTGAATGCTCAAATCATGTTTAATGACTGGGATTTCTCGGGGGAAAAAATAAAAAGAAAAAGAAAGAGCATGTTCCTGGAAATACTACAATCTGTTTCTCTTGGCAAATTTAATTTTCTCTGTAAGAGTTATGTGAGAGAAGCCAGACAACAGTTTTATAGAAACCTGGGGTGATAATGTAGCGTGCTAGCCTCTCGAAACCATCTTTGTGACAGCAGTTAAGCAAGCGGGTAATGTGTGGCAAACTTTCCCTGTTTATTCCCAAACTATGTTCCCTGCTTGTAAGAAATGCCCACTAGACATAGCTTTCCACCATTAACCCCCGCAGAAGTTATCCAACAAAGGGCTGCAAAGTTACCTGTATTGCACAGGTTATAAACAGGTACAAAGGCAGAATGAATCTTTTGCAGCTCACTCGATGTGTATTCACCAAATGATTTGTAATAAAGTCCAAGATACACCCATGTAATATATTCTAAAGGCACACAGAGAAACTTAGATAAGCACTTTAAAGCTGATGATTTTACTGTTTGGCCCAAAGTTCACTGTGCTCTGAAACTATTGCCCAGAAAACTCTACCTCTAACTTTCCAGTTACCAAAAAATCAAGAAATGAAGAAAAATCAAGCAGGGTTCATGCACCAAACAGGGAAAATGAACGGTAAGTGCATAAAATGCAAAGCATGGTATAGTTATATTGTACATTCCAAACACAAACTGCAGTAGCAATTATAACACAAAATGCATATTCAATTATCAGCTACAGATTCAGAGCAACAATAAAACCGAAATCACTATATTTTTCTAGGGATACACAGAGCAAAAGAGCTCAACTGGTTCCTTCTGAAATTTCTGCTATGTAACATTATGCAATGCCATATAAAATTGGGTGATGGAAGCCCATAAAAACTCCCTGAAATTCTCAATACATTCTACATCTATAGGCTTAAATAAATCCATTTTGAGGACTCCATCATACCTACCATGCATGAATTTTTTTTACAGCTACAAATGTGATAGCTCATGCTTTTGCTTCCTCACAGTATATAGCTCCTCCATGAACAGAAGGCATTTAGTGAACAGCAGAGAAATGTAGACAAGCTCTAATTTTCTGTACAGTGGCAACTGCATCCATTATGTGTTACAGTGTCACTTTGCTCTGAAAGAGTTAACTTTCTAGCTCCTATTCTCTGCAGTGCTGCATAAACACTGCACATTATTCTTACTGAGCATGCTTCATCTTTCCTGTCTCCACAGTCTTGGGCTGTCAATCACCTGTCAGTCCCTACCACATCAGCACAGTGCGCATCACCAGGCTGTCAGCACAGCAGCTGATGAGACTCTGCTAAGAGCTGTCAATCAAACTTGTTTCTCTTATCTGTTCGGGAAATATTTTGTCTCTAAGAAACAAAGAACCTGGGCAACAATGGATCAGAGTCTAGTATTTACTCTTTTACAGGGATAGAAGGCTCTTAACAGGAAATGAATATGTTTTATCCACAACCAGAAAAAAAAAAAATCTGCTCCATTAAGCATATTTTCTTTTTTGGTTTTGTTTAAATCCTGTTTACTTCTTGACCCAATAAATCAGGGCGTAATAAATTAAAGCAAATTTCTTTTTGCTCTCACTGTAAAATGAATTTCACAGGTCTACTTCTTAAGTTTCTGTTGAATGTAATTTAATGCAGTTTAAAACAGGTAGTGTCTCTTAGGTTTTAGGAATCTTTCCCTGTCTTTAGGCTTTGGAATGTGTGATATTTCTCTCTGTCTCACCGTAGCCAAAAAAAAGCCAGACTAGAGAAAACACACATAATTTACACCTTGGTTACATTAAAATATATCTTCATTTTCTGTAGCGTTTCTCATTAAAACTCAATTTCAACATAGAATTTAATAGAATGAGTAGGGTTCATAGATAATAGCAGACCAAAAGAATAGCTGAGGGGTATAAGCAAACAGGAGAAAAACATACATTTTCAGTGGATGTTTGAAAGAAGATAGTATCTTCTTTCAGGAATGCTGTACCGGGGAGGAAGAATTGCAGAAGGTAAAGTTCTCGCATCTACAGAAATAAAATACTGAAGAAAGACAAAAAGAGCTGCAAAGATGGGCACAGCAGCGATTTCAGGTCTGACACAGAATCCCTGCATGAAAAGTTGAGCTGGGCTTTCAAGTGCACATCTATCCGAGGCAGAATAATGTTCTGCAAAGATAACTGGTCTGGGTCTAACAAACCTGGCAATCAAATTAATTAGCTGTGGTGGATCACTGAACTAACAGACCTCTACTCTTCCCAGGGCATAAGTAAGTATCTTTACATGCTGTGCCATACAGATATACAGGCACATTTAAAGCTAGCTGGAGTATCAGTACATAGTGCTGTCTCGTGCCAAGTGAAGTAAACATAACCCAGTGACTTAAAATCCCCGCTTTGACCTGTATCTATTTTTCCCTACAAATTAAAGAATCTCAGAGCTGATATTCGAGGAGAAACCTTGCAGACCCAACAGCGAGAGTAGCAAAGGGAAGAAAAACACTTTTCCCAGTATAGAGAGGTGTGCTGTAAAACATGATAATGTGAAAGGCAGGCCTAGAAATATTTGGTGTTTTTCATAAAGCTTCAGTTTGGGGCCATGAAATTAAATAAACAGCTTAGTTTTCTGTGACAAAAAAAAAAAAAAGTGAGTTTACAACCCTTACAGTTTCTTGGACAGAACTGTGTTTTAGAAGTTAAAAGAAACACGAGGCAAGTAAAAGTAGCGGTTTTTTTAAATCTTGTAACACTTACACAAACAATGATTTATAAGCCTGATTCGATGTGCTCTGAACATTTGCATTGGCTGTGAGATTGGGCTGTCCAGGTAAGAGCAGAGGGCAGAGCGAGCCAGCTGGGAAAAAGGCTGCAATAGGAAACCCATGAAAAGGAAAAGTTTAAAGCAAGCAGGGCAAAGCAGCCCCCAGAGGGGTTTGGGGACTGCAGTCAAGATTAGAGAAGAGCAGAAGAGAATAGGCAAGTTCCCAGCAGCCTCCCACAACACTCTTGGGGTCTTTGAAGAGGGAACCTGGGGCAAAACACCGTGCTCCTCCTTGTCTCTGGCAGCTTAGGGAGGGTCCAGATAGTCCCCGAGAACAAGGAGGGAAAAGGACTGGCAATCACCATAACCCAGAGAAAAATTGTGGCCATGGACAACAAAAAACTATTTGTCCTTCCCCACACACACACCCCCAATATTTTTTCTGGAATTTGTTTGCTCTAGAAGAGAATATTTTAGTTCCCAAAAGAGGGAAACCATTGCCCAAAGGAAAGAAAATGAGGTGGCAGCCACAACTAATGTCAGAGATGTAAGCAAATCTTTCACAGGCTGAAGCAAGACAAAGGCAGGTAATTTTGAGCTGAATCCTGGAGCAAAGGCAAGAGGTTGGCATCTTTCATCACTTTCAACTCTATAAACAACTTCTCAAAGGATGCCTATTTCTCTTTTCTAGGGCCTAATCTTGGTTCCCTCCATTACTATTTGTGCCTACGAGAGTAAGAACAAACAATTTGTCTTTTATCTTCCCTCTCAGCCAGCTCCAATGTTTTAATGCCCACTACAAACTAAAGAGTGTGCACGCTGGGCGAGGAGGCAGGTGTCTTGCTGGGGACAGCGTGGATGGAGACAAGGCACTTTTGTTTCGTCTCTTCCAAAACTCCATGCTTGGTGCTGCTGCCACTCAGCATACTCTGGCTCATCTAACAGGAGCCCCAGTCCACTGGCTAGCAATTTCACTGCTTACTTGGAATAAAAGTACTGGGTGATATTATGGTCTTTGGGAGATGCCAAGACCCTCCATAGTCATAACGGAGCACATGTGTGGCTTGGGCAGGCAAAACGGAGACCTCGATCAGGTCTCTGTGCTCAGTGAGGACCTGCTACAGGTAGAAGTGATTTTCTGCTAATGTTTGCACCCAAAGGGGAGCAGACTGCTCTGTTCTCCACTCCTAGACATGTTTTTGGACACAGACTTCCCTGGTAGGAAGAGAGGGTTGCTCTTAACACACAATCTCCACTCTGCGCCCTCCCCAGGCAATGCTGGAGGTGTCCCCAAGCAGGGACTTGGACAACCTGGCACCCCAAAGGCTGCTCTCAAAGCCTGCTCAGATGGCAATGGAAGTCCCAGACTGGAACAGCTCAAGCATGCACTTTAGAGTATCACTAAACAGGAATACTGCTCGTGTCAGAAAGAATCACTAATACTGTAGTTCTGAATTACGTAAATATTTACTAACGAAGGAAAGGAAGGGT
Source organism: Pelecanus crispus (assembly GCF_030463565.1). Classification (NCBI taxonomy): domain Eukaryota; kingdom Metazoa; phylum Chordata; class Aves; order Pelecaniformes; family Pelecanidae; genus Pelecanus; species Pelecanus crispus. The sequence continues at coordinate 69,856,561 of NC_134646.1, read as the reverse complement.
GAATGAACAGAACGAGCCCTTTATGCTGAGCTTTAATTCCAAATGTAGAGAATAACAACACCAAAAGCAACAACAGTTTGTATAGAGGTCAGAAACTAAAGCCAGAGGAAAAATCCCGTGTACTAGTAGCTTTTAAAAACATGCCCACAGTAATTTGATCTTTCAATCACGCTTATCAGCAACAATGCTAAGAATCACAGTACTGCCCTGTACCAAACTGTCCCAGCTACAGATAGCACAACCATTATCAAGCATTTGTGACAACAGGAATATTTTACTCTTTGACAAATTCTTTCATATGCAGCACTGTTTTCCAGAAACACAACTCCTTCTGATCTAACTGGACATTAATTGCTTTTTTGCTGATGTATCTGTGCCTTCTGGAGTGATAACACAACTAGCAAATCTGATATCTGACAAGTTGACTCAACCTAATCAGGACAGATCAGCTGTTACCAACGTTGCTATAGGCTGTAATTTGAGGACCTTTACAGAGTTATCACTTGCTTTGAAAGGCAAGAAACTGTAATTCTGTCAACACTAATCCCAGAATGTGTGTTCAAAGTGACTGTTATTTTTTCTCCAGGAGAAGGTAACACTTGTCAAATAAATACCTGAGATAATTGATAAAAGGAATTAGAAGTATGTGAGTAATACGCTGACAATCAGTCACTCTCACAAAAAAGAAGAACCTTGCAAGATTCAGAACATTAAGCACAGAGCACAAGCTGTCACCGTGAAGCAGGGGTCACTCTGAATGGAGTGAAACAATTGGCAATGCAGTTTTTCAATGTTTACTTATCTCTCTGTTGCTTAGTGCTAAAGCTGAGTGAATTATTCACTTCAAACAATTTGTTCGATGAATTTTACTGCTTTTTCCTGCTCAGCGTATGCGGGCAATGGATACCAATGCCATCAGATTTATTCACTGCTTCACTTTTATTCAAGCTTTCATTTAGTGCTTGATTGAGAGTATTCTAGACTTCCACTGCTGTTCAGACAATATCCCGGGCAGGTCCTTAATGTGTGCAAACAGCATAGATCCACACAGCTGATGGAATAATGATTATCTACGCCAGCAAGGATATAGCTTGTGGTATTTTTTTTTCTGATCCCTGTTTAAATCTGGAAGCCCTTCCAGCAACAATACTGAAATCTGCTGCAAAGTTCCCTTTCTGTGAACAATTTTGCCCACACGACTCAAGACTCGAATGTTTGGGGAAACCAAATTAACAAAGAGTGCAAGCACAGCCAAATCAAATTAATTAAAAAATTCCAAAGATTATGTTGTATTATTTGCCCTACTCCACTAGGAAATAATTTATTTTCATGTAATAAAATTCAGAGGAATTCCACAAAAAAAGGATTCCCAACCCATGCAATTCTTTAATGGAACTTGATGGTCACTGAATACAAACAAGTGACTTTGTCATTGCCAGGGTTGCATCTGTCTCTTACAGATAAACTGTGTTTAGACTCAGGCTTAAAATTAGAACAAAAAATATATCTCTTACTGTATCGCTTTGGTCCATCTTCCAAACAAAATGAAAGGGTTAAGGTTGCATCATCTTCAAAAAATTCAGTTGCAAAGGCATCCCACCAGAGGTTGTCACTATCCTAGGAAGCAACAGATCATTCACTTAACAGGAGGCAAAATAAAAATATGTTCATCCTTTGTAAAAGAAGTTCAACAGGATCACATATAGTTTGCGCTTCTTCACCTATGATTTTGGGGTGTAGATGTCTATATGATATTTCAGACTAATTTTCCTAGATGAAGTTCTAGTTCTAATTTAAGAAAAAAGCTAAAATATTTAGTTTATTATACAATAAACTGGTTTTCATTTTATTGAGCACACTAAATATGTAAAATCTTTCATTCTCATAAATACATGCTTTTCTTCAAATGTTAAAAACGGTTTTATAAATCAGTTGCAAATAAAATGATTATGACTTTCCCCCCTCTTTTCTGGGCTGTGTATCTCAAATGCTTGGTCCTAATAATGAAAAAACCTCGGTACTTAATTCTATAATGCTACATAACCTGATTATCAGCATGAATTGACAAGAAAGTTATTTAGAAACTAAATATAATAGCCATTCCATTCCAATGTGTTTAATATAAATACAATGCTACTGCAGGTTAATTAAATACCAGCTAGTTACTTAAATGTAATTGTTGTGAGAAATCTTTACTTTTCAGTGTGATACATGAAGTGAAAACAATATTTTAAGTTGACCTGTGTATACTTAGACTTACAGTAATACACATAGCTGGAACATAGCAATTATTAATATAGTGTACAATGTAAAGCATATACCAACACACCACTACAGGTAGTCTGTTGGCTTTGACAATTGAACCAGGCATTTTCAGACCTGGGTGATCAAGAACAGGCACCCAAACCTCAGTGTTTAGCACCTGTGCAAGTTGTCCAGCTTGCAAGGGTTTTCACAGAAGTCAGGCAACAACAGAATCCACCGTTTCATTCAGATGCTATGGATATATTTAATACCTGGATTTTAAATGTTTGGTGCAGTCTTTTCTGCTCCTTTGAGGCCCTGAGATTTAAATCACTTCCAACACACAGGATCAGCAACAAAGCTGGAAATACACTTCTGAAGATGCCCCAGTTGCACTCCTCACAGCCACTCTATCCCACTCACGGCAGCTGCCTTCCCAGCATGCAAGGCCAGGTTCATTCAGTGTAGTGAGCACTGAGTACCTCTTAATGCCTGAACAATATGTAACTAAGCCAGAAAACAGTTACCTTCACAGGAGAAAAACCCTGAGATAACATACCGATTTAAGAGAAAACATGCATCTGTCATAGTCATTATATGTATGCATGCAGAGGAATAACTATCTGGGTTTTTTAGTTCTGCTCCTGTTTTTCCTGAAGACGTTACTATTGGATTTTACTCCAAACTGCTGAGCAGGGTATATTTCCTGCCTCACAACTTTACTTTGATTTTTGCCAAGCATCCAATGGAGAAATGGTAAGGACAGGTTTTAGTATTCCAGCTCCTGCCAGAGACCCCCGAGAGACTTCTTGGTTGGGTCAGAGCCTATAACTCATTTTCCTTGCCAAGGCTCATCCTGCCCAGCAGCGGCAGGACCAGGAGTGGCACAGCCTTGTGGGACTTGCTCAAAATTTAGTCACACACAGAGGTATCAAAACCACCCCCACGCCTTAGAAATCTGTTGTCACAGAGACCTGCTGCTCTTTCCTCTTTGCTGGTGTAAACCTGGTGAGTGTTTCCACATGCAAACATCACTGGATTGACTAGCCACGTAGGCACAACGGTAAGTACAGAATATACATACAGGTGTTCAACAGAAGCCCTGCAAACAGCTTCTAGCAACACACCTCTATGCACCGACCCTTCACTCAGGACAGCTTGGTGGGTGACATTATGAGCCCATACAAGAGTGTATTGTCCAACAAGTAATTATGAGCTACCACTCTCTGCCACTTGCCAAAAGAGAGGCTGCACTATCATTTAACCGGGACCTTTCGGACACACTTGTCATTGGGAAGGAAGAAGTGGGGGAAGGATTTAAGCAATGTCACATACCACATTTGCAGCACTTGTTAACTCAGTAGTTGAGTATCACTGGAGCTACTCATGCAGCATCCGACAACACGGGAGGCAAAAGGGGAGCATCACGTAGTTGGGATGCAAATGCACCCGGGAAAGACAGAGAAGAGCAGGGAAATTGCAGGGCCTCACCTCAAAACCACACATATTTGCACTCACTCTTGCTTCCAAGAAGTCTGAAGGCAAGGAAAATGTGGAGACGGAATTACTGTGGATCCCCTCCCTGGACAGATGAAATATCCAGACTCTGTCACAGTTTGAATACTGTCCAAGGTCTTCATCTTATGCTTTTGCATATTTTATGTCAGGAAGAAGGAAAAACAGAAAATGCAACACCCCCCCCCCCCCAAAAAAAAAAAACCCAAACCTTAATAGAATGTATAAATCCTCTGTCAAGCTTCAATACGCTTTGCTGATTAATTCCCTACTCCACCCGTGTCACCGGTGGGCCCAACTACTCTCACAGCCAAATGGTGAACAAAACCAAATGAGGTGTCCCCTAGCCAAGCTGAAAAAGGATCCAGTTATTATGGAAAAAAAGAAGAATAATAAAATCACCCCCTTTTTCTTGCAAAAAGGGGATGGTGAAGGCAAGGCTGCCCCCAGGCATCTTTAACTTATGCTCTGACAGGTTACGGGGGATTTTGCCAGAGTAATTATTTTTCTATTCAACAATAATGAGAAATTACCATGGCAACCTCCCTTTCACGTAGTGCACTCACACGCTCAAACATTGAAATAATGGCCTAAACATAACAAAAAAAAAATTAATACTTTAAAAATATTTTGTATTAAAATAAACTTAAGGAATGGGTCAAAGGAGAGAAGAGGGCAGAGACAGCCAGTGAGTTGGGTCAGAAGTGAAGATGCCATGCTGCTGTAGCCAGCTACCCGAGCAGCAAAACGTCTTCTGCCACAACTGTCATTGTTCCTTCTGATCCCCTCCACCCCCGGTATTATTTGTAATTTGAAGCATGGCTCAACTCTGAATAGGGTCTCCAAGTAAATGGAATCCTAGGGTTTCAATATTTTTTCCTGACTCTGATTTCTTTGGCAAATGTAATCAGATTTTAAGTACAATGATGTTCTTTTTCCCCCTCCATCTAATAGTCCCACATGTTCACTGTGTGATCTGAGAGTCAAGCTGGGTTCTTCTTTACACCTTACACACTTACATGATTAAGAGTCTGCAAGCCAAATGAGGCTTTTCTACTTGCCTGTGATGGTGATTGCTGAACCAAAATAGATCTTGCAACTGGAATATAAGGCCAATTGAGCCTACGGCATTTTCTCCAAATTCCTTTATTTTTGTTTAATGACTTGGAAGGCAGAATGGAGTTAATGTAAAAAGTCAGTACATGAAACCACGCTCGAGAGGGGATGCAGATACCTTGCAGGACAGAACTGGAATTCAAAATGATTTTGATAGATTGTAGAAATGATCTGAAATGAAGATGAAATTCAATAAAGTGAAGTGACAAAAACACAAATACAAAATGGGGAATAACTGGCTGAGCAGTACTGTAGAAAATGGTCCAGATCATAAAGCAAATATGTCAGCAATCTGTTGCTCTTGTAAATAAGGGAAATGTCTTAGATATAATTCCCTTCCACTCCAGCAAACACATCTCTGGAAAGACTTCAACTGGAATAGTCCATCCACTTCTGGAGTAGTGTAGCCAGGTCTGGCCCACCCACTTTTAAAGAATTTAGCTGAGAATAACAAGAATCATTGAGCTTAAACACACAAGCGCATGGCACAGCAGTTTGCACAGCAGGGTGGGCGGGAAGGGCGCTGAAGCTCTGCCAGTTTGACCGGGGAGCGATGGTATCCACCCAGCAGAAAGCCATGGCCTCCCTAAGCTCTGCACCCACCACCACTGGCGCAGCTTCCCAGGCAGAGCTCGGATGGGAACACGCTGCCAGCCAGGTGCTGGGCTGCAGGCTGCACCCTGCTGCTATGCCAGTACGGGAGGGCAGCGGTGAGCACACCTGGGGGAGGTGTGCCCAGGTAGACTGACTCCTGAGCTTAGCGACAGAGCCGCAGGAGGAGGTGGGTAGGTTGAGGAGTGTCAGGGAGTGCGAGAGAGAGACACTACTGGAACCGCACCCTGCCGTCCCTGAGACAGGCCCAGCAGGCAGGCAGGACGCACGATACGGAGGATTCCCTGTGCTCTCTCTGCCTGGCTGAACACAGGGACTTAAGGGGTAATGGCGACAAGTTCCTGGCCGGCGCAGCAGGCGCGTCTCCTCTGCGACTGCCCCACCTTCCCAGCTGCCCTTGTGTAATAGGTGCGAGGTTCTGCGAGTGGAACCGAACAACGACAATGGTTCATCTAGTTTGGAGGTGTTGCCAAGGTTAAGTCGGCCTACGCCCTGCGTCAAAACTGCTTCCATAAAGAAAAAAAGAAGGGTCATTGTCATAAGAGACTCTCTCCCAAGGGGAACAGAAGGCCCAAGATGCAGACCAGACCCACTTCTTAAGGAAGTCCACTGCCTCCCTGGGGCCAGGGTTAAAGATACGAGGAGAAAGCTTCCTACCCTGGTACAGCCCTCGGATTACTATCCATTATTGATTTTTCGGGTACGCAGTGATGAAGTTGTAACAAGTAGCCTGAGGGTAATCAAGAATGACTTCAGGGCCTTGGGACAACTGGTTAAGGGATCAGGAGCACAAGTAGTGTTCTCCTCTGTCCTTCCAGTTTCAGGGAATGATGAAGGAAGACGCAGGAAGAGCTAACAGATCAATACCTGGCTCCGAGCCTGGTGTCACCAGCAGAATTTGGGGTTTTTTGATCATGGGATGGTTTACATGACGCCAGGCCTGCTGGTGACAGACAGGGTACATCTGTATCAAAGGGGGAAAATGAGCTTTGCACAGGAGTTAGCAGGGCTCATTAAAAGAGTTTTATCCAGATTTGAAATGGGAAAGGGATAAAACCAGCCTCACTAGAAATAAGCCTGGGCGTGGCATGCCAATGTTTGAGGGATAGTGTGCTAGTGAGGTCCTTCGGTCTGCCATCTCAATGGAGGTAGGGGATGGAGATCCACGTGGCAGCAAAGACTTAGACTTAGACTTAGACTTACAGAGGGCAGACTTTGGCCTGTTTAGGAGCCTGGTTGACAGAGTCTCTTGGGAGACAGTCCTGAAGGGCAAAGGAGTTCAGGAAGGCCGGACATTCTTCAAGAAAGAAATCTTAAAGGCATAGGAGCAAGCCATCCACATGTGCCAAAAGATGAGCTGGTGGGGGAGAAGACTGGCCTGGCTGAACACAGAGCTTTGACTGGAACTCAGGAAAAAAAGGAGAGTTTATGATCTTTCGAAGAAGAGGCAGGCAACTCAGCAGGACTACAAGGATATTGTGAGGTTATGCAGGAAGAAAATCAGAAGGACGAAAGCCCAGCTAGAACTTAATCTAGCTACTGGTGTAGAAGACAATAAAAAATGTTTCTATAAATACATGAACAAGAGGAGGGCTAAGGAGAATCTCCATCCTTTACTGGATGTGAGGGAAACATAGTGACAAAGGATGAGGAAAAGCCTGAGGTACTTAATGCCTTCTTTGTCTCGGTCTTTAATAGTAAGACCACTTATTCTTGGGGTACCCAGCCCCCTGAGCTGGAAGACATGGATGGGGAGCAGAATGAAGCCCCCATAATCCAAGGGGAAATGGTTAGCGACCGGCTACACCACTTAGACACTCACAATTCCATAGGGCCAGATGGGATCCACCCAAGGGGACTAAGAAAGCTGGCAGAAGTGCTCACCAAGCCACTTTCAATCCTTTATCAGCAGTCCTGGCTAACAGGAGGGTCCCAGTTGACTGGAGGTTAGCAAATGTGATGCCCACTTACAAGAAGGGCTGGAAGGAGGATTGGAGGAACTACAGGCCTGTCAGTATGACCTTGGAGCCAGGGAAGGTTATGGAGCAGATCATCCTGAGCACCATTACATGACACATACAGGACAACCAGGTCATCAGGCCCAGTCAGCACGGGTTTATGAAAGGCAGGTCCTGCTTGACTAACCCGATCTCCTTCTATGACGAAGTGACCTGCTTAGTGGATGAGGAAAAGGCTGTGGATGGTGTCTACTTGCACTTTAGTAAAACCTTTGACACCATTTCCCACAGTATTCTGGAGAAACTGGCTGCTCATGGTTTGGATAGACATACTCTTCACTGGGTGGATGGCCAGGCCTAAAGAGCTGTGGTGAATGGAGTTAAATCCAGTTGGCAGCCAGTCACAAGTGGTGCTCCCCAGGGCTCAGTTTTGAGGCCAGCTCTGTTTAATATCTTTATCAATGATCTGGATGAGGGGATCGAGTGCACCCTCAGTAAGTTTGCAGATGACACCAAGTTGGGTGGGAGTGTCGATCTGCTGGAGAGCAGGAAGGCTCTACAGAGGGACCTGGACAGGCTGGATCGATGGGCCGAGGCCAACTGTATGAGGTTCAACAAGGCCAAATGCCAGGTCCTGCACTTGGGTCACAACAACCCCATGCAAAGTTACAGGCTTGGGGAAGAGCGGCTGGAAAGCTGCCTGGCTGAAAGGACCTGGGGGTGTTGGTCAACAGCCGGCTGAACATGAGCCGGCAGTGTGCCCAGGTGGCCAAGAAGGCCAACAGCATCCTGGCTTGTATCAGGAATAGTGTGGCCAGCAGGACTAGGGAAGTGATCGTCCTCCGGTACTCGGCACTGGTGAGGTTGCACCTCGAATACTGTGTTCAGTTTTGGGCCCCTCAGTACAAGAAAGACATTGAGTTGCTGGAGCGTGTTCAGAGAAGGGCAACAAAGCTGGTGAAGGGTCTGGAGCACAAGTGTTGTGAGGAGCGGCTGAGGGAACAGGGGTTGTTTAGCCCAGAGAAAAGGAGACTAAGGGGAGACTTTATCGTTCTCTACAACTACCTGAAAGGAAGTTGTAGTGAAGTGGGTGTTGGTCTCTTTTCCCAAGCAACAAGTGATAAGACAAGAGGAAACAGCCTCAAGTTGCACCAGGGGAGGTTTACACTGGATACCAGGAAACATTTCTTCCCCGAAAGGATTGTCAAGCATTGGAACAGGCTGCCCAGGGAAGTGGTTGAGTCCCCATCCCTGGGGCTATTTAAAAGACATGTAGATGTGGTGCTTAGGGACATAGTTTAGGGGCCGATTTGGCAGTGCTAGGTTAAGGTTGGACCTGATGATCTTAAAGGGCTTTTCCAACCTAACCCATTCTATGACTCTAAGCAAACAAACAAACCAATGCTAAAAGACTCATAGGAAGCAAGGCAGAAGGACCTAGCTGTGTTTAGTATAAGACAGAAGCAGCTCACAGGCAACATGACAACAGTCTTCAACCATATGAAAAGATTGCTATAAAGGAGAGTGATCACTTGTCCTCGGTGGCTAACAATGACGGAAGAATTAATACTCGGCTGGGTTTGCTGCCTTCACAGGTTAAGTGGTTTAATCTCATGTTACAGATTTCTAGGCTAGTGTTTTGCAGAGGGTAAAGAGACGCAGAGCAAGGCTACTGTGTTCCCAAGAATAGTGGATGCAGAGGTCCCGCTCCCTACGAGGCTTGGGCAGAGCTGCCCCATCGCAGCAGCTCCACAGCTTGCACCAGGCAAGAAGCAGTTTTTGTTTTCTCTCTCACATTGCTTTTGGTTGCACATGTATAACAGGTGTAAATAGTATATTAAAAAGAGAGTCATGGAAACAAATAAATGTGATTCTGAATACACACAGGAAACACATCTGTTCTGAAGTGGGACCTTTCTTTTATATAATCACTTTTCAGGGAAGAACTGAATTTTAAACATCAGCCTATGTGGCTTGGCATTGGACAAGGCAAAAATAAAAAGAGATAGTGCCCTTGGGAGCTTACATTTTTCTTCTGGCACCTGCAGCCCTTCCCTATTTTCAGAACTCTGTACGTCCACACTCCTCTATACGTTGGCAACATAGGCACTTCTCATATTCTTTCAAGTTAATGCTGCGTGAGGAAACTGCTGTCTCCCCAGGGAGAGAATGGTATTCCTCCCCTCCTCCCATTACCAGAAAACCAAACTACACTTGAGCTTTTAAAATGTAGATAAGATTTTGTGATTAAATACACCTGTAAAAAACTGCACAGCCATTACAAATTATGAAACTCACAAAATAACTATCACAAAAAAATTCTGACCCTAATGTTTGTACTCGGAGCACACTGACAGACCATTAAATATAAAATGCCTGAATACAAGAAACTGATAACTTTCCCCATTAGCTTTAAAGTAGGCCCATCTTGAGTCTACCCAACATATTTAAGGTTCTAATATAAATTTCACAGGAGTAACAAATTAACAGGGATCCATATATCTTAATTTTATACATTTGGACACTTGAGTACTGATCTATAGGTCTGGCCCCTCAATGCACAATGTTTTTATGATCTGACGTAGAGGGTTTTTTTGCTATTTATGTATATTCTATATGTATTACTGATACTCTGAGCCTTAAACTGATTTTCTTGGAAACAGGATGAACAGAATGAAATAGTGGAATATTCATATACCGAATGTAGGCGAGAAACCCATATAGTCAAACGTCTGTCTGTTATCATACAGGTACAAGAAGATGCACACCTATCTTACCTTCAGAGCATCTTTGCTACCAATATGTGGTACCCTGCACAGGTATTAAGAGCATCTGAGAAAGAGGACCAATCTGGTTGCCCAGGGCTGGTTTGTAAGGACCACTCCCATTGCTTTTGCATTTGTTATTCTATCTCATTTATTTTATCTTAAACATAAAGCATATTTTACATAGCATTAAACATGCCTTTAATCTTGCAGCTAGTGGTATCTTACAGAATCTCCAACTCCCCTCCCCCTGTCAGGAATGCCCGACTCTATTTCTTCCATTTGTTATTTCACACATATTCACAGTTTTAATGGTGTTGCTTGCTTTTATTTCACTTACTAGTGTGGCTGGATGCCATCTCTCAAACAATGTGTAGTAAAACTGGCAGAAAGATTTCAAGACTTGGCTTTGGTCATAAGTAGTTTTCTGTTCCATTATATACTTGCAATTTCTTGCCAAAATTCTGCTTAATGCCCAAAACATATCAGTTTCTTCAGCTTACTTAATAATTAATTAAATTATTGTTTACATTCCACTTTGGAACTTATCTTCATTTGTACAGTAAAGAAACAACACCAACTTTCTGTTTTATTGAAAAGGCAGAATACGTCACGTAACAAATCCCCACAGCAATACCACCTCAGAGAGACTGACTCGGGTGCAAAATGGGGGCAACGTCTCTGCTTCTCATGTAAATCTGGAGTAACTTTAGGAATCCAATGGAATTACAGGGAAAAGCTCATAATGGAAAGCTACTTTTGCAGATTCACTGGAAATTCTTAATACATCAAGGATCCTATATCTATTGCCTATAAACCACTACACTATAAGGCAACAAAATACGGGGTGGGGGCTGGGGGGGGGGGAAGGAGTAACAGCTCACTTTCTGAATGGGGAACTGTGAAAATCAAACATTAATTATTTGATTTCAGATAAAAATGGGAGAAACAAAAAAAGAGAGGCTTTGCAAAATTTGCAAATTTATTCATGCCATTTTCTTGATGTATTCTAAACCTGGGGATGTGGGAATCAGCATCGCTACAGCAAAACAATTATGCTGTAATGATACTGGCCATACACCTCATCCTTGCAGATACACTGCTTTGAGATAATGTCACTTAGATTCTCAAATAGCAAGTCCACACTGGGCAATTATACCAGGGGTTCAGATTAACTGAAAGATGCTGACACTGACATGAGGAAGAGAAATATTTTTCTTATATTTAGAAGGATGGTTGACCTCTTCCTTGTCATTTGGCCACTAACGTATGCCCAAATTAGAGACTTTGTTAACGTAGTTGTGGCAACTGCTCGCTAGGCTGGCAAATAGCAAGACCAGCCTATACACAGCTATAAAAGTATAGTTATTCCACTACATCTAAGCCACCCTTTTTTCCATCTACGCAGATGCTACATGTATATCAAGTTGGATACACTTTTCAAACTGGAGACCTTAAAATTACAGAGATTTTCTAACTTAAGTTGTCAGGAAAGGATAAGACAGAGATCTATCTGGTTCAGTCTAATAACAGAATCAAAGAAGAATGCCTGGTCTCAAACCTATTATTTGTCATTGTTTAAATTTTACTGCAGCTTGTGGACAAAAGAGAAATGAATCCTTAAATATTCACTTTGTGCATGTTTCACTATTCACCTACAGCAAACTGACACAGATTGCAGAGTTTAATACTGCATTGTAAGCAGTACAAAGCAGAAAGGGTTAATTTATGAAACGTGTCATTTCACCTGCTTCTTTAATTTGAATTCATTATTTCCACTCCTGGAACTTGTGCACAAGAAAAGTAATAGCAGAAAGAAAGAGGAAAAAAGAGCAGTGAAGCTGGGCTCAAGATGTACTCTGCTGCCAATTCCTTGTAGCCACCATAGCATCATCCTTGATATTTCACAGCATTATCAATAACTCGTAGAAGATACTCTTTTGTCCTTTTTTAAGTATATGGGATAAGATTGCACTTGGTCTCTGTGGGTAAGACCTATATTCTGGCTGTGTGAGCAAAAAGACTGGGGCATTAACAACTAAATCATGTGCAGCTGTTAACAGAAATAGACACTTCCACCCACAGCATAGTATCTGTTTGGACTTGGTATCTATACAGTGCATGCTAAATCCATATTTAAAGTTGTTTTAAATTTGAGCCCTCTTTTCAATAGGCATGAGGATGTCTCTAGCTGGCTGGGAACAGTAATGGATTTCCTTAGTAGTATTCTCCATCCATGATCATTGCAGACAAATCACAGACTTGAGTCTTGTGTTTATCAAAAATGAACCACAGTTATACTTCTCTATTCTGTGACTGAATACCCTACAGCCTCAGCCTTTGAGAATGGTTTATAGAGATGGAATATTAAGTGTGTCTATTATCTATTGTACTACCATCAGCCATATGAATGTTCTTATTTTATTCTGACATTTTGACCTGGTTTCTTTTTTACCTTGTTTACTTCCATCTATATGAGTAAATGGAAGCTACTATGCCATCTATCCCAATGAAAAGGCAATAACTAGTATTGCCATCAGTGAATATAGAGCATCAAACATCATATGTCACTAGGGCAGAGAAAAAAAGTCATATTCCCAGCAACATTAGTAAAAGAGTCTTTCTGGGTCTAGCTACCCAACTGCACCAACTCTCAAGGCTCTAAAATTTAGTGAACACAAATGCCTTTATCAGTTATTACAGTGGAAGTAAAATTGTGACTGACAACATTTAAATACTACAATGGGAACATGATGAAGACAGTCCTTGACACCTCCATTTCACACTGGACTCTCACCATGTCTTTGTTCACTGAAGTCTCACAAGATCACCAAGCATATTAGAGACAAGTACAAAGCTGGGACCTTCAGAGGTCCCTGCCTCTGAACAACTACAATCTAAACTATGAGCTAACAGACTGTATTTTGAGAGGTAAGAAATAGCTCTTCAGCTGAGTTAAGAAAACAAACTGCTTTTATCTCTTGTGCCTTCTTCTTGTGCAAGTCTAGCGGTCCAAGTAGGGAAGGGAAACCCAGATAACACAAACCGCGCTTCTACCTACATTCCAGCTTCTTGGACAAGTATCAAATGGTGACAGGGCTAAGTAATGCAGCAATGAAGGGTTGATTTTACCATAAAACAAGCTTACATGGTTTGAAAAGACATATAGGTGAGGAGATATATCTCTATATAACACTCACACACCCTCTACCCTACAGGACTTTGAGAAAACTCTTGCTAAGACTCAGCAAAAGACTTGAAATTAAGGATATGCTTAAATGCTTTGCTGGACTGGGATCCAAATATGCATTTGTTAGCCTGCAAGTCAAGTTAATTAAAGATTATGCCTTCCTATTAAGCTTTGCAAACCAGGTAAGAGCATATCACAATGTCAGACAGCTCTGTCTAACCAAAGAGCTGTTACGTCTTGGGAAAGTACATGAAGTGGAAAAGATCCAGTGTATCATATGTATCTCCTTTAGAGGACAGGTAATTATGCACAAAAGCTTAATTTAGTAATAACTAGTCAGAAAAAGAGAAAACATTTGAGAGGGAAGTATTTAAGAAATCACTCCCTTTTGTTACTATTTATAAGCATATCTACACTTTAAATTATATATTTTTGGTGGCATTTAAGTGCTTAATGATGTAACCGTGGCTCTGAGTGTTCAGGTATCTCCCAAAGAAATTTTAAGAGCACTACGTGATTCCAGATAGTGCAGAGAAGCAAACATTACATCAGTTTACAGAAATTCTGGTAAGAAGCATGGTAAAGCACAAAATCAATTTCTTTGTTATGTATTACTAATAAAAAAATACTGTATCTTTGCTGTATAAACAGTGCATATTCTTTAACCAAAAAGCCACCATGGTAATTAACAAATAATTTCATAAGAGAGATACAGTCACCTGCAAATTATGCCCCTTAAAAGTTCATTCACATTTTTTATTCAACTCATCTCAGAAGCCCCACTCCTGTGATTTTTTTAAAGGATTACTTCTTTAATATAGCAAAAGTACATTTCAAGTTAATTTCTGTATACATTCTGTACTTATTAGGATTAGTAATCACAGCCATTTTTGTCAACTGGCAATGTCACTGTATCCACAAATATTATCTGTGCTAAATGCATGTTTCAGAATCTAAACTCTACTTAAGAGAGAGACAAGAAAAAAGGTAACACTGAGGTATTAACTCTGTATTTTAGACTCTACTTACCTGGTCCAGTTTTCAACACTACAGCATAATTAGTATCATCCATATCAGCCATTTGGGCCACTAATCAGCTGAAGTTGTCAGATGCTCAGGTTTTTGAAAATAATACAGCTACATTTATTGCTTGTAATTTTTAATATACAAATACATGTGCATTCAAACTTAATCAAACATTAAGGCTGAGATTTTCAAAGCTACTTAAAAGACTTATGCATTCATTTTCCATTAAATTCAGTGGAAAACAGATGTTGGAATATTCTGTGCAAGGCTCCAAATCCCAGCATGGAAATGGAGCTTGTTACATTTGCTCAATCAAAGCTGGAGGGTGACAACAGGTCTGGCATTCATTTTACCCCAAGACAGTTGTCGAAATTCATATGAGATAAAAAGCCTCCTGGAGATATCTGTCTCTTCACTGACTGTAGAGGGAGCCTAGAGAATAGTTCAGTCTAGCCATGTAACTTTTACAGGGATAAAGGTAGGTAAGATAAATCCTACTCTATCTACCTACCAAGAATTTAAAATTCAGGAAGAAAACTGGATGAGGTTTTGGGAGCTTACATAGTGAAGGACAAACATAAGTGAAGAGCTGGGTGAAACAACTGTATCTACTTTGTCTAGATCGTTACAGTCTTGGCAGGAAAAGCCATAAATGATGTTCAAGTTTTTTGCTCAATGCTCAAAGATCGCCAGGCTGCCAGGTTCCTGCTGTTTCATATAAAAAGCTCCGAGTGGCAGACAGAAGTTGGAGCACTAGTTAAAGATTTCTGCCAGTATGAAATGTTTTAAATGAAGAAGATGTGATTATTTGCCTGGCTTCCTAACTTCACTCCCTGGCTAGCCGTAGCTGCCAATAAAGGCCCTCAGGTCCTGTATTTTATCTCACCCTGTATTTGGATACAAAATTCATCTACAAAATACAATTAAACTAGAAGCAGAATTGTTCATATGTATCTTCCTACATCCTCAGAAATCTGAAATATAAGGAAATCCTAAGTCAAGACAACACATATCCAATACTGCCATTTCTCATTGTATTATTCTGCTACGATCAGATCACCCGGTTGCTCCCTGTTTCCGTCATGTAGCGCTGTCCTTCTCAAACATGTAACACTCACTAATGGACATGTGACAGCCAAGTCTGATTAATGAAGGAACAATAATCAGGAGCCCAGATTGCTCCAAAGAGCAAGGATGGTTGTGCTTAAGACACTCACTGGTTCTCAGTATACACCATGGTTTACAAGTTTTGGTGGTGAGGAGCAGTATCAGCACAGGGCAGTGAACTTTTCAAACTGGCATTTGTATTTACAAACTAAAACTGATCCAAACTGAGATGTCTGTGGTGGTACAGCCCCCCGGGCCATTCTGAGATCCCAGGAAAAGCCCTGTTGTGTTGTTATTTTGGTCATAACGACTTGGGCATCAGGCAATCTCTGTCCACACCTGGGCTATCTGCTGCCTGAATGGTAAATCAGAACAGATTGGTGGCCAGAGTGTAAATTACTGACCAAAGCCAATCATCTCGAGATCCTATAAATAGCGATCCAAGAGGGAGACCTCTTTGAGCTCTCCCGGACCACAGTGGGCTGTGTGACCCAGTATCTCCCCCTGAGCTGGGATGCCTCTCAGGGTACATTTCACTAGGATTGAAGAATTGTCTGTAGATTTTGCGAGGATTGAAGAATTGCCCATAGATTTCACAAGGATTAAAGGATTGTCCATAGATTTTGTGAGGATTGAAGGATTGTGCATTGATTTCACAAGGAATCAAAGAACTGACATTGTGAGGTTCACCGACCATCCGTTGATGAATGCCAGCACTTAAAAGCGAGTAATTCACGAAACTCATGAAAAGGGAAATTTTGATCACAGGTTAACCTCAGTGTGTGCGTGTGTGTGTCCGTGCAATTTGACTACATATATATCCATATATACTATCCCTACTCACATAAACCATTGACCAAGTCTGAGACTAAGATTGGACCTAGCCACACCTAGACTCCTCTCTGAAAGGAGTTTAGAAAGCAAGGAGGTCTATTCTGAATCTCGTGACTCAACGGGAGGGTCCCCCTTATCCCCTGCACCCATGATCCCTCTGTGTAGCTGAATTCTCCTTTGTGTACTTCTTCCCTGTAAGTAATAGAGTGATCCTTGCCATTCTCGAATCTTTAACTAAGTTGCTGTTTTGATTATAACAAATTCCATCAAATCGCTGTTTCAAATTGGCTGATGCTTAAGTGTTGTTAAGAATTATACAACCTAATACTGTGATCTATCTCAAAAATATTAATAAATCTTAAATTGCTGCTAACCAAAGCTGTGTTAAAAACTCATATTTGCAACAATGCCTGAACCACCTGCTTACAATGGGAAAAAACCTACTCAGAACCAAAACTTTTACTGTTATTGCTGCTATAATATTGTATAACAGTGTAACAGATCACTGACAAGGGTGTTAAGGTTGCTAAATCAAAGGATATTTAGTTCCTGTCCTGAAAGGCACGAAAAGAAATAGAGAGAGAATAAAGCACACATAGAGAAACCCAGAGGTTGTGATAACAGAGTGGTTTTGTGTGTTTGTTTTAATTATTAACTTTAAATTTTCACTTCAAAGAAACGGGAGAATTTATGCATGTCAAGAAGTGCTCCCTTTCAAAACTCTGTCTGCACTGAGAAAAGTAAGCACAGCTTTCTTCTAAATGGCATATCTTACCTTGTCAACCTCATTTAAAGTAAAAAGGCATCAGTAGTAGTAATAAGGATGCTGTTTGGTGAACAATTCCTTCACAGAAGCCGGCCACTACATACTGTAACAAATTAAAAACTCCAAAAGTCTATGCGGGTCCCCAGAGAAATGCTATTTAATAAAGCAAACAGCGATATTGAATGTGACAGAATTCCATTTGCTACAGAATCCCATCCAACTGAGTTTGGCTGCGGCTGAAGCAATTAGAGAAAGCTGTGATTTAATGATTATGCTAAAACCCTAGACAAACAAAGCTCTCACCTACCAAGTGGCCACTTAGCTGTATCACTACCACCAAAATGTATAAAAATCCTTGTAGGATTTCATTTGCTGTCAGTCAACTAGTAGCAACATGAGCAATTATTTACTAAAAATATCTAGTTACTAGCTACCCTACTGCTTAAACATGAAAAATGTATAAATCTAAATTTAAACAAAGTAAGCAAGGCCAAGTGTGAACTACATATGTCAGGGAAATCACCCACTAAGGTCATCCTTGTAGCTGAGACCTGATATGATCTAGTCGAAAGATCGTAACAGGTCAGTGTTTAATCCTTTTTTTAAAAAAAAAAATCTTTATGTTGTATATGATAATCCACTGAGGCCTCACCTCTGGGTCCATAAACATCTAATGAAATTTTAAATATCTTTTCGTTATAGCTGTAGCCTCCTATGAACTACAACCTAGCACTTCAGACTCTATGGACCTGTTAGATCAGCAGTAAAACTGATTCACTTGAGATTTCTTAGCTTTCGATAGATGGTATTTGGCCTTCCCTATTTTCTAATGCTTTCAAAATTTCTTTGTATAAAGTTGCAGGACATAAAGCAGTCCTACATAATAAAAAAGGACCATACACATGTGACAATTTGGAAAACTTGCTTATGGAAAGCTTGTGAATTTGCTTGGAAACTATGGAATTTCTTGGTGTGTTCATGCCCGCTGACAAGTTCCATTGTGAGAACTGACTAATGGTCTTTCTGATTTTTAACTTTCACATTAGTCTGAGAGCCAAGTGACACCTAGGACTGCTGATGTAGATTTTTACCATTGTTGCCTTCCAGGTGAAAGCATCTTCTGACAAAGAGCAAGCAAAGCCTTGGAAAAGGCAGTTCCTTTCCTCCCCAACTTCTTTAAGGAACCAGATCTGGAGACATGGTGCCTATCTATAGCCTAAACAAAAATATCAGTGTTGATACGGCCTTTTAAAACCATAAAGAATACGAAGTCTGGGAGAAAGCTCAAACACACAGAAAACTATTTTAAGAAAGAAAACATTTTTGCATAACATGGTGAATCATGCACAGAATTGCTGCAGAGGAGAGTGAAATAATTTAAAGAAGCTATGTACAGGAATGCAGTTCTTGGGGAGCTCAGACCTATTTTCAAAGATCTAAATCCTCATGTCTTAACAAAAGCATATAGTGTGGGGACTTGAGGGGTTTTTTTTGTTTGTTTTGCTACAGCTGTGCATTTCTAACTAAAATTAGCAACAATCATGTTCAGAACCCTAAATTTTTTTTAAATACTATGTGTTCCTCGAGTGCCATAAACCCAGAACATCTACAATTTCAGAGCTTTTCTGGAAGATTTGTGTTCAGACTACTAAAGAGCCTGAGAAGGCAGCAGTAGCCTTGACAAAGCCAAGAAACTACACAGTCCCATTTCTGGGAATGTGTAACTGTCATCTGAGAGTGAGACAGAAAAGATTCAGTGATAATGTCTTCTTAGACTAGGGGAAGCTTATGTCAAGCTCAGCCCAGAATACATGGATCCACACCAAGCAGCTTAGTTTCTACCAATGCAGTGACAACCACTGTGAGTTGTTATCATATTTCTATGCACCGTGTTTAATCTGAGCCTACAAAATTGATCATAGCTGAATCTCTCTCTAGGTCTTCAAATACAGACTATATCAATACCTCACAGATCCTCTTCTGAGGGTGCTGGGTTCAGCTGCTGACTGTTCAAACATCTGAGGATTCTCCTTCTCCAAATAAGTTCCTCCATAATCAGCTTGACTTTCACACCTGATTTCTATATGCCACACTGAAGGATCACCTCTCTGCTCTAGAACAAGTGACTTCTGTTCTTTTCTCTCCCTCTTGCTTTCTCAGCTCCACTTTCTGATATTTGGAAGAGTTTTTTCTACAAGCAGATGCACTGATACAGATGTGCATATGCTCACTTTTTGTTGATATTCTCAGCTCCTGCAGTAGTGTCTACTGGACCAGGTCATCTGCCTTTTAAAATAATATATTAAGTTATCCCTGGTCTGAGGCACTCTAGAATTAATGTGAACTTTTTATAACCTCCACAACATGTGGGGTCTGGAAGCTGCAAGAGGCCCATCGGAAACTGCCAGGTCAGCACAGAGCCCACCACGTATATAGTGGCATACCAGCAAGGACAAGGGAGTGTACTGAAGATCAAATATGCTTTGTATTAAGCAACCAGCTCCTTGTTCAGATTCCCATGAATGTGCTAGTTCAGTAAGGCTCAACATCTGGCAGGGGTCAGATCTGGGCTGACTTCCTTCTGACTTGATTCATCACTCTCCAGTACAGCTGACAATCGCAGGCCTTTGCTTCCTAAAGTCTTGACAGACTTGCAGAACAAGTACAGAATCAAAGCAGCTTCCCCCTCTCTCCCTGAAAATAGTCATGCACCTTGATCTGAAGGGACCACAAGCAGGATTACTCTGTCAGTATTCTCCTCATCCCTCTGCCAATATTCCAAGCGCTCATTAGTAGCAACCAAGGAGGTGATACCAAACTGCCCAGGGGGAAATGGCCTAGAAACTGCAGAGATACTGAGTATTTGGAACTGTATTATACAGTGTGCTGACATACGATCCTATGGGTTGTGAGTTGATATATACCAACTGAACCCAGTGGTCAGAATGGGATGTGAAAACAGAAGTATCCTCTATGTTGTACAGGATGAGTCTCACAATCAAGAATGTTGTATGGAAATATCTAACCTATCGGACCATCAGCAGCAGTGCTTTGCAAACATTAAAGACGACGTGTTCCTATGATAATAAGCACAGCAGTCAGGCATAATAAATGTATTTATTATACAAAAATGTATTGTATTTAATTGTATTTTTTTATAAGAAATGTAAGGTGAAAAGGTGGTACTGTATGAAGTAACCATAGCTCTAAGAATTGTTTCCTACTTGAAAGACTACACTCCTTTTTCATTCCTAGAAAATGTCCACACTTGCCAGGTGTACTTCTTAGATTTAATCAAGTACTTTTGTACTTCCAAGGTGGCCATCTGTTGGATTTTGAGAAAGAAAAACCCAAAAGTAACTTACCCCATGGTGAAATAAAGAGAAACAGGTATACAATTCGTTCACTTTGACTACTGCTACCATAAATACCTCTAAGAAAACTACTATACATCATGTTTCAATATAAAGAAAAAATTATTTACCATTCAGATAATGATCAAAATAATTCTGGATATCTTCCTGATTTACACCAGTGTCTGTTCTGTATGGTGTAGTGCTGGGAGCAAACAGACAGACCTTGTAGCTTAACATTTGAAATTGTCAGTCTTTAATATCTACTGTAGAATAAGTAAGTCCTCTATTCTTTTGCTGTAGACTGCACACTCTGTAGCTTGTCCTACCAAAAAATTAACTTGAAATCAAAGCTCTCAGGTCCTCTAGATAGATATTAAAGTGTGTTCTTTTTCTTAAGAACAGGAGCCTATCCTGATGGTAACCACAGTCGCAGAGAGAAGCCTGAGTGTGACAAAATGCTTTTAAACATGAGTAAGGGAATAAAGGGAATTCCAAACTCTTTTTCTTCTTCAATAGGATGACATTTCAGCCAACCGCATGATTCTTCAGAGCTTGGCTCCACTTTGGGTAGGGGCACTGAGTAGCTTGCCTATTGTGTATGTTCATTCTCATGGTCATCAGTATCGGATAACTGGAAGCTCACTTGGAGGCAGGGTGTTAAACAGAGTGCAAATTTCTCATTTGGAGCAGAAGAAACTGTGATCATCTTTGATATTATCTTTTCTCATTCAGCTTTTTTGATTTGAGTGTTCATATCAAAACAAAGTGACCTGAACATATTAAAGATTATGCAAGTTCACTATTCCCTGTTGCATATGACTTAAAAAATCAATGGTTCATTAATATCCAAACAGATCTGTTTTCGGGACACCTGATCAGAAGTCAACACTAGATATCACAAGCATCTTAGAGAACTGCCAATGCATTTTTAAAAAGGCCCAGAAGAAGCATGTCTTGTACATTATTTCTATTGCCTTCACCTGCAAAAGCAGTATCTCTGCTTCAGTGACAGAATAAATACATGGAAATTTAATTTTTTTTCTCCAGTTCTCAAAGGGAGAGCATTTTGCACCAATATAAGAAAAAAATCAGCTTATTTTATCTAATTCATGACATACTACCCACTGGTAGGACGAGAAAGATGGCAGCTCCTCTTCATGCTTTGATAGAAAGTCAACAGAGAAGTAATACAAACTGACAGGTTTTTATGACTGACCTCCTGATACCTAACGGTGCATAAACATGCAGTTGTTAAGACTTATCACTAGGGCCAGGGTTATCCCCTCTTGACTAGGAGTTTGCCAAGTCATAAATAAATAAGCTAAAAATAGAGTTCCAAAATAATGTGTTCTATTTAGCGGATTCTGCCACTAAAATGTCATGTCCCAGAAAATCACCAAACAGGAAAGTTAAGAATCCACAGTTTCATGTCTTTACTTTCCAGATGTTGCACAAAACTTGGTCAGTAGGAATACCTTCTACACATCTCTTCAGTGACAAGTGGTGTCCCTCAGGGGTCCATACTGGGACCAGTACTGTTTAATATCTTCATCAGTGACACAGAGAGGGGGATTGAGTGCACCCCCAGCAAGTTTGCAGATGACACCAAGCTGTGTGGTGTGGCTGACATCCCTGAGGGACAGGATGGCATCCAGAGGGACCTGGACAAGCTTGAGAAGTGGGCCCCTGTGAACCTCATGAGGTTCAACAAGGCCAAGTGCAAGGTCCTGCACCTGGGTAGCGGTAACCCCAGTATCAATACAGGCTGGGGGATGAAGGGATTAAGAGCAACCCTGAGGAGAAGGACTTGGGGGTACTGGTAGAGGAAAAGCTGGACATGAGCTGGCAATGTGTGCTCGCAGCCCAGAAGGCCAACCGTATCCTGGGCTGCATCAAAAGAAGCGTGGCCAGCAGGTCGAGGGAGGTGATTCTCCCCCTCTACTCCACTCTGGTGAGACCTCGCCTGGAGTACTGCATCCAATTCTGGAGCCCTCAGCACAGGAAAGACATGGGACTGCTGGAGCAGGTCCAGAGGAGGGCCACAAAAATGATCAGAGGGATGGAACATCTCTCCTAGGAGGAACGGCTGAGAGAGTTGGGGTTGTTCAGCCTGGAGAAGAGAAGGCTCCAGGGAGACCTTATTGTGGCCTTTCAGTATTTAAAGGGGGCTTAGAAGAAAGATGGGGACAAACTTTTTAGTAGGGCCTGTTGCGATAGGACAAGGGGTAATGGTTTTAAACTAAAAGGGGGCAAATTCAGACCAGATATAAGGAAGAAACTTTTTGCAATGAGAGTGGTGAAACACAGGAATGGGTTGCCCAGAGAGGTGGTAGGTGCCCCATGCCTGGAAACATTCAAGGCCAGGTTGGATGGGGCTCTGAGCAACCTGATCTAGTTGAAGATGTCCGTGCTCATTGTAGGGGGGGGTTGGACTAGATGATCTCTAAAGGTCCCTTCCAACCAAAACGATTCTATGGTTTTATGATTCTATGATAGACACCCTGAAGTTGGTGGGCTTCTGGTAAGCACTGATCACAGTATTTGGTTGCAGAGCAAGATGTAAAAACTCCCTTCCCAGGTAAGCATTTCTGCTGTACTCTGGGGCCAAACTTCTATTAACAGGACTGCATTTTTTATTTTATCCAGCCCTTTCGATTAGCTTTAAATCACTGTGACAAACATCACCTGAACCCCACCTTCAAAAAATTATGGCACTCTTTTGTATACAGTTATTGCTATATAGTATTTAGAAACAAAAGTGGCTTTTGAACAGTAAATATTCTGAGAAAAATTCTATCAATTCAAGGCCCATAAAATTCAGCCAGAGAAAGTACATCCCACTTCTCAAATATTCAATTTAATGCCTTGTCCTGCCACTGCACTGCTGAATAATCTACAGGCAGTTGTTTGCAGTGTAACAGCCAATAGAAGAAATCACTGAATAATGTAAAAATCTTTTTGTAGGAAATTTTTCAAATTACAAATGTGATCTCAATTTGATTTGTTTATGTAGATTTCTGCAACCAAAGTTTAGTTCATACAAATGTTTGTGAAGAATGAATTTAGGGGCAGGTTGCCAAGATGAATGCAATCATCAAAAGAAAAATCATTCTGTGATTAAATTAAATTCATTTCCAGCAGAGACAGAGGTAGTTTATAAAAAATGACTTGCAGAAATAGAGAATAGAAGAAACAGCATGACAACCTGCTATTGCTACTAGTTAGTCTGCCACATGATGGGATTTTTGTTTGCTTTAAAAAAATACTAGGAAATTATGAATAAAGGCGACCAACCATAAAGCAAGAGTAGCAAATCTGAACAGAGATAGGAAATTTGTTACAAACAGTTCATGAACAATAAACAGAGAGATATAACACTTATCTGAATAATTTCCAAAAGCAGTCAAAAAAATTATGATCTGCTTTTGAACACTTCATGAATGAAAAACTTACAGATATGCTGTCTAGAAAGAACAGGAAGCCAGGACCAAAGAATTCCTTTATCACCTAAAACAGACTAGGTCAACTGAAGTCCACCCCCATCCATGTTTTTAATAAAAAAGCCTCCACGGTGCAATCTCTCCCTCTGAAAACACTGTCATGTCCACACCGAGAGATCCTAAATCAGCTGGATTTTAGCTCCATCTTGTCCAAGACCTCTCCTCCCCCAATAGCCGCAACGTGGTTTGGCAAGTGCCAGACAGCACCTAAGCCCTTGAAGAGCTAGGCCAGTATGGGTAAAGAGGAGAAAATTCCTACATGACAACCTCATCAGTGAAGTATTTACCAAGAAGGCCCAAATTCAAGTCTCTCTGCAGCTTGCAGAGATTCAGAACTGCCTTCTCTAGCACCCAGGCAGTGCTCTAATTTCCAAAAGAGTCCAAAAGAGGCACCGTTTGTCCCTTTTTAGCCACTCTTTGGAAGCTCTGTCACTGTTTTTAGAAGAGAACACAAACCTTCAGGGCCAAGAAGGGATTAAGCAAGAAGGAACTCTACTCTGGATCTATGGGAACCAAGCACCACTGGGAGATACGGAACTTGTGTTTCTGGAGACTAACCAATAGCTTTTATTATCTCTAGTCTCTGGTCACATCTGCATCAGCAAGCTGCAATAAGAGCACAACAGCTGGTGCTGATGATCCAATGCCCACAATATACAGATTTTGGAGGGCAAGGGAGGAGGAGAAAAGGGTTTAATTTCAATGATCTTGAGACTAATCTCATGGGCTGAATGCTGAGGAGCAGTCAGAGACCGTAAGGTCCAGTTCACACATGCCAAGACTGCTTTGCAATGTGACCCAACATGCAGTAAGTGGAGACATTCAGATAATTTGCTTCAAAAGCGGGGATCCAAGAACAAACTAAACTACTAGCTGAGGTCAAGGTGCAGCCCGTATTACCTCTTTCAGACACATTTAAGAGGAAAAATAGAACTCATTTCTGTGCCTGTTTTTTGAGAAGAAAATTCTAGGTTCCCGTCCTCAGGGATTTGGGTGGGCAACTGTGTCTGGGTGAATCCCAGCTCTGGAGAGGTGCTGATCTTTCACAACAAACCAAAAAGTAAACCCCCCTCCTAAAGACCACCCCACCATGAGCTTAGTGTTGAGCTTAGCAAATGGCTTGTTTGAAATGGCTATGAGGTGGCTGGCTTTCACCCTACGCTTTACATGGAATCAGCCTGTGGTTTTATTCCATTCTGGGGGCCAGGTACCTAGCTGTTAGATGACTAAATCTTGCTTTTTTTTCCCACTTAACTGGTTTTAGCTAACTGTGTCAGCTAGGCCACTCTGCACGTGAGAAATAATCACCAAAATAAGCAACCCAAGAGCTTTTAGTTATGCAAGGAGTAATACTCCAACAGTACTTCACACCCAGCTCATAAGAGAGATCTGGGCCTATATTCTAAGGGCAATTACGCTAAAGCAAACCCCACTGACTTCAGAGAATCCCTTCACTTTCTGTGACAGACTCTGTGTGACAGAAATCAGAATTTGGCACTTCGGGCAAATTTGAGCCTGACATGGCTCAGAAATGCTTGACAGGTGCTGCCTATGAGAGGGTCCTCCTCTTCGCTCCTACCAGGGGGAGAGCAAGAAAACCTCTCTGACAGCTTAGCTTTAGGAGTCTCTTTGCCAAGTACCTGCCTGCCATATGCCTAAAGGCATTAGAGAAACATGGTTACATTTATTGTCATGAGACCAGTTGGCTCTGTTAGAATATCTGAAATAAACCCTGCATTTTTTAATGGCCTGGTTTGTTTTTGCAGAAAGCTGAATCTTGGTATATGAGCTGTCATATCAGATTCTATTTTATTCTTTTATTTTTACAAAGGATTGCATAAACAGGAACAGCTGGTGTTGATTTATAAATACCAGAGTTGTCTTGAGAGTTTAGATATTATTTTGCCAACATTTAAGCCTAATCATTTTCTGGCAATTGTTCTGTACCATAGTGGACAGTGGTTCTTCTGCTGCCTGAAGACAAAGATATTTTCTAATAATAGTACTAATAATGTAAATCTGAATTACACTTAGAAAAAGGATCTTACGTGCATAGATCTGTCTGTCTATATATCTGTATGTGAGTGTCGTCTTTCATCCAGAATTTCTTCTTAGAGAATGCCACAACATTCACTGTTCCAATCTCTTGTAAAATTATCGTAGCCTGTTGTAAATAGCCAGGCAAAGGCCATGGTCCTTATGAGAACCTGCGTGTTATTTGCATGTGTGAGTACCTTGAAGTAAGATGTGAAAATGCAACCAGCTGTTCACCTTAATGTTTAACCATCTTAACCAGGGGACATTTTTTCCTGTTTTATTCACAGTACAGTTGCCAAGTTCTGGAACAAATATTCTCCAGACAACAGTCTCTTCCCCTACGTTATCCTGATTCATTCCCATTACAGGGCCATACTGTGCACTGAAGACCACAGGAATCAGGTGATAAGATACTGTGTGGTCAGTTAATTAGAGAATTTATTATAAGCTTAAAGATGCCCGTTAAAGTTTCCCAAGCAAATTGAATTCCTGCACCTTCAGCTGGCGGCATTGAAGTTTTTTATGAAAGTCAGACAGTTTTTGTCTAAGTTTTAATAAAGAAAAACCAAAGACTTGCTTAACAAATCATTAAAAGAGAGCAAACAAAGGGTAGAAATAACTGTCGAGCTTTCACAAAAGAGGAAACCTACCAGCCCATCTCCCAAGGACCTGAGATGCTAGGTATGGTCTTGTAGGACTTTGAAAAGAAGATGGATAACAACATAAAAAAGTTTACCAGGCATGGAGAGTCACTCTGGCTAGCTGATCTGAATGCAAAGAGTTGTGGGAGGCTTAAAATACTAAACAACAATAAAACAGCAGAGGGTATTGATGAATGCGAAGTAATGCATATGAGGGAAAACAATCCTAATTAGATCTAAACCACAATGGAACCCAGCTATTATCACTCGGCACAAAAATCTCGGAACATTATGGATAATTCCATGGAAATATTGGTTTAACGATATGTAGTGATAAAAAAGGCCAACCGCATGCTTTCAGCTCAGAAAAGAGGCAGCTGGGGATGGGTACAACAGAGGTTTGCAAGTCATAAAAGTTCTGGACTTTCTTGTCGGTGATTAGGGAATGATTATTCATTCTAATAATCATCACTGTAATAAATAAATTACAAAAAAAAAAAAAACTTGGGGACACCTAATAAAATTAGCTCACAGTTCTAAACCCAGTAAGAGGAAGTAATTTTTCATAAAATGCTCAAGCTGCAGAACTCATTGCTGCCAGGCTTCGTCGAAATCACAAGCATAAACAAATTTTAAAACGTATCAGGTATATTAGTGGAGGCAGAAAGCGTTGGCAATTCCTGAACACAGTGCTCCAGGCGCAACCTCCCATTTGGGATGAGCTAATACATCAGTAAAAAGTGTTTGGTCCTTTCCCAGTTTTGCTCACTTATACTTTCCCAAACCATCTGCTGCTGGTGGCAGGATAATGGACGCCTGATCCCTCTTCCCCATAAACCTTTTCTTCTGCAAAGGCTGATTCCAAGGCCTGATCTTCTGTGTAGGAAATACCAAATCCCGTAACTCCCTTTGGTTTCCAGTTTCATACCAGTGTCTCATCCCTGATTAACTGTTTCTCTGTTCATACCTTTCCCCCTTGCTTTCCCCATTAATTCCTCATGGTACTAACCAGAGACAGCACTATTTCTTTTCTCAGCTGATTCCGCTCTCCCACCTGCCTTCACTAAAGTTACTCAAAGATTTATAACTTCACCCAACGCGATGCCTTTCATAAAAATGTTAGAAGACAAAGACCACCTTCCTGCCAAATTTCAGATCCTTATTCCAAAACAATAGGATGGGGGACAGAGGGAGGGAGGAAAAGCTACAGCAATTCAGAGCAAGGTTTGCCAGGACTTTTCAGTGTGGTCAAAACAAATATATTTTCCCCTTGCCTAATGCTTGGAAATGTTTGAATCATTTTTGCTGAAATTTTCCAAAACACATTCAACTAAGAAGAAACCCAGCATAGAAAGCTTTGCCCCACAGAGATGCCAAATGGTTGAAGTCTGGCAAAGTTACCAGCAACTGCAAACAGGGAGTTATCATAGAGAACGTTAGGCAATCTCAGTAAAACCTCATCTATTACACCACCAAAGAGCACAAAACATAGTATAAAACGTGTGATTACTGATGCTTCTGACACAATGAAAGCATAGCCTTCTGTGATAAGATTTTGGCAATCATTTCACTGCACATTATTCTATGAGTGCATTATTTTATTTTGCAAAATGTCATCAAATTGAAAAAATCCTTTTTGTCATGGGCCAGAAGGACTTTTAAAACTAGAAGTCATGAGAACATCAGCCCTGGCAATGACTGCAACAAATAATGCCCTGCAATTCTCTTTCTTTGCAAGTATCCACAATTTTTTTTAATGGCTATATTATGATTGATTTTAAAAAATGGGAAAGCAGCCGTGTTTAAAATGTGCCTCACTAACTGTAAGAGACAGTTTTAAATGCAGATAAGTGAAGGGATTCGCAGCTAAGACTGAGGCCTGAGGCAGTAATTTACCCCACTGAGCACAGCGAAGCCCGGCTTCACCTTCCTGGCGACGAGCACCAAGCACCAGCTTTCAGCCCTGGGTGCCAGGCTGCCCGTGCCGCTCAGCACTGGCACTGCGGGGCGAAGCAGGACACACGCCACTCGAGGCACTCGGACTCAGCGGCTCCTCTAAGGCCAGGATGTGAGGCCAGGTCTGAGGGGATGCCAGCTGCAAGGCTGTGTACAAAGTCCCTCCCTTTTCTCTGGCCTGTCATATGTGACTATCAAGAGATGCTGTATAGGAATAACCAAAAGAATAAAAGTAAATTTGCATATGTGACTTCTGAGTTTCCTGGCTTTTCTATGCTTAAATAAGTAGTGGTCCATTAAGCTTGATCTTCTTTATGAATTATATTTAAGGAGGTAAGTACACTCCCAAGCTCATTCCCAATAATGGCCAAGCTCTTAGCTCCCTGGAGAGAAGTTCAAGTGTCTTCTTTATGGCTCTGTAGGCCAGAAGAGTTTTATTTTTCACAGATCAAGACGACTTGACTGAGCTCACTTTTTTTTTGCTTTCTGTATGTAAACAGAAAGAGAACAGTTTCCAGAGATGAGAAAAGCTACTCACCAGTTTGCAAGATCTGACCATTAATATACATGCCGGTTTTAATCCAGAATTCTTGTAGATCTTCTTCACATCAGGACCTGTGATGTTCCTCCCTCTATTTATGGCACAGGGACCCCTTCATTAGAGCGCAACTTCTCTGCCACTAGCCTAAATGTAAAACAAAGCTACGTGCCACGTGCTTCTCCTTCAAGTATACATAAAGCTTCTGAAGGAAAGTTTGCAATGAACTTGAATGAATTGTATAGAGATAAAATGTTCAAATCTCCAGGGGCTTACTCCAGTTGAACTAAGTACAGGGGTGATACAGGCTGCCATAAGAGGGCTCAGTGGAGAACTGGTCTGTGATTTGCATTTGAAACATGAGAAGTTACTCTGCAGGCTGAATAAATGACACCGGAATACATGTGACGAAAATACTGCATGGAGGAAACCCCATCTCCTGTCCCAGTTTACAGTCCTCAGTTTTCCCTATGAACCAGTCAATATACGAACCTTTAAAAATAGCGTTGCGCTCTGAATTTGCTGTCAAGTAGCTTCAGGTTTTTTCAGCTGAAAAGAATTTTAAGCTCAAACACAGCAGAGCCACTCTCAGCTGGGTTTGACTCCTTTTACCAATGGTGCGTACCACCAGTGCTAAATCCCATTTGAAGAATCTTTTTTTCTCAGATTGAGGAGAGAGAATTCAGGTTGGCTGCTCACAGAAGGAGTCTGCTGGGCAGGTAATCAGGGATTTTATTTCTTTTTTTTTGCTTTTTTTGGTCCCCTTTTTTAAACTGATCAGATTTCATACAGAGAATCATGGAGAAACAATAAACATGGGAGCCTAGAATAGCATTTTTGCAGAGACAAGTTTCAGGATAGAATAACGCTTTAATTTTTTCCAGGCTTCCCACAGTATTGCTGGCAAGCCTTGAAAGCTGCAGAAGAGCAAGCAAATGGATTCCAAATCTCTACCATGGGCCAGATTGTATTTAGCCCGGCATGGGACTGCAAGGAGTGAGCGTAAGGGGAGAGAAAACAAAGAACCTCCTCCTGTGCCGAGGCATAAAACAGCAGGGAAACATGAGCACTGCCTCATGCGAAGATGAATCATGACATCAGTTTCTCCCAAAAAGGGCTGGGAAGAGTTTAGGAGTGATTGGCAGTTGTCCCTCCTCGGCACCAGCCATCAGAGCTGTTCAAACACAAGGAAACATCTTTGCAAAGGACCACTGCATTTCACCTGCCAAATTCCTTTAGGACTCCTGAGAGGACCTCAGCCAAAATTCATGCTGCAACATCTTTAAAAGCAAACCCTTCCCCTTCCAACCTGTCTCCAGCACAGGCCCTGGTCTCAGTCAGAGTATGGAAGGGATGTCTGAATCCCAGGAATTGAGAAATTCCCAGGAACAAACACATATAAAGGGTGGAAATATTTTTTCTTGAAGAAAAAAGCTTTGAGTATTTTAGCACGCTACCATCATATACTTGGAAAGAAGTAAAATATTCCATCATCCCTCCTTTGCAAGGCACAAATTGAAAAATAGGTGGTGCGGTTTGGTTTTGTCACACAACAACTGAAGGTGAAACCAAAATGTCGTTGTTGCCTCCCCACCTAACAGACTGGTGTGCTTTTACACCTTATCATTAATTCGGTTAAATATCTATGCAGCATTGTCAGACTTCAGGTATCTCTACTAGTGGATTTACAAACTCTCTAAAGCAATTAATATAGTCTTTCTACTGAAATATAACCTCTTCTTGCCAAAACACTGCTACTTATTTAATACACTTGCTACATCATGGTTCATGTAAAACAATGAAACAACTAAAGCAAAGAAAGTAGGTCAGATTGGAGGGCAAAAATAAAACCATCTTCCTGACTACCACGTAAATCCCTGCCTCTGGAATCCTCTCTCTTGCTCCTTGCCATTTGTTACAAACAAACTTCTAACTTTGCTTCTAACCCAAACTGCCAACTACAGGGATAATCATGTTCTGAAGAGACCTCATGGTTCTCTGCACAGCTATGTGCAGCAGTACTTCTTAGAAGGTTTTTTTTGCACAGATTTCTACCACTGCACCCCCTCTGCAGCAAAATCTGATCAGGGTGGGCACAATCAGCAGAAGACTGACAAAATTTCTCTCTGCTTTTGCTCCCTGTAATAATTTATCAGTCTAGCCATATGACAACCGTCTCTTTTTTAACTATGCGACCAGAAGACCCCTTTATTTTCAGAAGCATTACAAATTAACAGTATTTTTACTAGTGTGCTTTTTGAAGCTATAGGACTCATTCTTTTAAAAATAAACACATTGGAAATTAGTTGATCAGTTTTAAATGAAGGTATACACAAAATGCTTCAAATGGTAGAAATGATCCTTTTGCAATCATCAATTAAAACTTGCAATTCACTCTCTTAAGTGATATTAACATTTAAAACTGCTAAAACATCAAAACACCATGGTAACACATTTTTATCCTGTACGGCTTAGTTCACAAGCATTTGACACTTGTTGATATATTGTCACTTTTAAAAGTTCTTCTCATGCAACAACACAGGTGCATAGGGTAAATGGTGTCTGTAACAGAAACACCACCAAGCAATCTTCCTCTCTCAGCTGGCCAGAGTTTCATCCATATATACCAGCTGTGGGTGCAACAGAATGATCATTTGTTATAGCCAAAGAAATGTCAAAATTACTATACGATAAAAAAATTCATGCAGACTTTACAATTTTAAAGTAATATGCATTCATGCAACCTTTGCAAACGAATAGTCAAACAAGTAGCCTTGGTGAGACAGAACTGTTGACAGTTTTGAACCTAGGTCTCTAAATGAATACTCCTTTCTTTCCCTTACACTGGCCCCTGGCGTGTTTTATGTGAGGATATTTAATAGACCTCATCAGCTCATAGTACACAAGGCTCAGAATTGGTTGCCTTTACTGAATAGGCTGGGAAAGCTGCCTCAACAAATCTGTTCATGCTTAAGTTCTTGTCGCTGCCAACTGACGTGCTTGAAACGGCTGCCTTTCCATCCTCTGCTGTTAGTTTAACTGCAGATTCACAGCAGAAAGGGCGAAAGATATAGTCTACAACTATGCCAAAATGAAAAGCAAGACCGCTCTTATGCCCAAAATTCAACCCTGCTGGTGCAGAACTAGTGTCTAATTTTCCCTGGCTTAAAGAGTTTTGAAACAAAAAACCCAACAGTCCTGAATTTCATCAGTCCTCTGGAGTCTGAGAGACTTGTGAGAGCTCAAGCGTACTTAGAGAGTTTACTTCTATTAGCCATAATAAATACACTTGAGCAATACATACATTTAAGCAGAGAAAAAAAAAGAAAAGACGATATAAAATAACAATAGATGCAAGGTTCACACTGGGGCCCAACTCATGAAACTGCTGGAGGATTCTGTCCTTATAAAGACCCTGTCTTGCTGCCAAGGTCAACTGGAGCTTGGGTTATCTGTTGCCCAAGGCTACTCTACCTTGTTTTTCATTCAGGGATCATTGTTCTTCAGTTGTTTATGTGGATTTTATTCCACCCTTTTCTTCATGCACTGCTCCCTTTTCAGCTTGCAGTCCCTGCAGCACATATCAGAAGCCCATCCTGGTTGTGCACTGAGAAATCCAGACTACTCTAATGGGAAAGAGCAGCTCTGAGTGAAAATAGAGTTTTCCACTTTAAAGGAGAGAGAGAGAGACAGAGAGAACGTATTTAACAAATCCTTTGTGAAAAGGGAAAAATTCACTGATTAGTTTTAAGGATACTTCATGTACCTAAACCAGGGAGGGGATGCCATTGAAATATCTTTATCACCATAAACAAGGTAGTTAAACAATATACAGTTTTCCCTGTATTTTACTGCCATTTAATACATTACATTTATCAGTACTTAGAGATTCATCAGAGGGAACAACATAAAGGAGAAATGAAGGAGAAGTGAGGAAAAGGGGAGAAAGAAGGGCAGATAACACAATGTGTAATATTATATCATACGCATAGCAGAATAATTGAGATTTTAGAGCGCAGGTTTTAGGTAAGATTTTTATAGTAAAATGTTGTCTAGCATGGAGCAGGGGGAGACTGAGAGACCAGAATCTCCCATCATGAATGTTACAGTTATATTTTGCATCAGTTCATTTAAAACCACCACAAGGTATGCCAAAGCTTTCTTATTCCTTATTCTAAAGTAGAAAACTTTACAGGAAACATTTGCACTGAGTTGTAACACGCAATACATTCAACTTTCACAGGAAAAATTTATGAAAGGGGCAGAATCGAACCCTACCATTAGCAACGCCAGCTCCCATTGACTGAAGTGGGAGTTGGATTTGCTTCTATCAAAGCTGACTTTGGCAGAGGTACTCCCAAAGAGCCATGTAATAGGCTTCCTTATCCTTTCCTCTCTGTGGGGTTTGAGATTGTTTTTAAGCTGCTGCATGACTTACATGCCCCTGTGTGCAAGACACAGAACTAATTAAATATTTTGCCTACTTTGGAATCCAAATTGTTCATTTGTTGTGCAAGAAAGGGGGAAAAAGTTTAATCTAGAAAGCATAACAATTAATGTTACTAATGCAGCTATTATTTTCTGTTTAAGTTTTGCTTCAGATATGTTTCTGGTTTTAGGGAGATTTCTTTTTTTCCATTAGTCTCCAAGTTTATTACATCCTCCAGGACAATTAGAACTTGCTGGTAAAACAAGTAATGTATACAACCTCAGGATAAAACAACTGCATACATTTGGAGGAAAGTGTGCATAGAAGGAATCAGTGTAAAAAATCTTAATAATCTGTTACTTAGACATGAAAGATAACCAACCACTGGAAGCCTAAGGAGCCTAGATTTTTAAAAGACTGCTTGACACTTGAAATCAGATGGGATCAGCTCGAAGTTCCTCAAGCACTAAGAACCAGCTAGAAAAAGAGGTCTACTCTGCCTAAATCGTATACTTTTGTATTATACACATATGTTTTAAATATATTTTTATAATGCAGTAAAGTTTGTATAGCAGAATAAGTACACATCACAGCCTTTGGTGATGGCCCTTACATTGTAGAAAATAGCTTAGTGAAAAGGAAACACCTGACAATTTTCTATCAGCAGGAGAAACTTCTTTTTCTTTGAGAAAAAAAAGCCTAACTCATTCTGTGTGCATACAGAAGGTTCATCTGCTTTCACAAAAAAAAAAAAAATATAGTTTCAGTAAAAGCTTTGAAAAGCACTTTCCAAACAGTGAACCTCATCAGAAACGGTTTTATGTCCCTTGTATGGGATTTACAAAATTCTACAAGTGAATGGCATTAATCAAGGTCACTTTTTGATACAAGATCTGTCCCTACACTGTGTCAGTTATACAGCTTTGGGAAAAGATCTTTAAACCTTTGTAGAAAAGACTACATGGAAATAGCTGATAAACTGGTATTGATTTTCGCATATCGCCCTTGTCAAAAGGATTTATTGATGTGTCAATGCATGTTGTGGCAAGGATCATAGCAGGATAGCTTTAAAGGATTTATGGTGAATCTATAGGCTTTAATACACTCTGTGGTAAATAACTAACAAGTACTGTGTATATTGATTCTTGTCATGTGGTCAATGGAATCTTTAGCCCACTAATTGTTAGTATTGACAAACAGTTCATGATCTAAATGAGCAGCAGGACATCATTCCTAACCAGCATTGCTCCAAACACGCTTTTCTTCACCATTTACTCACCCAGGAACAATGCCTACTCGCAGAAGTATACGTCAGGACTCTGACTTACTAACTTTAGGTGAAGCTTGCGTAGGCTCTTAGATCACTGTTCTCTACCCTGCGGTGGTTCTGTGCACCTTCAAGCATCTTTAACTCAATTTAAAATAGTCACAGGACAGTTAATTGTGGCTGCGACTTTCACCTGGATTATTCCTCATTAGGACATCTAAGTGGTCATCTTACTCCAAATTCAGACATCTGCCTGTAATATTAGAGGTTTATTATTTTCAACTTGTAAAGAATTCAACATTTAGATACATGTGAGTATGTAGATCAGACTCCCGTTTGATTTCTGCAAAGAATTTCAGGAGAAAAGCATTATTATTGGGTTTGTATAGATGTGTGCTCATTCCTGGCAGCTGAATGTCTCAGCCATGACTTTTAATTTTGTTATCTACAAACAAAAAATAAACAATTAAATAGTTGTAAAAAGATTTATCAAATTTACTGACAGTGTAAAATCAATACCCAGAACTAACTTAGCTGGTTAATTAAGTATTAGATAAACAATAAGTAAAATTTCCACTCATACTTATGCGGAACTAGCTAAACACAGCGTGTATATGCAGAGCATTATCGATTCATCCCGTTAGCCTTGCATCTTACACAGAGTAATAAATACAGTTTACAATGTTTTTGAATATCTATCAGATACCTCAGAGACCCACTAGCCTGGCTCTCAGCATCTTAGACACATGGACACATGAAAAAAAAAACTTCTCATAAAAAAACCCAACACCCCAAAACAAAACAAACAAGAAAAGAAAGCAAGCCCTAAAGCTTGAAAACTAGTACGCCCCTTTCTCCTCAAAAGTTTGAGAAAAGGATGGTAACATTAAGCTTATCGGAGTTGGCCTAATTGGGCCAAAGACAAAACAATAAATTAAAAACTGAAGATACCTAAGAGCAAAAGCAGGGTTCTCTCTTTTACATATTTATCCAAACCAATCTGTAGGAAGAAAGCTAGGGATGGGATTTCAACCTTAATTTTAAATACTGACAGATCATACTGGACATTCAACATTACCTTGGTTTTTTCCTTTATTTGAAGCTTTAATTGCCTTCCTGTGTTTCTACAGCATATGCTATGCTTTCTTAAAAGGCCAATTTGTGGCTTGTAGTGAGCATTTGAGGGGACAGGACTAAAACAGTCTCAGCATCTAGCATACTTTAAGAAGGGTTGGTTGAGATGGCACTTCTCTTCACACCAGACCCATACTAGCCAGTCATCAGCTTAGTGACGAGAGAAAAAAACAACAACATGCTAAGTAAATATTTATCAGTTCAAAGCACAGAGCCAACCTGGAACTCATACATACATGGAATGTATGGTCAGAGAAACCATTTCTAGCACATAGCAACAAATTTTAAATTAATTTTTAGCAAAATGCTTTAAAGTTAAATCTATAAATGTATTTAGTGTTTGTGCTCTCTGAAGAACTTGAGCCAGTCTGTGTTACTGAACTCCCTTGGATCTTTTATTCCCAACAACTTTTGGGTAAAATGATGTGATTGCAGCACACAGTTTACTGAAGCCATAACAAGTCAAGGGAAACATAGTCAAACATTTTCTCTTGACTCAATTACGAACTTCAACATACTTTCTTATCTTGATTAATAATAACACTAAGGTATGTGTTTAACTTTATGTATATGCCTAAATCCCATTTACTTTAGCAGATCTTAACAGCTCTCCTGTACAGGGATCCTTTCCTCGGAAAGAACCTTCATTATAGGCTAGCTACTGGCCTCATTTCTTATCCTTATAAATTCTTATCATTATATTATAAAATTACCTTTTTGCTACATTCAGGTCATCTGTCTTAGAAGCAGTAGATATGAATATAACGTACAGCCTGACTATCTTATATCTAGGGTAACAACATAAGCAGAAGGACAGCAAAGTAAGTTCTTAAATCTTTGCAGCATCCATTAATCCAAGGTCTCATTTAAAAACCAAAAAGTTACCTGTCATATCACACACACTAACCTACTGAGCCCTGGTTTAGATCTGAATAAATAAATGTTTAACCTGTTCAGTTAAATTGTATTATTTAATTCATATAATACCTTCATTAAGATCCAGCAGTCCTTCTCACGTCATAATATATGATGAGGACAGTAGGAAGTTATTAATTAAACACACTATGAAAGGTAATATAACTAACAGATTCTGTTTTGCGGGGTTAGAAGGCTGACTAATTATTGGTATTGTTCTTTACAACCTCCTGATGAGATTAATAATAAAATATCACATGGGACTTCATCATCTACTGTTCAATTCAATATTTAGCTGGCAATTTAGCTTCATCTGAATATAATTTTCAGCAGCTCCTTAGACAGCCAAATGTTACAACTAAGCAATCTAGGCACCCACTGCAGGCAGTGTTGTGTATCCTATGCGAGCAGCAGGAAAGGGAGTAGTTAAAAATGCAGAAAAAGCAGTACAGAGCAAGGAGATAAGTATCCTGCATCTAAGATATGGAACCCAAGCATGTAAAAAACAGTAAAAAAATGCCAGTTCTTATGAGTTACTTGATGGGCAGAAGTGTAGTTGGAGAATTCAGAATGATACACAACCTTTTCCTGAGATTTCTACCATTATATCATAGTTATGTACAGAGCCCTACAAAATAATAACACACTTTTTAAAAAGCATAAACTAAATAAAAAGTTACAGCAAGTGACACCTACAAGCAATGCAAAATAAAAGGTTCTAATTAAGAAAATTGGGAGTCTTTTTGACACCCAGATTCTCTGTTAATTGTGATTTTTCACTCTTTGAAGAAGTTATTTTCTTCTTCATCTTGGTCCATTCCACCACAGCAGCTTTCAGTGCCGTGGCACAGAATACCAAAGGGGTGGCTACAAGGTGAAGATTAGTGGTATAATGCTGATCAAGGGTAGCAATGTTTGGAAAACAGGTATAAACCTGGCAGGTAATTAAGATGCCTGCTGTACTCCAGGCCTGAGCCATCAGAGCCAAAGGCAACCTCAGAAGGATGGGTTTATCCATCCCTATCTTACACTTCTCCAATTTCATTAATATTCTGTAAATTTTAATATGCACAGTTGTACAATATTTTAAAGAATAGGAAAGGGATTGAACTGAGAATATCTTGATAAAATGCAGTTGGCAATGGTGCATATGGTGTTTGCTGGGGACATCGCCCGGGCTGATCAGAGAAAAGGCACTGAAGCTCCACCATGAGATATTTTATGCTTTCAGTAACTATCAGCACTGTCACTAAAGGCTGATCTGCAAGCGTCTCCTGTGTCCAATTATCACTACCCATTTTGGTAAATGACAAGCTATCAGGACAAATCTGTCTTCCAGACTCCTTCTGGGTATTTAAACATAGCACATTTCCCTGTTACAAGCTAAATCTGTGGGCATAAGCACTATAAATGCAGTTTACCGAACTTATGGCAAGACTGCCTTTCTTCTTTTGAAGAAACCAAAAACCTTTTTATGGTTTGAGTACAGTTTCTCTCTCTCTCTCTCTTTATTTTATTTTTTTTTTAAATAGAGATTGTTTGATCCTTTCTGCACCACATCGGGTCACAGAATGAAAGCAGGACTTCAGAGGAATCAGGTGAATCCAGTCACTTTCAAATTTAATTTGCAGCAATAAATGGGATTCTACCTAAATGCGATTCATTTCCCCTGCAAATCAGTTCAATGTTATAAGCAGGCAGCTGCATTTATAGCCCTGATGGTCTCTTCAAGCTACACTGTGTGATGAAGTGTAACTATTCTTTGCTGGCACCACCTGGGCCCAGCTTCATGTTAGTTTCTTCAGGCAGGTCTGTGAAGGTTTTCTTAGATCTCATAGAGGAGAAACAGCAGATTTCCCAAAGAATCCCAAAACCTGGATGCTTTCCCCTGGGAATGCTATCTCCACTGGACAGAGGGGCTTCTGCACAGAACCAGAGACCTTCCCTCTTCATCCACTCCTACACTTACCTGGGAGAAGAGGATAAGACTAAGAATAAGAATCTAGAATAAGAATAAGAAAGAGGATAAGAATCACCTCCTTAAATACTTCCCTGCTGATGACAAATGTCTGTTTTTAAACACTCCCAATGTTACAATTTCAAGTGCCAATTTTTTTCCCATGTTTTTTCACAATTTTTAACTGTAACCTGTAGGGCATTCATAATTAGAGGTGCCCTTAAAGTTGTGTGCAAAATTCAAGTGTGCAATTCATCTTCCTCCAGCCACTGGAGAACACTGCCATGAGGTGGCTGGCAGGTAAGGCAGGTCCCAGGAGCACTCTCACGGCTGCTTTCTGCAGCGGCCGCGCTGGGGGAAAGATGGGGCAAAGGAGGGAATTTCTATACAAGCCTGACTGTTCTCAATGTCTTAGTTACATCCTCCCATGTCATGCTCCTACATCCCAACTAACAGTGCACAGAAGAGAAGCTGCATCCCAGAAAGAGTCCCCATTTGTTTTGCTGCCAGCCATGCGAGAAGCTTGTCGAGCAAGCCTTCCCTGCAAATGCTGAGGCAGACATCTCAGCTACCTTCTCAGGCTCCTCGAAACCACGGAGGAAGGGGTCACTTCGCAGTCAGAGTTCGGTCACATCAAGGCTTTTGCTGTGTAAGTACAGTCAAGAGACTCCAGTCAAACGCGCAGCTCTAGGCAGCACTACAGCACCGAAGAGCTGCAAATTAAGCTACCAAACTTACTCAGGAGGCCACAGAATATCCCCAAAAGGGCATAAAAGTAGCTGAAAGTTGTTAATCCCCACAACCCCTGGGATGCCGAGTTCTGTGCCATTCCTCCTTAGCTATCCAAGCAGATTGCAATGTTTATTTTTCTTGAAGTACACTTCCAACTGTTTTCAACTTGAAAATATTTTCCAAAAACCTCTGCCCTTGCCAGGAGCAAGCGTTTTGGTGCCTGTCAGGATTGGGGCTCAGTGCTCAACTCCTCTCACTTACTGGTGCTTCCTCCGTGAAATGGGGAGTTACTGCTTCTTCCCAGCCCTGTTAACCTTGTTTATTTAGATAGAAAACTTGTTGGGAGAGGAACTGTCTCTCACCATATGTACGTAGAGTACTCCGAACAATCAGGCCTTTGCCTCTCCAGGCACTATCAACGTTTAAGTAAGAAAGCCAAGTTATGATAATTCTTAGAGAAAAATGCAGGGAAAATAACCTAAAAATCACCAGAATTGACATAAAACTCTCCAGCAGATGGGGGCCTAGCACTCCCTGAGGGCCCTGCTTATGTGAAGACCAGTTACTTGTAAACATTTATAAATTCTGGCAAATATGTACAGACTTCCACAGAAGTAATTGCATTCCCCTCCTCTTGCATCAGAGGCAGCTGGTGCCATCTGAAATATACCCCATCCCTACGCCGTATCTACACACGCATATACGCCTGTAAAACGAGTTCTTGTACCTGCTGATGTGTGGAGGGGCAGAGAAAAAAAACCCATGAAAAGGTGGTTCTAAGCATCATTATTTTTCATGGAAGTATCGCCTGCGTAAAATGCACAAAGCAAGCACTGCAGTTGGCTCACTCGAATTACTTTAGATCTCCTGGCCAACGTAAGTCATGCTGTTCATTTACCGGTAGGGGCATTTTAGCTTAAAGTTTGCCTGACAAAATAATGAAAATCTGTTTTCCAAAATACAAAATGACAAGTTATAATGTCCCACTCAAGTGTTTCAAGTCATAAGTCATTTATATTTATCAAATGCAGTGGCTGCTGAATACTGTAATAAAGTAACAAAAATCAGATTCAAATTAACAGAGACTGCAATAAAAACAAATAGCAAATATAACCCTGTCACGCTGAAAAACTAAAAGATTATAGAATGATTAAAATTATCTTTACTGATAACATTTGCTAAATGAAATCAGTCCTTTAAACCCGTGTGACAACTACGCTAACAAAAAGGACACCCAACCGGACCACGGTTGCAAGACACAAAAGCCAAAGAAATCCAACTGGAACGAGACGCTCGGTTCCCATTTGCTGCTCTGCATGTCCTCTGCCCTGACAGAAACCTGTGGCAATGAGGTTTTCATTAGGGAACAGGCACTGGATAAATACAGCCTACCTGTAATGGCAGGCTGCGGCCAGAGCATGCTGACGGCGTATTTCTAGAGAACGCAGATGGTGCACAAAAGTCACCTTATAATCTGAGAACAAAACCTATGCCTTTACGTATTTGGGAATATTAATATATAATAAGGACAGTGGATAAAAGCAGCCAAGTAATTTCCTTACACTACCTAGCAGGGTCTGTGTGTAGGCTTTGAATCCTGGTCCCGAGGCACGTGGCGGAGCCCTCAGCAGTTTGGCGGGCGGCACCGTGAAGCTGGGCGGGCAGCGCCTCGGCTGCGGAGCTGCTGCGGGGATCGAGCATCTCCCGTTCAAACACTCTGAAGGTTCAGCCCTTTGCAGCGCTGTTAAAAACAAGCTTTCCAGCACCTGTCTCTGATTTTGTACATGTGCCAGTCCTGCTCCGGCAGGTACGCTGTCAGCACAGCACATAACCACCCATCAGAACAACAGGTTGTTATTTCCACGTTTGCGTTCCCAGCCCTTGCAGTGCACTGGAGGCTAATGAGGGTTTGCCAAAGCATTAACTGCGATCTGGAAAGAAGCACTTTGATTAGAGAGGCACTGAAGAGCAGCGACAGGAGTCGTACGACTCTGGCGTGCTGAAGTGTGAGGCCTGATGGCTGTTTCCTCTTTTCCCACCAAGATGAAGAGGAA
Source organism: Pelecanus crispus (assembly GCF_030463565.1). Lineage (NCBI taxonomy): Eukaryota > Metazoa > Chordata > Aves > Pelecaniformes > Pelecanidae > Pelecanus > Pelecanus crispus. Next base: position 69,814,912 of record NC_134646.1, on the reverse strand, counting down.
ACTCACTTGGTGCTTCTAAAGTACATTTTTGCTTAATTACGCTGCCTGATCACTTTAAAGCACTGTTTGCACACAAACATTGTAGAAGCTAACTGTATGAGAACAAGCTAGCTGATAAGGGTGGCTATGCAGGTGGCTTTGAATTTCTTTCAAGACAGAAGTTGTTATTTACATCTGTTTTGAAACGTGGCACCTGAGGCTGTGATGCATCTTGCCCCATGTCTGGGTCTAACTTGGAGAGTCCAGATTTCAGGCTTTGCATGAAACTTGGCTGTGCCCCAGACTCCTCAAAGAGCAGCCCCTCCATCCCAGCGAGAGAACAGCCCCCTCAAAGCCAGGGAGAGCACCTAGTGCTGTCCTGGTTTGGGTCCAGATCGCTCTGGTAACGCTCCCTTAGCGAAATTTAGCCAATGCAGCTGTGAATAAAGTGTGCTAAAATTTGCATGCAACGCTTGGGTGTTACTTAACCAGCCAAGGTATGAGCTGCTGGAGTGGGAAGGCAGCAGAGAGGAGGGAGGAAGGGGAGGCGAACACCCGATACCCCCCGGGGAAAGGGGGCTGTAAGGGCAGGGGGTGAGGGCTGCTCTCCCGGAAAAGATGCAGCTGCCAGAGTGGATGGTTTGAGCAGGTCCAGCGCTGAACAGTGAAGGATGCAGCACATGAAAAGCGCGGTAAGAGCAGGAAGAAAAGGCCTGAGGGGGAGCACAGGCAGGAAGGATGGTATAAGGAGCAAGGGAAGGGCCAGGAAGGCAAGGGTAGCCAGAGCAGGGAAGACTGCCAGGAATCATGCTGATTACTTATTTTATAAGCAGCCTATAGTTCATCATTACAGGCTGTGCTTCTACAGGCAGGCAGTGATGGTTATTGGAAAGTTTGTACTCCAGCTGTACAGTAAATAGAACCCTTGAATGGAATCACCTATAACTTACATAATTTTTTTTCTGTATAATAATTCAGTCCTGCATGCTGTTATACTAGAAACTATTTCTTCTAATGCGGGTGATTCCTGGAGTTTGCTTTCTGGACTACAAATACATTCTGCTTGGGGTCCGGAGAACCACTCTCTCCCTTCTCCCCACTTCGCTTCCTATTCCAAGTCAAGGCAGTATAAGTGATTTTACAAAATGAGGAAGCTATATAGGAGTCAGTATCACATTACATTTACATTTTAAGGAATTTTAGGAGAGGTAGACAAGAGTATTGTTCATTTCAGCTTGTTCTATTTAGGAAGGCTTAGAATAACATAGTGAATGACGTGCCTACTCCAATAAAACGCTAGAGGGCTTGGATGCCATCTCACACTTCAGCAGAACAGTAAATACAAAGAGCCCTACTATGGGAATATGAATATTCACTAGCAACAGAGGGAGGTGAATTGTTATGCAAGTGGCAATATCCATTGGATACACTAAAATTCCTCTTGCTTCACTGAAATGCACAATCTTTCTCTGCTTTTAAATGGATGTATCTGAATATACTTTGTGTCTTTAGCATTTCTGTAAAGTCTGACATGAACTGATTTAGTTTAAAAAAAAAAAGAATACCACATTATTTGTAATATAGTACATTAATCAGCCTGTTATAAACAGCTAAGAGAAGACACAGTTTTCTACAAGCTTAAATACTTTCCTCTGCAGAAAGTAATAGATTAGTTAAATACAAATAGGAAAGCTTAGTGAGGTGTAAAGTCTCGTATTTGAACTACAGAATGGATGTAATTTTAAACTGACTTAATACTATCCTAAGTCTGATTGTTTGAAAGTCTCAATCATAATATTTATTAAAGTATCTTATAGTATTAAAGGTCAGAAAATGGGGTTAGAAATTCTCTGAAAAATGTGTAAAGGAGATCCATATCCATCTCCAGTTTTGATACTCAGCACAGCTATTACCAAGCCTCCAGGAAGAATTTCAATAAAATAGCAACAAAACCCTCCACTAGTAGATCTGCTGGAAAAGTGTCCACAAAAAGACATTATTTCATCGCTTGGACGTAGCAGGAAAGCCAAGTTTGATTTCAGCCTATGAGCATTGGATGGACTTTGCAAACAAATAAACCACTGAGAATGGGCTAATGGAAGAGAATAATCTGGTCAGAGGAAGTAATACAGAAAAAAACCCCAACCCAACCCATTACTAAAATGCATTATATTATTAACTGTTACCACATAGTATGACAAGGCAAATAAGGAATAATTTAACTGAAGCATTTAGCCATTTCTCCTGCTTGCAACTGTCTGCAAATAGGCTCCTATTATTATTATTACTATTACTCTTCAGAGTTGCTCAGTGAACACTGTATTGAACACATCTCAGCATATAACATTTGCAACTGTTCACAGAGCATATTCCTTCGATAATTCATTAGATGCAGTTCAACATTTGCACTGTAGAACCGGCTGGCTAAAGCACAGGATAAAGTTTATGTTCCCTGACTGGCTAATATAAGCTTATAAACAATTTCCATCCACAAGAAGTTGCAAAAATAATTTTGTTTAATTTAATCTTGCTTCATCTTCAACAATAGATTTTTACAAACATTTACAAATTCCTTAGCAACAGAATTTTTCATTGAAAATCATCACAACCTCTACGTTTGAAAAAAAAAGCCTACAGGCGCATTGTGGTGGACTTTAGTCTCTTTACATTTAAGTTAGCAATAAAAATAAGCCCCAAGAAGAGACTTCAAGTGTCTTTTTGTTGTGCTAGGAGACGGCAAGGAAAAACACTTGCATAAATGCATCAAGCCCCAAAAGCCACTTATGTGCCATGTTCTGCACACGGTAGCAAAGCATTCAGAAGTGAGGCAGATAATATTCTACAGAGATGCATTAGAATACTTCTCAATTTAAATTTCTCAAGACCTCCATTACAGCAATAAAGCTCACCCCAGTAATTTTACCCTTCTGAATAGGCTGAACATTAACTAAATCAGAATCCAACCACTGTGTGAAGCTTAGAAAATAAAGGAAATAGATAAAGCTGCTATGCAGGAGTAACTTCCAATAACAAACATAACTTTTCTGTTATTCTTTCCCAAAACTATGACTCAGATATAGGGAAAATTCATGCTTGAGGTTTAATTAATGAAATTACTGTGTTTTCCACCTGTTGCTTCATTATGATTAGTACTGTAGTCACTATAAAGTAACTGTCATTTGATTGAAGGGGACCGCAGTCCATGACACTGTGATATGTAAGTACAGAATACTGAAATTTGATTAGTTGTTCATGAATTCATTTTATTCAGATGCTTGTAATAACGGAGAGCTGTCTTAAAACTCCCAGCCCATTTTTACTGAGACATTACTGTTTCAATGAAAAATAAAAATGTTGATTTTAGACCTAAATTCTGAATTTGAGAATGACATTGATGGGAAAATATCACAGCAATGCCACCACATATCACAGCAGATGTCATTGCCTGTGGATAATCTGTGGAGGAGAGAGGGCTCTTTACTTGCCAGTCCTATTTGGCCCTGTGTAGACCTTATTCATATGCCACAATCCCTGACACCAACCCTTTTGGATCATGACCACACCTGTTATATGGATATGTTTTTAACAGAGTGAAATGTTTATTTCTTTCTGCGGATGAATTAGCATTTATTAGATCTGTTCCAGTGAAAAGAAACCTTCACAGACTTTCAAGAGTCATGTCACTTCACAAATTTTAGAAAAACAAGTGTCCTGACACTTATTTTACAGTTTGAAATTTGGTAGCTCCCATGCAGGAAGGGAGCAGCAGCACCGCCAGATAAGGGGAACAGAGCTGTGCTACAATCAGCAATGTTCCTTTTTTTTTTTCCAAGCTCACTTTTTCAATATTCTAATTCTCCCATAATTTCCATAAGAGGTCTATACTGAGCAAATAAAACCAGAAGTCAATTCAGATACTATTTAAGAAAACGGCACAATAACTTCTCTTCACTACACCTTTACTTTTAGAGATACAGCCAAGCCCTTTGGATAGCTGCAAGTTACTGTTCCTCTCTTTCCTTCTAGTTTTGTTTTTTGCTCTGTGCACACATGTATATGACCCAGTATGCAGTAACGCACCAGCTCGGAGGGGAAGAACTTGCTCCCGGTGTGCTATGGCCACCTTTCTGATGGCACAAAGGCTTGTGTGCTATGGTCAGCTGTTATCTTCCCAGCCTGGAAACGAAATCGGGTTTGCAATTGGCAGGATCAGGCTGCAATATTTCAAAGGAAATTACTTGATAAACCTTGCAAACATTTTCCCAGCTTTGTGGCTACCCGACTATTGTTCAATATGCTTTTTTTTTTCCTAATCTAAATAATGTATGCATCTTAATGATACGAAAAAGTCTCAGGTTGACAAAGAGTTGCACAAAACAAATTCTGCTCACTGTTTAAGTCAGTAGACGATTATTCTCTGACGTTTTATGTTTCCTCCATGCTAGGCTTTTTGCCATAAATTCCATAAGAATATGCAACATGAAGTGCACTTTTGGACATGAAAATCATTATACTCTGGGAAACAAAGGTCCTATCCTGTATGATAACATGACCCAGATCCACTAAATGACTTAGATGCCATTAGGAAAATTCAGGCAATATAATTGTGAAGTGTTCTCAAAATACCCCTGAATTCCTCAGTTACCTTTTGTAAGATTTATCTCAACCAGGCTCCTTCAGTGTAGCCATCTACATATGAGCTGCTTCTCTAAATTCCCTGTAGTCAGTGGAAAGAAAGATGCTCTGAGGCTGCAATTCATCTGATCTCTTTTAAATGTCCACATTGGAAGTAGATAAATTGTTTCCTGCACAAACACGTTTCTCTCCAGTGATTATAAATAGAGTCTAGAAATGTGACTCAGAGGTGGCCATGCACATTTGGTCAGGTGAATCCCATCCTTCGTGCTTGCAGAAGCCTCCTCGTCGGCACATAATCAGAACTGTGGCTAGTGTGCTGGGAGCAGGGCTGGATCCCGCATTTCCCTGCTTCCGGGTGAGTGCCCTATTCCCTAACCTGTGGTCTTAAGTCCCTTCTCCAAGCCATCCTGCCTGGTAAGCATGGATGTGGTTCTCTGGGCCCATTTGCCCACCATAAGCAAGCGCGCTGAGGAACCTCTTCATCACCAGCACCTCATGCAACGATGAGCAAGTAACATGGGGCCAGAAAGGGGTATGTGGCTGCTCCAGGAAGCAGCTGAGCTGACAGTCCCAAACCAAAGCAAGCCTTCCCCTGCAAACCAAAGCAAAGGCAGGATTTACGGCTCTTGTTTTTCCTGGCATTAGCTGGTGGCTAGGCTGGCGGGTTCCCCGCACAGCGCTCTGGCTGCTGCAAATCCCATTTTGAGAGTGTGGTTAAGGAGGACAGCTGAGCCTGTCCAGCAGCTCCTCATGTCAAAACGAGCAGCCTCTCGGCCTCCTTCCCACCCTACCTCTGCCGGCTCTGCAGGCCCTCCATCTCCCGCATTTGAGCTCTTCTTCTCCTCTGTGGGCCCGGCCAGGCCAGGTCATTCCTCTGCCAAAACACTGAGGGGGGATTCGTCTGTTGGCTTGTCTAGGGTACCTTTCTGCTTCCTTAGCAAGCCAAGCCAGTTTGTGGAGGGGTTCAAGACATGCCATTGCAACTACAAGAGAGGGCACGGCTAGAGGGAGACCACCTTGACAAGAGCCAGCAGCTTAAGAGGTCACTGAGCAAACAACGCAGCCGGCAGCAGAGCCGAGCTCTCCCCACCATCCAGCCCTCCCTCATGCCTTCGCATTCCCCCCGCTCCATCCATCTCCTCTCCCCCCGCTCAGCGCTGCAGACACCGCACAGCCAGCACAGCTGGCTGAACCGTTCGTCTGGCCACTTGCTAACCCAGTTCTGCGAACTGATTTCCGTTAAAACCAAAAGCCATCCTTCTTCTAAGAGGCAATGGTTTTGCAGAGAGGGGTTAGAGAGCAAACAGAGAGTTAAATGGGCATGACTTCCAGCTGGGGTTCAAGAGTGATCCATTTGCTCTGGATCTGCAGCCGCAGTCCCAAGTGGGACAGAAGAAAACTGGACACCACCGTGCCTCCCTCCTGGCTGTCTCCCGCAAGGAAGAAGGAGTGATGGAGATGCTCAGTGCTATGTAGGACTGAGCTCAAAATAACATTACCTAGCCTGACTAATTTTGGCATATTTTTCCATCTCTACCACTAGAAACCACAAGATATCCTCCAACGATTACATACAGTTAGCATGGGAAATTACATACTTCTTGGCAGAGCAAGTACCCTGGAAAGTTACACTGAATTTTATTTCACAGAAATGTGCCATCCATACACTTGTTAAAATTCAACTGAACTATAACTAGCTCTTGCATTAGCATTTAGGAGCAGACTTGAATTTTCAGGCGAGCATCCCTAAACAGAGGAGAATATTACATGCTGTTTCAAATGTTAAAAAATATGGTTGAATTCCAAAAACTGTGCTGATAAATATAAATTTCTGTTATGTCATAATTCTGAAATGGGCAGAGTTATGCAGCTTTGAATGAAATATGGTCACCTCAGCTTTCTTGGATGATTTATTTTAGATTATTACAGACTACTTACATTCTGCTCTACTGTTATTTTTTTTATCTAGCAGAAAAACATATTGTTAGCTATATTTATGAAAGGATGTATACGCATGCTTATCTACATACATACATATGTATATATATTGCTCGATCAAAACTGAACATTTAACTCTCTGGACTCAAATATTTTTAGTTGTACCAACTGTAAAGCTTCAGTTTTCTGGATGACAAGTTAAACACTTAAGGCACAAACTCATATCAGATACACAATTATTAGAAAGCATAACAGTTTTGAAAGTTTACTCAAATAAGGAGACTAGTTTGGATTTAGATGTAAACAACCATGGTAACTTTTATTCTTTGTTTTAAAATATTTTTAAAACTACATTGTTAGCTACAGCTGCTGATATAATGCTCTGAGTACATTAAGTTTCTCATCTTCCACTTAAGACTGAAACAGTTTCCAACTGGGAATCCTTCTGTGGGATAGAAACTTTTGTTTCTTAAATGGTGTGGTAAAAGCACACCAAAAAAATTTTTTTTTTTTTAATTTTTTTTTTTTTACAAATTTGTAGCTGATGTGAGATTTCATTGGAGGCCTGGGAAATTCCTAGGGGATCTATATGTCTTTGCAGGTCTCTGGCCACCACAGGAAAGCTTGGACAGATTTCTAATGCAAAATTTTGCACATTTGCTCTGGCAGTGAACACAGGATTTAACCATTCTTTATCATCACAGAATCCATGAAAAGAAAAATGAAAAACAAGTAATGGAAATTCCTTAAAAAGAAGGAACAAATCAACTAAAAAATCTTTGCATTTGACACAAAATAAAAAATCAAATTAGCCTTCTTTTCTCCCCACTTGGTTTACCTGAAATCTGTCCCTGATCTGGAAAGTTACACAAATGCTTCTTCTGGCATAAGGAAAGAAAGGCAGGTGGGCAACAGGGATAAGCCCAAAGAAGCAAGTCACCATCTTCAGTGACAGCAGTGGCTTACGCCTGCTGACAGTGTTTCTTGGGAACTGCAGCTTCTCCCTGCTCTTGGAGCTTCACAGGCACTAATTTTGTACGTTATGAGTCACAGAGATGAAAAGTGTGGGCACTGCTCTGTAGCAAAGAGAGTGCAGTGGAGCCAGTGTTTTATTCTGCCTAAATCAGCCTACCTCCTAGGAATTAAACATAAGGGAAGAAAAAAAGAGTATCCCAAAATCAGAATTTGGAAAGACACAGGCTGTTCATACAGAGGGAAAGGAAGGTGAGAACTGGCTGACAAATTACAGTCGGAAGCTTGAAGATTTAAATCTCTGTGTGGCTAAATGAGCGTAAGTGCAAACTATTGCAGTTTCTTGGCTTGGCTTAGAAAAGCAGTGAGTTGATGGATGAAAAATCATAACTGAAAGGACCACAAAAAGATATAAATAGGCAACCAAAAAAAAAAAAAAAACCCAACCCAAAACCCCAAACCCAAAGAAAACCAGAGGGGGAATAGTCAAGAAGAGGAAAAGCACGGAGAGGAGGTGACTTGGGGGTGGGGCTAGAGAGGAGGTAGAGGAAGCTAATATAATAATAGCAACCACTTTTCACAGATCCTGTCTCAGAAATTATTTGCCAAAACAAATAACTGAAGATTATTTCTGGGGACAAGACCAAAAAAAAAAAAAAAAAAAAAAAAAAGGAAGTGAGGATACTAGTTCTCCATCTCCCACATTTGAAGAAAAAACAAAATGATCAGCAGAGGAAGCCACTTCCCTCAAGAAAGATGTGCAGGTAGGGAGGAAGAACACCATCCCTAGGTCAAGGAAAGTAAACTACCCAAATCAGCTGAAAGGAGCTCCTTGCTAGAAATACAAGGTAGTAAGCTCAAACACTTATGGTCATGGAAAGAAACTGGGGAATATAATCCAGGGCACAACTATCACAAAGATACAAGCTATTTTTGCAGAACCTTACCTACAGCTTTAAAAACTTTTCCACCTAGTCAAAATAGCTCATAGTCTTGCCTTGCAGGATAAAGTTTAGCAGCATATACTTATTTCCAGTGATTCTCTAGCCCCCTTCCTAAACGAACTTTGCCTCGTTCCAGTTAAAATTTAAGTTACTGATGATTCCTTTTCATTTCCTCGAGCAATACTAGACTAAGCATTGTTCACACCTGTAAAAATCCATATACACTAAGTAACAGTAGAGACAACGGAGCATATGATCTTTTAGCCTCCAGGAAAAAGCTGACTCCAGCTGCCCTTTGGTTCAGACTGAGAGTTGAAGTTGGTTCACCTGGAGCACGATCTGAGGTTGACCCAAAACATGGAAGGACACTCAAAAAACTAAGAAAAACAGATTCTGAAAGGTAGAAACAGCCTCCTCCTAACTTGCTTAGCCCAAAGTTCAGGCTGCAGCCAAAGCTAGTTGTGTCCCAGTAGGCCAATACTGGGGATTCCCTGAACAGCCATCCTTAAAGGAGGGAATTGTATCATGTAATTACCTGTATCACAAGCAATTGCTCTGAAACAGCATAGTGTTTTAAAAGTGAACTGAATCCTTGTTTAGCCATCCTGAAGGTAAATGAAATAACTCAGTCACTTCATTTTGAGATAAGTTGGCTGAACTTTCTGAAGCTCTGCAACAAACAAAAACTTGAAAATAGGGTATTTCCTTAGCAGGACTGCTTTATAATACTGATGAATTGATATTTGTTAGACAAAAATAGGTTATGTGTGTGAGAGAAAGAGTGAGAGAGCAGCTAACTTCCTCCCTGCCCCTTTGTTATCCATTTCTAGATCTACAGCCACTGCAAGCACAGCATCTCCTGTCCCCTCCTATACCTTCCTGACTCCATACAGGATATCCACCCCAAGGCAGCTTGCTTTCCTAAAACAAACTGTTTCAAGATTCTTGGATTTCTTTTATCTGCCTATAAAATGCCTTTCTGCAAACAATGTACCCTCCCAAGGCAGGGACGCTGAGATACAACACGGTGTCTCTCTGGTACCAGAAAAAGACAGGTACAGAAACCTACATATAAGCAAATACCAGACTATCCAAGTGAAGCTGAAAAGGAGAGCTTAGAGAAGTATATATAAACCTAAAATTCAGTTTGTCCCTTGCTCTGATTCACCTGTGTGAGGACCCTCTATTCCCTATTGACAAAACAGGGAACTATACTCCTAAATTTGGTGCTTAAAATTAAGCAGTGTGACCACCCTTGTAGCCATCAAGCCACTACACCACTACTCCTCCAACCAGTTTAACTGCTCATCTCTTGCAGAGTTTTCTGTTTACCCAGGACCACCTCGCCCGCCCTCTTCTCACGCTCCCAGAGCAGTTTTGCCAGCCACACCGAGCGTGGGCATCGCTGTCTCCGGCAGGGCCTTGCAGGGCAGGCTTATGCAAGCACCAACACCAGCTTCCACACTGGGATAAACTGCAACTAATCACTTAGTGCTCGCAGATGGATTACGAGAATTAAATAGTTAAGGCTTTCATAGCATTTTCAACACATCTATGGCACTACAGCACTGCACAGAACATCGCAGAAATGCCTTCTCCAATAAAAAGCAATCATGCTGCATGTTTACAAGAAGTCCCCACAAGGCATTCCTCTCATCTTCCTATTTTAATGTATTCAGCATCTCCAGTAACACTGCAAGGCAACACCTCCATTCTGATTTAAAAAAAGAAAAAAAAGGCAAGAGGAAAAAATGGTTTAGGACATCTGCAGTCATACCTACAGCCTTGAACACTTCAGTGACTAATTATCTTCTTTGTATCTAAGGTGAGGTATGCTGGATATGGCTGATGAAAAGCCATTTGAAGTAAGGCTAAAATATGTAACAGAATCAACTGTATTTTGCCCTGTTCCTATATATTTCAGTAGCATAAATGCACGAAAACAGTATCATTCAAAGTGCATGATTAGCGTATTCTCTTCATCTGCTTGAAAAGGGTTTTTGATAGATTACCTAAGCTCTGTGAGTCTATCAAAAATACAAAGTCTTAAAGTTGTTATCCATTAACCTCGGGGACAGAACAATTAAGAGTGCTGGAAGGACCAAGAATACAGATTCTGCTTTTCTAGTTTGCTTAATTTCTGAAAGTATTTTCTTAACGTCACGTCATTTTGCACAAGTAGATACCAAAACATTTGTAAAAATAATCCTTTTTATTAAGATACTAAAAACATATCAACCAGACAATACAAATCATGGCTGGGAAACATCCTTCTGTCATAAAAAAAATACAATTTATTCTGACAGTTTCTGAGGATCTTTGATATCAAAGTCTCTTTATAAGACACTGACAGTCATCAAGTGGATGTTTGTCAAAGTACATTTTCCAGATGTCTAAATAAAACTGGTTTACTTTGATGAGTTTTATACTGATAGCTGAAGGTAGAATACAGGCGTTGCTTCTATTTGCAGCTCTTTACTTCAATGGCTTGCAAATTTGCTTTAATGCTCCATCAGTTTTTGTTGTGTTTTTTGACAATTAATTATTAAAAAGTCATAAAATGCTGAAATCCCTCACTATTTTTTAGGGGAAAAAAAATATACAAACTCCTCTGGCTTGCACACTTATTACAGCAGAAGTAGTAATTGTGAGGTTGGGATGGCACAAGGTGGTCACACCAGAGGACAACCTCCAGGGCATGTAATAGAGGGTTTAACCCTGTTCCTTTGAAACACAAGGAAGCCCTGGCATTGATTTCAACAGGAGCAGGATCAGCCCCTCCGAGAAAGGCTTCGACTGAGCCGATCGGCTGCCTCATTCCCTACAGCTCCACCGACACACCAGCTGAGGAGGGGGGAGACCAGCACACCTGCATTGACACCCGTTCGCATCCTGCACATGTTTTGGGTGCACAGAAGACCTCCACACAGTCCAGACAAGTCCCTCCTGCCTATCTCCTTTAATCCAATTTCGTCTGGGGCCAAGTTTTGGCCTGTAAGCAAGGCATTGTCTTTTTTTTTTAATCACAATATATACTATGAAAATTAACCTTCTTCTGACATCTTTTGGTTTTTTGGTGGTTCACAAGTTCTTTTCTTACACAGCTCAAATAAAACACAACATTTGTTTTAAAACCTAGTGGAAGACATAGCTGTACAGAGTAAATCTATTTACAAAGGTACCAAACTGTGTTATCAATAGTTACATCTCACAAGCTAATCTAAATAGTTTAAAAAAGAGGGTTACTGTGCCCAGCATTCTTTATAAATATTTATCTCAGTTTACATAAGCCAGGATTTAGGGAATGGAAAAAAGCGAAGCCATCTCCGTGTGGTGAAATTTTTTACTCTGTTTTCTCTGTATTTATAATTTAACTGATGAGGATAAATTGACTTATTCTTCATTAGTAGCCAGTCAGAAAAAAAAAAACTTGGCTGCTAAGTACAGGCTGAAGCATAAATAGCCCTGCAAAATGCCTGAGGAAATTAACTGAGCAGAGCTAAGAACAAGGGACTATAGAGAGTTCCCTACCTGTAAGGAGAGCACGAGGTAACTGTGGGTGTGCACTGACGGGAGCCAAGCGAGCGCCCACGGACCCCCCATCACTCACCTGCACCAGAGAGGCCCCTTCTTGCCCAGCAAGGAGGCAAAGAGTTTCTTTGCACCCTGATGCCCCAGCCAACTCCTAATCCACACTGCACTCCCTGAAGACACGCTTGCAGAGCCCTGCACTGGTGGGGGATTTTACCCAAACACCAGTCCTAAACAGATAAACCAGTGGCTCTATTTGAGGTGAGACACCAAGGACCTCTAAGGCTAAAACCCATGTGCTGCTGCAACCTTGGCTGCAGAGCTGCCCCAGTTCCACCCTGCCCAGCGCACAGAGGGAGACAGTAAAACACACAGCCATGGATGCACAGAGAATAGGGGAGCGCCCATAAAGGCACATGTACAACCCCAAACGTTCACATGTAGAGGACGACATCTCCATTTCAAATATTGCGAGATGGGATGGTTTCCCAAAGTCACATGCACTTTGAAAAGCATTATTGGTACACCTAGCTGTTTCAGAAATATTCAAGTCCCAGAGAATCGTAAAACCTAACTCCAAAGATTTTTTTTCTTCAGTAGAAAACTTCAGTAATGAACAACCTTGTTATTCAATCACAGTTAGCTTCTGAGATATTACAAAGTAATTTTTTGTGCTTGTCCTCTGCTGAAGTAACACTTGCACTGGGAAACAATGCACTGTTTAAGGCTACAAAGAAGTATTTTATCTAGAAGAGCTGTAAAGCTGAGTGGAAAGGGTGTTGTTAAGATCCATTTTTTATCAGATATGAATTTAACAAAAAAATTACTCTATTTTCATTTGGCACAGGATCCAGTCCACAGCATTATCAGTTATCTGTGTTGCCTGGAAGGAACTCTGGGTAAGTCACAGGAAAAAGGTGGGGGCATTGTCGTGGTTTCCTGATGGCCAGAACACTACAGTATTGTTCTGCTTTGCTTTTTTCCTTTCTTTTTTTAATTTTTTTTTTTTTTAAGAAGGCGTTATCGCATCATGTCATAATTATTTCTGCAACATCCTCTTTCCATACAGGAGCTGATGCACTATTTATTGACTTTGAAAACTGCATCAATATACACGTGCAACTCGGTACTGTTAACTCTAAAAAAAAAAAGTCCAATCATCCAGTAACGTTGCTTTTTAAAGATACGTCTGGTACAGCATTGTCTACTATTTTGCTAGAAATTCTATTTTATATAGTTTTATTTTTTTCTAAATAGTATCTTAAAGTACCAACTATCCCACTTTTTAGTCAAGATATAAGTTATTACCTCAGTTTTACTGAGGCACAGAACGCTATCATTTAACTAGAAAAGAGCCGAGATATTTATCAGTGTATTAAATGCCTCCTGTAGAGGTCCAGGAGACTGTATAGACAAAGTTTACAGAAATCTAACGGGCATTTGGTTTTGAACAAGCTCTGAGCAGAGACACAGACAGTGCCATACACTAAACCTGGAAAGATACAGGGAAGGAATAGGCAGTGCATGGTATATACACTTATTTTAGGTGGTGTTGGGTTTTATTTCCCCCCAATTATTCGTAGAGGACATATAAAGCTAAAAAATTATGTTAGCACTTTAAGACGCATTCTTTTTTAACAGCGTTGATGAATTATTGTCTCAGGCTCAAGGGACAAATTGAGCTTTGTTTCTTGTTTTATAGGACTGAAGCATGGGAAGAATCCATGTGGTTCAATAGTGTTTCAATATTTTGCTGTTGAATTGCAATATATGACGAGGACTGCTGCTCTGAGTAGGGGAGAGATCCAACACTTCAAGAATATAACAGATCCAACATTCGACATATTCCTTTAATGTGTGAAAAACTGCCTTGTTAGTGAGAACAGATTCAATATTTCAGTGCAGTACGAACATTATGGCCAAGATATTTAAATCTGACTGCTGATACTTACATTACTAAATCTGAATTAGACACTTTAATTTAAAGTAGCCTGATTAAAAAAAAAAAAAAAAAATACCAAACCACACAAACAAACAGAACACTACCAAAATCAATTAACATGATCCAGAGGCAGCCTAGAGGAGGTGAGTAAAAGCCAAGGCATGTAGAACAACAGATCTCCAACCCTGATCAACAGGCTGAAGACTTAAATAGGGATGTCTGAGAGTGACCACCGGGATAAAATTTCTATAAAACACAGTTTCCTCCTGCTTTTTTTTTGGCATTCTGGATTGCTTAATGAAGGATCATGGTAGGATTACATGAGTGATGCTATGTCATCTCCCCCATGTTCTGTCATCTCAAGGGAGGGTAACAACAAAATCAGACAAAGAGTAAAATATGCTCTTACTATATGTATTTATATATAACATATGTAATACGTATTTGGGGAGATATTAGTTAGACTTGGAAAAGTCAGTTATGGTCTGGAAATCTCAGACTGATTCTTAAGAGTGAAAAATAGGGCTATGAGAGCAACAAGGGTTATCGGGTGTATTTATTCTTTCTCCAGGTTCCAAAGCAGTGCTTTTTATCTAATGGATTGTTAGCTCTTCGTAAAGATGTTTCCTTATTTTTTGTCAACTAACCTCTGTTCAACATAGTGCTAGGGAACCTTCATCTTAGAGAGCTCTTACAGCAGAAGTGCCTGTAAGAAATGCCTTTAAGGAACCCTGTTTTCAAACCCAGTCCTCTAAACATAGGCCATTCTTGCTGCATTACCTGGGGTTCAGATCCAGACAACGAATTGCCACCATCTACCATGTGGCTGTACATCAGTCAGACAGGAACTGACCGTGTGCATGTTGTTAGCCTACCACAAAGTCAACGTAAGGCACATTAGGGAAACCGCTAACACAAAACATTTAAGCTGATGTATTTTATTCCATGTTGTGCAGGTTAGGAGTATGCAGAGTTAATCGTGTTCTTGTCTATGCACTCTGCCCGCTAAAACTGCCATTCAGTCCTAAAGGAGGAAGCCAAATTCAAAATGCTCCTCTCTGTGGCAGGTCCTTTTCTTGTTTCAATCGGTCAGCTATGTGTTCCCTATGTAATCACACCAGCGTAGCATCAGCATTTATCAACTCTTTTGATGCAGACTAAGACAAGTGTGTTTAATAGCCACACACCCAGAATTTTCCTCAGTTCCTTCTATGTTTTAGGAAACTAATTTTAAAACTAACAAAACATTATTTATTGTCACAGGCTAGCAGGGATAGTTTTGCCGCGTATTCCCCACATCCAAATGAACAGGTGTTGTTCCACCTGGAAAATGCTGACTGATGACTAGTTATCGGGCTAGTTTACCCTAATACTTATGGAGATTACAACAGCTCTCAAGAGAAGAAAGTCCTGTGGGAATGGTGTGTAGGAACAGCCCACTGCAGGGAGAAGGGTTAAGCTGGATCACACCCAAGAAAAAAAGCTTGGACTAGCATTTCTGTGTAGTGTTGTTTTAAATACACATGCTAATAAATACAATAGACTGTAGAAAACATGTGTGCATGTGTGAGGGAATTATTATCTGAGTGAGCTTCAGTCTGCACTTAATTCTGTGAATATAAATAAAAGTCTGCTGAAATTACTAAAGCATGAGAGCTATTTTCTGGATCATCCTCCTGAACTATTAAGTCAAAGCTAATATGTAGATAGGAAGAAAAAAAAGGTCTAGATTCTGTTATTCAGTGTAGCAAGTAACTGCCTGTAACTGAGTCATGTTAAGTTCTTGGTACTTCTATTCTTGGTCTCCAAGGCCAAAAAGATCAAGGCAGCATCTTAGTCAACAAGAAATGGCCAACATGGTTTTCCGCCACATGAAAATAGAGTAGTCAGGAGACACTTCTTTTTTCTGCCATCAGTAGTTTTGCCCAAAATACTACACAGGTTAGTTCACACTCCCATAAGAATTCTCTGCTATCACAGCCACACACAGATTTCTATGCAAAGTTAAATCATTCTCGAGCTGTATAAATCAGCTTTCCATTTCTTTCATGCTATCACTTAGAGTTATGGAGGTGGAGAAGGGCTGGCTTAAAAACTCTACATTCCCAGAGGTGTCTCATCGGCACCAGGGACTTTCAAGTTTGAACAGTGCAGAGTTCAACAGAAAACATAGAAAATATAACCAGTTTGGGGGTGTGGAAACTGTTTAGAGAGTTGCAGTAACATAAATTAAACAATTGCAAATGATTGTCAGAAGAGGGGTTTTGCCAGCCAACCAGACTGTTAGGTCATTGCGGGGAGACTATCATAGGGAGTGATATGGAAAGAATTGCCTCTGATATTCTGGCTGCACTTTACGGAAGAACAAATATATGAACCAAATCCAAAGTCAAAAGGAAAATGGGAGAGTGGAGTTGAGTCTAGCTAGCGAAACTGAGACAGAAGATACCTACAGAACAATATCTCTAACATACGCTGGGCAGAGCTCTCCAGAATAATGCAAATCTCAGCAAAGCGAGAGATGACACCACTGCATGGGCAGCTGCAAGAAGTAAGGCTTTTCATTCTCTGGCAGCTTTAGAAGCCCAGTAAGAGGTGGATACCTATATTTTCTCATCTCTTTTGATATTGAACTAAACATTTTTTGCAGTCTGAAACAAAAGGTCTGAATTGCAAGGTGAAGGAGATTATAGGAGATATTCTGACTGCTGCATTCATAGTACAGGTGAATAGTTCTGCAAGTTCCCAAGATCTAACTCCCAGTCAGTCTGGCAAAGCTGTTCCTTGTGTAAGTTGTTCTCTTTCCCATGGGAATTCAAGGAAATTCAAACTCTAGCAGAAAATAAGAGGAACACAAAAGCCCTCAACCATCCTCTTTTCCTTTCCAGAACTCCCAAAACATGTAAATTTGAAGTATTTTTAAAGGCAAAGTAGTGCCAAAGACATCCACTTTGGAAACCACTGTGTAGTCAAGGGGAAAAGGAAATGAAACACGGAAAGGGAAGGGGATGTAGAAAGACAACATGGGTTCAGTAAAGGACCTATCAATCACCAGCTAGCACTGGGGCATCCTGTGCATTGATGACTACTAAGGACATCAGCTTTTGTGAACCAAAGGTGAGAGGAACCAAGGAAGGATTAAAAAATAAATGGAGAAACAAGAGGGAAAGAGCAAGCTCTAAATGCCAGGCACTTTCCTTCCAAAAAGAAATAAGGTAGATTTGGAGGAATCCTTTACTACAAAAACTGAGAAAGCAAAGGGCTCATATGGCCAGACATTAAGCAGCGTATGCTGGTAAATTTGTTATGCATGAGTCCCTCAAAAACTAACACAGTTCTCAGATTTAACCCAATAGTAAATTTTGGCCCTTGGTATTTTTAGCTCTCTGCTGTTTGCTGTTCTAGCAACAACGTGCCTGTAGTTCTGGCAGCAATTCATACTGTAAATACACACTGCATTAAGAATCCTGCAGAATTACTGACCATAGTGGAAACATCATGCCTAATGCTGCGGTGTTACGCTTAGTCGTGCCACTCTTGCTGTTTGTATGGAGGGTTGGGGTAGACACGTACTGCACGGAAATATTATCTTCTCAAAGAAGAAATGCAAACCCACTGCATTTCACATGCTCTGAAAAGCCTAACAAAACTTAATGTTTGAGGATGTGGCGTTCCTCTGATCTGACCATGCGACCAGCATGTCTGATGTGTTCGAGCCAATGTTGTGTCCTGCCTTAACGCGGCAAATCCGATCCATCCTGCACCCTGCAGTCCCCCAGCTCTGAGCCTCTCAGCACCACCTTGTCTTTCCTCTGGTGCTTCCCTTCTGCCATCAAGCCCATCTCAGGGGAGTAAAGGATGAAATCTCTCAGACCTCTCATGCAAAGGTTACATGGACGCTGCTAAAATGTTTTTTGACCTAAATAAATGAATAAAACCTTTGGCCAGGAGTATATTCTCATATTCTCAGCAGAAGATTTTTTAATACCGCCCCCCCCCTCCAAAAATATTTTCAGGGTCACTTTCTGGCAGCATGACCTGCCTACTAGAAGGACCCTGCTAAAGTCGCTGCCTTTGGGAGAAGAATTTACTAGACAGCACCCAACTGCAGCAAAAGGTGGGGCCTGCCCCCAGCTGTATGACCTCCACCATACACATTTGCCCGTACAGTTCAGTGTATGACTCCCTCTCCACAGGTTTGTGAGAGAGAACTAACTCTCCTTCCTTGCTATTAGGCTTTTCACATAGTTCTCTGCACTGTAGTCCATTCCTATGGGGCTTCATAAGAGAAAAATACATGACCTCTTGGTGCTGCAATAAATCCTCCTCAGCAGATCTGACTTCAGCCTTTCAAAGCTCCCCTATCTGACCATGTCATCAAGTGTCTTCCTTATCAGTCTGCTTCATGCAACATCTCCCCTCTTCCCACCTCACTTCTGCAACCAGCCACTTAGAGAGTTCCTTTCCTTTTTTGAGTTGTGCCAATGACCAGGAAGGGAAGCTGGCAAGCGAGTGTGCAACCACCACAAAGCAGGAAGAAAGCAACAATGGGTATGAAATCCACCCATCCAGCTAAGTTACAAAACCATATTGTTAACCATCCTGGCTCTCTGACCCCATTTCAGTTCCCTTACGAGGAAGACCAAACTAACTGTTTCCATCCCCGGCTGGGAAGGAAGAGAGAGATATCATTGTTGTTCTGACACTTGGGAAGTTCTCAGATACAATGGCAATGAGTGTTAATACAAGATCCTAGACAGGCAGATTAGAACATTCTCCAAAAATTGTTTCACTGTAAGAGAGAGATATGCTGACCCATCAATGAGCTCGTCAGGGGCACCAAAACAGTTGGACAGGCTGAAGAAAGAAGCGTGTAATTTGTATGTTAAAGATTCACTGCTAGCTTTGAGAGCTTCACTCCTTCCATTCATCCAGTCCAACGTAGTGCTTATTTTTGCTGATTGCAGCTGAAACAATGAATTGTTGTGTGAACATGAGGCACAGAAAGGGGAAAGGCTTCTAAAAGCTCAAGGACAATAAAGACCATAGCAAAAGTTATCTTCACTGCAGCAATCTGTGCTGAAAAACCCCATTTAGGCCCCAGATTTATGATGAAGTCAGGCATGAAAAGAGACTTGTGTGCGTGTGCAGAGCTTCTCAATGGTAGATCACTTCATAGGTGAAGGTCTATGAGAACATAACACACAACCCCATCCCAAACTGATCTTTCAAAATTTTTTATGCAGAAAAGAATGTTTGAGGTCTAAATTTTCCATCTAAATGTAAATTTCCATCTAAATTTCCATCTTCTGAATGGGAGCAAGATGGAGGATGGATGGAAGGGAAACAGCAGAATTTACCCACTTCCTTCATACTCTTATCTGAGGAGATCCGTTTTTCTTAAGATTTCATGCAACGTAGAAGGCTTGCACGCTTGTGCTAGCTTGTGACACCCTAAAAACCAAAACTGCAAAGCCTCTTCTGACATGCCAGCCTGTGAGAGCACTGACATGTGAGAAAATGTTCAGTCTATAGATGCTCTTTCTGAGTTCCTATGCAGATCTCACTGTTTTTGAGAATTTAAACAGATCATGTCTGGCAGTTCAACTCAGGCATCCAGGCCTTTTTTCCTTTTCTTTCTTTCTCTCTCTCTTTTTTTTTTTTTTTTTTTGGTGGGGGTGACAATCTCTTTAAGGCTTTGTTTAGTATTTTTATCAATTAGCAAACAGCCTTGGAAGCTACAGTCAGAGCTAATGAACTTCAATGGATGTCTGTCGAGGTCTCTGAGCTTGCACATTAGGACACAAGTAGAGGACAATGAATCAGTCTATTTGTAATCCAGACACTGCACAATGGAGTTAGTGTTTAAAATATGACAATGAAACCAAACAATGCACCATTTTTCATTTTTTTTGATATGCAGACACCTACAAATTTTAAACATAAGGTATGCCAGCCCCTATAAGGCAAACAGAAGTCTGCCAACAGGGAGTTTGCTCTTCCTAGTTATCTTTTATGAAACGCTTAGAAGTAGTCCTGCAGGTCAGCCAGTCCCAGAAAATCCCTCCCAGAAGTCTGCCACAATCAGATTAAAAAAAAAAAAAAAAAGTAGAAAACACTATGCAAATTTGAACACAACATAATAAACAGTACTAGGTATATCAGACCTGTTTTTTAAAAAAATGTTTTTTCTATTTATAGCACTACTGTCAAGGAATTCTGGCTGCTTGGGGTTTTTTTATTTTTATACAGCTGATAGTATTATTTTTAACTAAAATTTCAAATACGAATCTTAGACAAAATCAGGTGGGGAGTGTGGAGGGAAAAGTGACAACAGAATTTTCTAGGGTTTTGGTTTTGCGCATTTTCAAGGCTCTACACTCTCCTGAGTGATATTGGATTCAACTACGAGAAATTCACAGGACCTAAACCCTTACTTTTTATAGAATATGTATTCAGTTGCTCCTTTTGGCAACATCGTCCTGTTGAGAACACACTGCCTATTCTATTTCAGTAAGTAGAATCACCACTTTTTGGCTGCAGACCATCCTAGAAGCTTATAGTGTTTTGCTTGCTTTCATGCATGTACTGTTTTCTTACATACTGGGGGGCTAGAGGGGGACCCTGCAATATTGTCTCCTTTTACAGCTGTAAGAGATATATTTGTAGATTCTGTCCTTCACCTTCTCCTCTCTGTATTAGAACTCATGGAAAATGGTCAATTAACACACTTCTAGCCATATATCAGTTTTGGCCTTTGTATAAACACGATGGTCACACAGGCCAATTTTACACACTCATCACTAAATTATGTTCCCAAAAAACCAAGAGTTACTCTACTGATCATCACCAGGTGACCCTTCTTAACCCATCTGTTAAGTCCTGAGGAAGGTTCCTCTATGGAAAAATAAAAAATAAAAATATTTACTTAAAGCAATCCTTAGCATTAGAAAGAGAGCATCAAAGCTGACTATCCTAAATAGCATCTATCAACTATCTTTACTCTTACTGCCTAACAAAAATAAAAGCCTCCAGGCTGTTCTAAAACCAAAGCTGTTTCTTTGCCAATATTTTCCTTACTCTGCTAGCTGGCCCACAGTATTATTGAGCTTGAATCTGTTTTTTCATGGTGTTCCCAGGAACCGAGCATGAGGGTTTATGCCAGTCTGTCCTTTCCTGATCTCTCTTTCCAGGCAGGCTGGCCAAGCAATGCAGAAGAGATGGCACTGTATCTCCATGTTTGTGCCCACATGGCCAGGACAATTAAAGCTAGCTTTAGGGTCTACTTTAGTTCTCAGAGCTTTGCTGGCATTACTGTAAGTGAAATGACTCTGGCTAGTTTATGCAGCTATCATGTATGACACCTAAAGTTTAAAAATGTGTTCATTTACTAAACCGACAGTTGTGGAAAGGATTTCCAAAAAGAAAAAGAAAAAAAAAAAAGGAAACTTCACAGCTATTTTAGTGTTTCATCTTTGTTCACAGTTTGCAAATAAAAGTCTAGATTGGTTGCTACTATAAAAGCAAACAGACGGTTGAGTAAATATTTTGGATTTTCCACACTGGAATACATAACCTCATTTTTATCAGTGCATATTATTGATTAAAAAGTAGCATCAGTTGTGTGGACACAGATATTAGCTATTGGTGAAGCATTTAGTCTTGATGGCATTATCTTTTTTTTTTTTTTCCCTTTTTTCCTATTTTCTTTCTCTCCAGTTAAGCAGCTTTTCTCCTCTGAAGATCACTAGATCACCAGATAGCAATCCACCCATAAGCACAGTCAAAAGATGCCCTAGATAAAATATTTGGGTTATGATTCACAATGTGTGCAATGTATATACTATTCAGGACATTCTTGAATGATACCACTGTACAGCATATTCATTTGCAAGATGGATGTATGATTATGATGATTTTCAGAATAATACTGAAAGAAGCTTCTTTAGCTATTGTTAAAAAAAATCTACAACAGAATTAACATCAAAGCTGGAAAATTCAGAATTGCGAATATATTGGTCTTTTGGGTGCTGCTCCAGAAAGCCTAAGAAATGAGCCAGAGAAGTACAATATTCATTACTGAACTTCACTAGGAAAAGCATAGCACCATATTATTAACAATCTTTCCAGGGCCAGAGGACAAGAAGAGTTAGGTCGGAGGAGGTCTAGGTCTGGGTCTGAAAGCAGGTTGAGAAAGAAAGGGTGCTGCTCAACAAATGAAAGACAAGCAGCATGGCTCATACAAAAAGAACAGCAACTGAGAGGGACACAGACAGCCCAGACATATTTT